>NC_052946.1:30686524-30997357 GCF_013358895.1 Oreochromis aureus
GACCGAGTGCTCAGTGAATACCTCAGGCAGCAGAAACCCAAGAAAGAGGAGGGGACGAGGAACCATCATGGAAGGACAGGCCCCTGCACGGTATGTACCACCGGCAGATAGAGGAGGTGGCTGATATCCAGAAATCCTACCAGTGGCTGGACAAAGCTGGACTGAAAGACAGCACAGAGGCACTAATCATGGCAGCACAAGAACAAGCTCTGAGTACAAGATCCATAGAGGCTGGGGTCTATCACACCAGGCAAGACCCCAGGTGCAGGCTGTGTAAAGATGCCCCAGAGACAATCCAGCACATAACAGCAGGGTGCAAGATGCTAGCAGGCAAGGCATACATGGAATGCCATAACCAAGTGGCGGCATAGTGTACAGGAACATCTGTGCCGAGTATAACCTGGAAGTCCCGAGGTCAAAATGGGAGATGCCCCCAAGGGTGATGGAGAATGACCGAGCTAAGATCCTGTGGGACTTCCAGATGCAGACGGACAAAATGGTGGTGGCTAACCAACCGGACGAAGATGGCTGTAGTGATCGATGTAGCGGTTCCGAATGACAGCAACATCAGGAAGAAGGAACACGAGAAGCTGGAGAAATACCAAGGGCTCAGAGAAGAGCTCGAGAGGATGTGGAGGGTGAAGGTAACGGTGGTCCCCGTGGTAATCGGAGCACTAGGTGCGGTGACTCCCAAGCTTGGCGAGTGGCTCCAGCAGATCCCGGGAACAACATCGGAGATCTCTGTCCAGAAGAGCGCAGTCCTGGGAACAGCTAAGATACTGTGCAGGACCCTCAAGCTCCCAGGCCTCTGGTAGAGGACCCGAGCTTGAAGGATAAACCGCCCGCAGGGGCGAGATGGGTGTTAAGTTATGTGTGTATATAATATATATGTGTATGTGTATATATGTATATATATGTGTGTGTGTGTGTGTGTATGTATATGTATATATATATATATATATATATATATATATATAAAAAACAAAAAACAAACACCCAGCACGCCCCTACGGGCGGTTTATCCTTCAAGCTCGGGTCCTCTACCAGAGGCCTGGGAGCTTGAGGGTCCTGCGCAGTATCTTAGCTGTTCCCAGGACTGCGCTCTTCTGGACAGAGATCTCCGATGTTGTTCCCGGGATCAAACATCAGATCTTGATGAATTAAACATTAGAACTGAAAATCACTGGCTTGATAACAAGATTGATAACAAAATAATAACAACGGCCGCCAATAACCATTTGAGGCTGGATTCAAAATTACACTAAAATTCAAAATAACAAATTCGAGTTTATTTTTCTCTTTTGAGCAGTATATTTTAAAGGCATTTAGAGGTGCTGTGGGTGATTTGGCAACAAAACGGTGAAGAGGGTGCAGACATGTCCTGAACTTGAAAGTACAGCTAAACTATTGCAGTGTCCAATAGGTTATCTGAAACACTAACTGAATTTTTAGACAGCCAGGCTGTAAATGCAGCTATGCTATGGTATGCTATTCTTCATTGGCCTGTTTTGTCAGGAGGACAAATTGGACAAATATACCTGAATAAAGATAAGGCATTTATTTTTTTCCCTGACAATTTAAAAAAAAAATTCTTCTTTCATCAGCACTGAAATAAGCCAAACAGAAAGGTCATTCTCCTCCAAGGTCAATGCCACTGCCCTATCCTGCAATTTTAATGAAAAATATCAAGATCTGCACCACAATTTAATGTGTCCTTTCTTTGTCCATCCACCCCTCTCCAACTTTTCTGAAATTTGACTGAGTAGTTGTTGTGTAATCTTTCTGTAAAGATGATAATCACATACATCCAGTGTAGCTTAATTGGAAAATAAAAGAGGTGACAGGAAAAAAAGCACATTTACTTAATGAGTCACCATCCTGAGTCACTCAGAAAGACTACTTGATTCAACAGGACTGGACTGGTTTCCCCCCCACTTGGAAAATTGGCAATACTGAGGAGGGGGAATTCAAATTCCCCAGTGTTGTCCCAAAACAAGAGTAGATTTCCCAGATATTGCATCAGCTGGATAAATTCTACATACCACAATGATGTGCAATGAGAGGATTTCACAATTACATTGACAGCTGCTCTTTCCTAATTCTCTTGAACAGGGGGATCAGGTGTGGAAGAGGAACGCTTTCTTAGATCATGACGCATATGGTTCTCCTACATTTGATATTTGCATCTCTATTTGATACATCAGCGTTCTGTTACTCTGTCTTGTTTTGTTACGGTTTTGCTCCTGAGGACCAACACGCAGGACTCCAAAGCTTGAAATCACACAACAGAATTTATTCACAGTTTTTCACCAGGTGTATTTACAGGTAGTGCTGGAATAGTGCTATATACATGATGTGAGGGGGTGGGGGCTCCAGGAGTCCAGGAAAAGGGAAACACACTCGTTCCTCTTCTTTCTCTCTCCACTTGTGACCAGTCTCTCCCTCTACACTCAGGGTACACAGGAATGGATCCAGGAAATCTATATACAGGAAAAGCGCATGTTAATACAAAACACTAGAACACAAGTAAACTTGGCTTAGAACTTGTTTTCACTGACGCAAGTTACACAACGATCCAGCGCTGAACAGCAGACCTCTCCTGGCTTAAATGCTGGCTGAACCTAACGAGGTCCAGGTGTCTCCAATTCAGGGAGGCGTGAGCCGAGGGCGTGAACCCACAATGAGTTCCGGCCCAGCAACAGAGAGAGAGGGAGAGAGTGAGAGAGAGTAAAACAAAAACCAATGATCAGCACCTGCTGATCCTCCAGGCCGTGACATGTTTGACTTTAGTTTTTGTTAATGTTTGAGGAGCAACAAATTAGGACAACTGTAAATCTGACTTAGACTTATGCCTATAGTGCTTTTGTTAATCATATATATTAATTATGGAAAAAATAACAGTTGTGCGGCACACTTAGGGTACTACATTTGTAGTGGTTCAAATCCACCTGCATTTTTACTGCGTTGAGTTCTTTGTGGATAATGCTGACAGCTTTGTAACCCTGTAAAAACATGATTATGTCTTCTCTCACATTATAACTGTGCTTACTATTAATGTTGAAATCATTTTTCTTTTTCACATCATTACAAATAAATATGTTACTGTACTGTTGGACCAACAAAAAATAATAATGATAATAATAGTATACTCCTGCATACTTAACATCTGTTAATTTTATAACTCATCATTCAGAAAATAAGTTATAAATAATAAAAATGTTTTATTAGACTTTCAGATTCTAGTGATGCTGGTTGAGTTGAGGAAGGAGACCATGAAACGAGTAACTCCAAGATGGTTTGATATGTTTATTTCACGGGTGGGTCTTTCCTTCACATGCAACAAAGTCAGACATTCATTCGCACCATCCATACTTATATTCACAGTGGTCTCACACATATATTTGCACTTAAAGGGGCTTCTCTACACAAGGCCTCATGATGTCAGCTACCCCCGGAAACCATATGTTGAGCCCTAAATTTGCATGACTTTGGAGGTATGTGTGTCAGTGTGTCATATGACTGTGGATTGTATAGGTGGGGGTGTCTCTGTGCATATGCATGTGTCTGCGGTTATGTGTGTGTGTGTGTGTGTGTGTGTGTGTGTGTGTGTGTGTGTGTGTGTGTGTGTGTGTGTGTGTGTGCAGTGGGGGTGCATGTCCTTGTGTTTGTGTCAGTTTGCATATCTGTGTATGTTTGTGGATCTATAGAACTTCAAATTCTGAGAAATAACTCATCATTTTATATTAAGGATTGTGGTAAAGACTCATTGATGACATATTAATTTTTTAATTAGCGGAAATGTGAATCCTGTTGATAGCCTTGATTCCTGCAATCTTAAAGATTGCATCTAATAAACAATGATTTGTTTAAATGTTTTTTTATTAATTTCATCTTTCATTTATGGTAATGTATTTGTTATGTTTTTGTACTTTTTTTCTTTTTAAAGACACTCCATATTTGTATAAGTCTTGTGTGCTCATCAATGCATTTGGTAGCTGTGTGTTTCACTGGGTTGGCTGAACTTAATTTGAACTTTATTTACATAAGAACATGCAATTAGACAAGGTCCTACTAAGCAAACTATTGTGAATGCAAGAGCATGATTAGAAAAGATGTATCCTCACAGAACCTACATTATGTATTAGTTGTAGTTAAATTAAAAATAAGTTAGTACTGAACAGCATTATATTGAAAATATGTGTGTTATTATAGCTGTTTAGAATTTTCTTCTCTGGACATGTGCAGAGAAAGGAGGGGAAGGATGAGCAGAATGAATGTAATCCCTTGTGTTTGGAAATAGTGAAAATCATAAATATGTTATACTATAGGTCACTCAAAACTGAATATTATTTCTTTAATTTACTTGAATTAACTGATTTAAACTGTAATAATGTGTATTCAATAAGCAGCTGCTGACTGTTTGACACACCCTTTGGCAGTCAACAGACAGAATTGTTAATGTTTAATTTGGGGTGAACAAGTTTCAAACGATAACTGGAAAAGCAAGAGGATTCAGGACAATCGTCATTAATGAAGTCAAGTCTATCTGTGTCGGGTTTCCTCTTCCTCTCAATTTCTCAGATCCCAAATAAAAGACTAAAGACCAGTTTAAGAGTCAATGACTGAACAAAGCACATGTGAACACAATTTGGACTCTTGAAACCCTACATATAGAGAGCAAAGACCCCTCTTTGTATGTAGAGTTAGATGCCATATGGACAGCAACACGTTCAGCTCTGTTACCCCAATAAATTGTTGTTGACACTGCCCTCTAGAGATGTGTGATAGTGCATTTGTGCTGCAGACCTTAACCAAGAAACCCTCCAGCCTCCTCTCTATCCTACGAGCAGTGAGAGGTAGCACTGTGGGACGGTGCCTAGCTCTTCATTTGCATGTTCATAGGTGTTTGAATATACTGGTGCAGTGTCCACTGTAACAGGCATGTTAACATCAGTGAAGTTAAGTAAAAGAGTCACTGAACGTTTTTTGTTTTTTTAAAACTATTTTAACCACTAGGATTATTATGAAGTCAAATTGATAAAAATGAGACCACTACACATCTCAAAAACCACAAACTCAGCACTGCATTGAGTGTGTTACTAGTCTCCAGCCATACACCCGCCACGTTTATAGCAGATCAGAGATGTAAGGACAGGTGAAGAACAGACCTAATCAACCAGTCACATGAGAGCAGCTCAGTGCATTTAAGCATGTAGACATGGTCAAGATGAACTGCTAAAGTTCAAACCAAGCACCAGAATGGGGAAGAAAGATGATCTAAGTAACTTTAAATGTGCTAAGGTTGTTGGGTAGTCTGAATGTTTGAGAAACTGCTGATATACTGGAATTTTCGCACACAGTCTCCAGATTTTAGTCCAATAGAGAAACTTGGAGATGTGGTGCAACAGGAGATTTCCACGGCTGATGTCGAGCTGACAAATCTGCAGTCACCATGTGATGATATCATTTCAATGTGGACCAAAACAAAACTGAATCTATGCCACAAGGAATTAAGGTAGTTCTGAAGGCAGGACAGAGTCCAACCCAGTACTAGCAAGGTGTATCTAATAAAGTGGCCATTGAGTGTACATGCATAAGTTAGTATTCCTACCTAGTGTTTTGTAGGTTGTAATAATAAGAGTATATCTACCACTAAGCCTATGCCTTCTAGAACACACCTTTCCTGGGGTTCCTGCATTGGTAAAGGTCTTACTGTTTCGCTGCTGCACAGATCAATAAAAATATATTGTCTTGATATATTGAGTCGGCTTTGCAGAAAATGGGAAACCAATGACTTTATTCAACTGCATTCATATTTTTTTGAAGAATGGAGCTGCCATGATGGTGGCTGTCTTCCCTAATAACTTGTTGCCTGCACTTTGAATGAAAACCCAAAGGACCATTTCACAAAAGGGTTATATTGTCAGAAACATCATTTCAGAGTAAAACATAGTAGCAAACCAAAACTGACCTTGCTAAGGTGATGCTGATAAAAATGGCACAGCCTGAGGCACTCGTCAAACTTTGGCAAATCTTGGAGTATGTACAATACTTGCAGTGAACTCGCTCTTGAGTATGTCTAATGATTTTTGGAAATGATCACAATCTTAGAAAATATCAGATTCTTCATTCTTCATCTTATTTTCAAAAGTAGTCGTAAAACTGATCCAGTTCTATGACAGGAAGGATATGCTAATCAAGGTTTCATTGTTATAGTTTGTACCATACTATAACAATAGTATGGCATGCAGTTTTGGTGCAAGCGATATGCTTTTTGATGTCGGTAATGTCAAAGTATTTAAAAAAAAAATGGCATAGGAACTGCTGCTTGCATGATAGATGTTCCCTAATGATACAAATGATTGCAGGCAATTTGAAAGAGAAGGTTAACTTTTACCAGTCAGACCAGTTCAATAAAACAGGCACTTAATAAACTCAAATACATCTTTATGGATTTGCTCCAGCAAAATACACTTAATATGTACACTTAATATTTTCTCCAGTAAGTGGGATTTTGAGCACCCACATATTAAGAGTGTATGACAATCACAAGATTTAATACATCATGTAATGGTCCTTTTACTTGCATAATGGTTTACTTTTTGATGCATAACACTGGGTAGAAAAGAAACACGTTTTCCTGATAATTAACTGATCAACTAGATGACTAGGAAGTGCATTATTTATATGTAACCTATGCATATTCTTGTACGCTATATACTATACGGCGCACAAGGATCTCTACAAATGGTTTTTTATAAGGAGAGAAATCCAACGGAAATAAATCGGCTTAATGGGCAGAATTAGAGGGGTCTGAATCCAGGGTAGGATTAAGGAAAATTGTGTGAAATAAAAGAGCGAGTGATCAGGAATGACTGTGCGTCTGTCTGGAGGGGGAGGGCGGGAGGAGAGAGAGGGAGAGAGCGAGAGAAAGAGAGAGAGACATTTTCATCCAAACCGCTCCGTTTTTTCCACAGCCTATCTCTGCTGCGCGGCTAAGCGCAGCTCCCTATTGTTTAAACTGTGAGGGGGGAAAAACATTCCGCTTGTTCTATAAGCGCACCCAGTGAGTCATTTTTTGATGTGATGCTCGTTTTCTCTGCTCTGAATGCTGCATTCATTTTCAACTTCTCCGATTTCTCCACTTAGACTTAAGCTGCATCATGAATAGTTTGGGGGCACCTTTGAATCGCATACCTCTGGAATGGTGGGGATTACACAGCCGAAACCTGGAGAGCATGTAAACGCAGATGGAGTTTGGGATTTATTGCAAAATAAGGGAAAGATGACCGTCTTCTCATTGTGCTTGCTCTTGTGCGCAGATCTACTGGATTTAGCCGTCGGTAAGTCTGACCCTTTCATGCCATTTTCACGCAGTGGGAACCTCTCACAGCTTTCCGATCCATGCGTGGGGTCTAACAATATCCGAACTGTCAGTGAGTTGAGGCATTCATTATGTGACAGCGAATCAGGACTACTAACTGACCATTAACAGGACAGCCGGGTGGAGGCGATCGGTACCATTCTTGCCACATGCCAACTTTCACCCTACTCACTAACCAAGTCGTGGAAGAGTGAAACCAACGAATAATGGTCGGATTCAGTTCAGGCTGCAAGATGTGCGGTGTGCGTGTCTATGTACTAAATGGAAACGGAAGAAGAACGGTAGCAGTAGGCCTAGTTATGTAGTTAGTCTTAATTCATCTGCATCGACTATCACGACCAGCTTGCATGACAGCACCTACTTCTGAGTACCGCACAAGTATAGCTCCAATGCTGAAGCGCACTCCAAGGCGTTTGTTGATCGTGGGTTTTGCACACCAGATAGCGCCTGAGCTCAACAGATATTAAAGTTGATGCGCTGAAAAACATTAAAGTGCGTCTTTTAATGCAGATTTCCGCCTTCAGCGCGGTCTGCACGGCACAGCGGTGGCATCATTGTCGCGTGTTTTTATCCTCCGTTGATGTGTTTGGATGTTGGGGGATGAGAATACAGCACTGATGATATTTTACTCGAATCCCGAATGTTAACCAATATATGTAAGCTATGTTTTACAGAATGCTCAAGCTGTGAGCTATAGGATTGTCTTTTTAGGGCAGAGAGTGGAGTGGTGATGGGACTAGGATGTTGCACTGCAATTTAGGAAGAAACACATTCAAATATGTGCAGCAGATAAGAATCTGCCCTGACACTTCAACATGTCCCTTTATTGTTTTGATATTGCTTGTCACACCTATGGTCCCAGTGGCATTTGTCGAAGGCTTTTTTGCCTTCTGCATGGATATTTATGATGGAGAGCTTGCACTAAAAAACAGAACTATAAGTACTCTTTTTTTCCTTACTGAAGAAGCAAAGTATAACCGTGCTCATTCGGCTGGAGTTATAGGCTCAGAGTCAGTGCTAGCACGGTGGTGTTTGAAGGGCTTCAGAGGAGAGTTCACCCTTGGCTACAACATCACAGCAGAATCATGCTGTACAAACCATGGTGTTAACCTTTCTTGCATAGCTGAGGATTTTGTTATTTTAAAGTGTTCTGACCTTTGCAGACATGTATAGGAAATCATTATGAGTCATTTGGGCTTAACACATTGTTAGATGTTTAAAAGCCTCATGTGTTTGCTCAGATGAGGGTGAACTGCACACAGGTTCTGCGCTGCAAGTAGGGCACTTCAGTATTGGAATCATACTTATTTGAAATGGGTTTTTCTTTTTGGGGTTTTATTATATCGCTTAGCAGAAATGTTCCATGAAGGTGTTAATATTGTTAACCATGTCAACAGCAAAAGGCAGAATTTGGTTGTACTAAATCGGTTGTACTGACTTATGGTCATGCTGGTTTTCTGGTTTTTATTTGTACTGTTGAAACTAAATTGATTGACTGACACACACACACACACACACACACACACACACCTCTCTCTCTCTCTCTCTCTCTCTCTCTCTCTCTCTCTCTCTATATATATATATATATATATATACACTTTTCACTGATATTTAGTCAAAAAGTGCTGCAAAACAAAGTCAGTTAATCATAATACAGTTAATAGTATTTCAAAACAAAGTTAAAATGTAGAATTAAATTAAAGAAGAATAAAATAAAACAGACAGTAAAAAAAAATCAGAGAATAAGAATCTCAATAGAAAGCCTGGTTAAACAAAAAACACACAAACAAACCAAACAAATGTCTTCTATTCTAATTGCTTTTTACAAGAAGCCAGAGAGATAACTAAACAAGGCTGGAATGCGAAGCAAAGTGTAATTGTCACAGACTGAAAGGCTCTGTCCTCTCCAGTCTTCAGTTTCATGCGACTAACAAGTAAAAACAATATTGGCCATTTAGTCCATGGACCATTCCTGTCTGTTACATGTGTTTAAAAGTCTGCCACAGTTCTATTGTTAATGCAGGTGTACCTACTACACCTAGCTTGCACCTACAAGCTAAAATTAGTGAAATTTAATAGCTGAAGCATTTGTTTGTTTGTTTGTTTGTTTGTTTTAACCATGTTGGAAATTCATGGTATGAAGAGCAGGCTACATAGTCTGTGTCTGGATTCTTATTTCTGAAGGAGTTACTTTGTAATGCATATTTTATGCTGTCATAGAGCTACAGAATAGAGTGCACTGTGTGAAGTGTGATATCCCAGCATACATTGCTTTATCACATATGCTGCTGTATTGCATAACATATTTTCCTTGTGTTATGAACTATGGCCTTAAAGCAAGGCTACCCTGGCTGTCAAGGCTAACAAACAACACGGAAAGACAAACACAGGAAATTAGACTTTTGTCAATAGCTAATAATTGTTTGCTGTTACCATCCCGAGGATCTTTTTAAGCAAAGACAACCAATTGCTATGTATAAAAAAGTACCTTTTCAACCTCAGAACTTTATAAGATGCTACCTGCCTTGACCTGATACCCTCTCCAATGAGAAAGGATTTTTGATAGTATCTTGAAATCTGTCCAGAAAATCATTAGCATATTCCTTGAAACTGGACTTTGGCCTGAGGCATTCAAAACCACTGTTGTGAAATCTCTGTTGAAGAAGCCAAATCTAGACTTCGGAATCCTAAATGATTACAGGCCGATGCCAAAAATTCTATTACTGAGAAAGATATTATAAAAACTTATTTCAAGCAGATTTCTACATTAGAAAGACAAAAGTTCAATCAAGCTTCAGAGCTAATTGTAGCACAGCGACTGCACTCATAAAGTAACCTGAGGCATAGTGCTGGAAAGGGCTTGGTTCAGGTTCTCTTAGATTTAAGTGCAGCATTTGACACAGGGGATGTGTGTGCATTTGTCTGACTGCACAAACTTTTCTGCTCAGCCACTTCACTACAAGGTTACAATCTGTGCATGTGTCCTCAAAGTGGACTAGAAAAACTGTATAATAAGATAACCTATGCCTCTGTGGTGTCTACAGCTGTCCATATGTGTCTGCAAGAGAGTATAATCCTAGCCTTAAGCTCCCTCATTGACTGCCTGTCGGCAATAAATAAATGGATGAGTAATAACTTTCTGAAACTAAATGAGGACAGGAGAGAAATTCTATAAGTAGGCCCAAAAGCCAAAACGGAGCAATATCTCAAAAAACTCTTGCCTTTTGGAACAAACCAGAATTCACAAATCTTTTGGGTATTTTAGACTCTGTCCTAGGTTTTCTGCCCTGTATAAGTAAAGTAGGTGGTATTTGTACAACTGTGAAAAATGTGTGTGCATTCCACACTAAGCAAGATATTAAAATTCAAAATCATGCTTTCATCAATGAAATTAATTTTTGACTAGTCTTTCGTAAAAGTCCACTGAAAGAAAGCAACTATATGAGGATTATATGGTTAGACATTAAATGATAAAAAAAGAAGAGTGAACCCGTATTATACTCTGCCCAACATTGTAAAACCAGCCTACCTCAAAGATGCATGATGTCCTTTTACAAGCTAGTAGATCCCGTAGCTTTCAAGCTACCCAAAATCCAACTAAATAAGACTGGAGACATAATTTTTCAATTATAGTTGGGGACTGTGGCATTGTCTCTCCAAAGATATAAGAGAGCTGGGCTCTGCTTTAATCCTTAAATGGCACTTAAACTATCCTACTCTTAGTCACCGACACCAGTTAAAGTATCCAAGAGATACTTTTTTCTTTACGATTTTTTCTTCTTTAATATATTCACATTTACTGTTTCTATTAGTGTTTATTTTATTTCTTATTCTGTTAATTTATTTAGATATTTCCTTCTTATTAGTCTTGAGGCACTTTTCCTGGGCAAAAAATGATTTGTTGATTATGTTGAATGAATGGCATCTTCTGTACTGAGAAAACATTCGCATCAAGAAAAATGTACTTCTCTTTAAAATTCCTTGTCAACAGGCCACATTTCCAATGATTCCAATAATATTCGCAGAATCTATAAGCAGCTAAAGAAAACGCAAAGAAAGGCAAAATTTTAACAGTAACATGTTGCTTTTTAAAAAAAAAGTAATTAAAAAATTGATTAGTTTGCTTGAATTGTAAAACTAGCATGTTAGGTAAGTCATTAAAATAAAAATCTGGCAGTAGTCTAATAAATAATACAAATCTGCTTGTTTCCTGGTAGAATGTAACTAAAATCGTACTTGTTAGAGTACTAAGTATAACAAAGCTAAAGCATGTCAGTGAGTTTCATTTTGAGGCGTTAACATCTTTGTTAGCACTGCTCTTAGCGCCAGCATGTTTGCTTGCTTGTGTCCTTCAACTCCAAAGTGTTGCCAAACAGCTGTTTTATTTTTCTTGTCTTGGTGGTACTGACTTTTTCATCTTTCTAAAACCTGAGCAAGAAGCAATCATGGTGCAGAAGAGTGAGTGAATTACTGACAGGAAGTCTGGCTCTTAGGGCTCTGTGATGCGTAAGCGTACTGTATGTATGTACATGTTTTTCTGTTGTGTTTCATGTAGTAAAGGTATAAAAATGTTCCCAGTTCTTTCTTTTATTTTCAGTGGAAAAACACAACATTAAAGAACCAGGTGTTAGCCAGTTTGTTAAAACATTGTTAAACTATATAACTAGAGGGTTTGACAATTCAGAAACCTTACAGAAACATGATAGTTGAGACCAGCTGTGACTGAGATGAACATTGGTCAACTTTTCTTTTTAGGAACAGTTGATATTGCCAGTGCTTTAGAATCAAATTGAGCAAACAGTGAGATTGCTTTGTTAGAAAGGATGGTTTGGTTTTCACCATGGTGCTACTTGGGATTTGAATAGATAGTAGATTTAAGGGGCGCATGTTTTCACAACAACATGCTTTGTAGGGTAGCTGTGTGTATTTTACTCATTTATTTATTTTGCCCTTAAGCTACTGACCTCACCTATGACACCATCTAAAAATGAAAGAACTTTCAAATAGGTTGGTACAACATGATATTACTGTCTGTATTACAATGCCATTCAGGAAAGAACAAAATACTTCACAGAGCCTCAGAAATTTCATTCAGAGATTAAGAACTAGAGATAACAGTGTTCAAAAAATGAATTGAAATTATATCAAACTGCAGCCTTTTGAAGTTTTTTTTTTTTTCAGGCAAAAAGAGTTGGCTTAGTATTCATTTCTGACCTAGACCATTTCCTAATAGAAATTAGATTGTCTCTAATGCTTTAACACATTCCTGTTTTAACTTTTTAGATCAAACTAAGGATGAAGTTTCTTACTAAACAAAATCATAAATATAATTTTAATCCATACTGATGTGAGGGCTTTTTTGAAAGCTACATCTTGCGCAATCAGTTTGTGACATTTTTCTGTCCGATGAATTTTACATCTTCCTTCCGAGTTTTATATAGACTGTTAGAAGTGTATAAAAGAAACATTTGATATGTGCATTACTTGTGTGCCCTTGGCTGAATACAGATTTGTTGTAAAATGTTTTAGGCTGATGTCTGAACAGCTGCTTTTAGGTTCACAGGTTTTCCTGTAAAGTACTAGATGTTCTGATTTTATGTAGATCTGGAAATGGGGCAGGCAGGCTCAAGTGATTTGCTACCAGAAGACTCAGTCAGGAAAATTACAGGGATAAAAGAGCAGAATAATTGATGTTCATGTTTCTGTGTTACAGGTCAAAGGGATTCTGTGCAATATCAAAAAATAGGCTAAAACAGCACTATCAAACATACTGATTCGGTTGATGGAGTCGCTGTCAATGAAAATAAAGAGACTCAGTCAATATAAAATTGTGTCAGCGCAGCAGGCTGTCTGTGAAGTGGCAATTAACTACATATGACATGACCTGTAGGCTATGTTTTAAAATCTGAGGGAAGGTCATCAGTTTTTGATGTAATGTCTTTAAAAACGGCTTCTTTTAAAGCCTTCTGTTAAAGCATCAAGGAGGATGTTTTGTCTCCGACCACAATGGTGAAGGTTGGTTTGCAGATTGAGTATCATAGCAGTGCTAACAGATTTAACAAGCACTGGATCTCAGATAGGTTTCCGGCGCACTGTGACTGCCTGCTACTGATGGCTGGTCTTGACTCACAGGAAGTGAAGAGAGATTTGGCCTGGAAAATGGGTTGTTGTCATGCAACTATCTAACAATCACCAAGCTTTCCATCACACTGCAGCTCTCAGCAGTTATATAAAATGATTATGCCCAGATTAGAAGCCATTTTCATTGTTTCATTTCATTTGCTATTGTTTGCTTGGCTAGTCAGTGTGACTGTGTAAATCATTTTATATACATTATATATACTGCTAATAGTGTATGAGCCTTTTAGCAGAGATGCACTTAAACCAGATTGCTGTGGAAATACAAAATAGCTCATTTGATTATATGTATTGATTGTTTGACAGAGACCAACCTGTGCTTTATATTCAGTATGTTAAGACAGATGACAATTTATAATCATACATACCTCTACAGCTGCTTCTTATTGTCTTATATATATTCTGTTGATACTTTAGTGCATCTGTGAAGACACTATTCTGAACAAAATGAAGTCTTTGCACTTTGTAGAAAAATGTGACATGCATTGCTGTAAAGTAGCAGCTTGATGAAAAAAATATGAGTGCATGTCACTTTGACCCAATAGCATGCAGCACTATCTGGTTTGATTCCCTTGGTGAGCTCATGCTGAACATACTTACTGAAGTACTTCAATGAGCAATTTAATCAAAAGGTGGCGGATTCCATCTAATAGCTGTACTGAAAAAAAATCCAAACTCTAGAACCTATGAACACAAATGCCATGTGTAAAACTAATAGTAACAAGAAGAAAACGTGTATTTTGTTGGAAACTTGGATGAGTTTTTATTTCACTACCTTCCATCTCTAATTGGTGAGTTCAATCAATTACAAAAATGGAAAATGTATAAAATATTTCAGTTCAGTTAAAGTCTGTTTTATTAATATAGTGCCAGTTCACCTTAACATTCATTTCAGGGCTGTTTACTTTGTAAGCACAATGCCTAACAACTCTTTAGAGAGAAGCCCGACAATTCCCTTTGAGCACTTGGCAACAGTGGTTAGGAAAAAAAGCTCCCTTTCAACAGGAAGAAACCTCAGACAAAACTGGGCTCGGGGAAGGTGGCCATCTGCCTTCATTGGTTGGGGTAGGGGGAAGGTGAAAAGAAGAGCACAGATAAACAACAAACAACGTCAATACAGTAATAACCATTCAGCAGGTGTATCGGGTCAGTAACCACAGAAAAACATGTGGCACAGGAGAAATATAGAAAAAGTAGACATATAAGAGCACAGAGACGAAAAAAGATAAAATTACAGCATGTACTATAAAATAATAACAGGGGGAATGTGCTAAGTGCGCCATTTAAGGTTGTCTGAGCAGCCTGGGTATATAGCAGCATAACCAAGGGATTGTTCGGGTTAAGTTGAGCTGTACCTAACTATAACTTAATCAACTATAAACTTTATTTTGAATTTATATCTGTAAAGGAAGAGATGTTTTTTTGCCTTCCACCTCAAGTGTGTTTCAGCATTGGGTATCTTTTGTCTCATGAAATTTCAACAGCTCTGTTCCTAAAATTTATGATGAAATATCCGTGCAGTGAAAGAAAGAAAACTCAAAAATCTGTACACAGCAAGGTGTGATTATCTAGAGTAACTCCTGCATTGTTTTTTGACACTGCTTTTCAGATTTTCAGTTATAATTGTAAAACTCTTAGAGCACACAAAATCCCCCCATTGTTGTGTTGATAAAAGTCTGAGAACAATGTGCTGTTTCACAGATGGATTCTGCAAACTTTTGCTTTTATCTAACAAGGCTCAAACACTTATGCTTCAAGTTTTCCAGCAGCATGGCTGAAGAGGTTTTCCAGTTTTTTATGACGCTTCACACTGAAGTGCAGGTGTTCTTGTAAGAAATGCTGGATGTCAATATCACAATTCCCTAGAATGGCTGAAACAGTGGCACAAGAGTAAGAACAACACATTTTGAGAATTAGCATACACACCAGCTATCTGCTTTTGGGGTGAAACCAAATCATCTGTCTGACATTTTGGACAAGCTAAAGTGTAGTTTTTGCAGTAGACCAGTCACTGGGAAGCCATTACCATATTTTATTTACAGCTAGCATCTTAGCTATGGGGTTTGCATCCAAGATGACTTGCTGCCTAGTAGCCTCGGGCCCTAGGAGTGGACCACAGTTTTTATGAATGTCTACCGCAATTCAAATAATGCAACAGAATCTGCAACCATCATGACAAATTTGTCCTCCCCCACTGCCACCACAACAGCCTCTGGCGTGGAAAGTGGTATGAGGCAGAATCGAGGAAAAATGAACCTTCCTTTGCCTGTATAGCTGAAATACGTTTGTGTTTTCAAGCAGTGATGTTAAAATGATCAAATGAAAATGGCTCTGATTAGTGGAGACAAGTAAAGGCTTGGGGCAAGAAGTTCAAAGAGCACAGTAACTTTCTTTACTACCCTTGTGGACCTTCATACACAGATGTAGGCTGGCTTGCTGATGTCTTTGGCTTGTGTGGGAGTTTGAAGTAACTCGGATTCCCTCAGCAGCTGGTGGTTTGCAGAGATAGAGAAAATACAGAAGCAAAGTGTCTGTATTTTCTCCCAATGTTCTCCCAATGATCTCCCAATGATCTCCCAAATGGTTACATAGAAAGGGAGTATATCGTTCCCGTTTGTGATCTTTAGTAAGCAGTAAAGTTTTGTCAAATATGTCCTTTTACCAGAACTTTTAAAAATCCCATTTTATTATAGAAACTTATGTTTCTCAATTTAGCAGCCAGCATAACAAGGGATTTCTTGGCAAGCTTTATCAGCACTTTTACGATATTCTCCTCCCACCATTTCCTACATGCTAATATGGATTATGTGGTTTTGCTTGTCGTGTTCAAACATAGGTGCTGAGTAATATCAATTGGTCTGTCACTGTGTCCCAACATCAGTCTATTTATTTAAGGCTGTGAAACTGCCTTGTATATGATACATGAAACATATCAGCATCCAAGGTTTATTGCAAGACAGCTGAAATTTACACTGCTGTGCACAGTCTTTTGTATACAAACATTCTGTTTCTTTCTGCTAGTGATCTGACACAAATGGAATTATTCAAAGTCATGGTGACCTCAAAAACCAAGCTCGCATTTTTGTTACAGTATGTACAGTATATCAAGATTATCTTAAGAAGAAACACTTGTTTGCATTAGCAATAAATTATATTGACTCAAAGATAAAATGCGATATAGTGGAAAATTAAAATTAAATTATATTGTGAGAAACATTTTACTTTTAAATTGGCTCAAATATACATGACAGTGCTTTAACCTAAAAGGAAAATCATCGTCCTTTACACTCAGTTTAAAGCCCTTTTTATGCTTTCATATACTCACATTGTGTAGTAACTGTAAATATTCTAAATCACTGCTTTGCTTTCTCAGTTTGATTCTTCTGGGGTTTTTTTTTTAATGTTTGCAGCTATTCAAAGCCATCTTCAAGCCAATGAATACAGCATTGCAGAGGTTTCATGAAAAGTTCAGATTAGGCATGGAAAAAGGAAGAGATGGCAGAGGAGGGGGGAAAAACCGCTCTAATCGACGCACTGACGTCACTCTGGAGCTGTGCAGATGGGAGTAAAGAAGGATTGTGTGGGCTATGTATCTTGTGCATATTGACTTCCTCCATATAAGCCACCAAAATAAATAAATAAATAAATCATAAAGACATCAATCTGCGCTCACAGGAGTAGGTATTAGTGAAGTTTCACAGACAGTCAGAATGTGATAGGACAAGGCTGTGTTCAGCCTATAACATCTGTCATTTCTGATAACATTTATCAGCAAACCTTTGATCTGCTGTAGAACTTGTCATGCAAGTTCAGAGAATTAATCTTGTGAATATGCGACATGAATTATACAATAATAGAAATGGTGGTTGCATATGGATTATAACTTGCTTTAAATATGATTATTTTACTTCAGTTTTTTTCTCTAAAGATTAGGGTTAAAATTGCAAGGAAGCTTTATCTTTTAGGATGCTTACATGTAACTTTGGCGCTCGCTTCTGAATTTTTATATAAAGGAGGGATTGTAATGATTAAATCTATTCTTTCCCCATAAAACTGTCAGCATTAATTTCACTCTTGATGAGTGTGGCTTATGCCTGGTACCAGGTGACTCTGATACTATAAAAAAAGTCTTAGGAAAGTGGAAATAATAATGTGAGGGAGCTTGTGTAATGACTCATCACTGTTGGTTTCTTGTAGTGCTGTTGTTTCCTGGAGGAAATAATATGTAAAAAGAAAGTACATGTGTGAGGTCTTGGTGTAAGTCTATCCTTTTCTGACTGTGATGTCTTAAGGCAGGCAAGCAAGATGTTCCAATCTGTTCAAATTAATAAACACTTGTGCTTAATCTTTATATGGTAATCAGAGCACAGATCTCTTCTTATTGTATTGTTTTACTGTCATAACAACTTGTGGATTACTCGTCTATTCTTCTGGTGTTATAAACACGTTTTACCAACAGGGAAGTTGCCCTCTGGTGGACAAAATATAGAACATCAACACTCATTACATGGCTGACGGGTGTTTCTCTGATTTTAATTTATCGCCCATCATAAATGCCGATACAGATACATCAGTAAATACATAATATTGACCAATATTTTGGAAATGTTAGATATTAGATGCAAAGTAGAAAGTAGGATGGGCAGTATTATAAGTTTGTCAGACTGTAGTTAATGTTCCATTTCGAAGATTTATTTTTGTGCTTTGTTTTCATTTATTTATTTGTTTGCTATTCATGTTTGCTTTCCCCCCCTTTTTTACACTTGTTTTTTTTTGCATTTAGGAAAGAAAGCACTTTATTGGATTTAGGAAAAGCTCGTGGCTGGCATGCGTTTTTGTAGATAAGGTCGATGTCTAATTGCAGTCTATCTACTGTTTTTATTGTATCACTTTTGTATATTTTACGCCAAACAGAAGTTTGCAGGCAGTGTCAAAGCTCACAAATTGTAATTACATTTAATTAAAAGTCATCTGTTTTTTTTTTTACCTAAAAGAAGAAGGAGATGAATAGTAACTGCTAATTGATATGCTTTCAAATGATACTGCGTAAGGGAGGCGCGTATAATGTAAATAGAATTTATCCTAGCACGAAACCTTGTGGCACTCCATAATTAACCTTAGTGTGTGAATAGGACTCCCCATTTACATGAACAAATTTGAGTGTATTAGATAGATATGATCCAAAATACTGCAGTGCGGGTCCAGCGCATGCTCTAACCTCTGTAATAAAATATTTTGGTCAACAGAACATCGAGCGCTAGCAAGACAAGCACAGGGTTGCTCTTGCTATTGATACCATTACACCAATTAGGTACAGTATTGTGTTGGTCCTTCTTTTGCTGTCAAAACATGACTGACACATTGAGCAATGGACTCTACTAAACACTTAAGTGTGCTGTGATGTCTGCCACCAAGATGTTAGCAACAGATCCTTTAAGTCCTTTAAGTTTAGAGGTGGGCCCTCCACGGATTGAATGTGTTTGTCCAGCACAACGCATAGATGCTCAGTTGGACTGAGATCTGGGGATTTTGGAGGCTAAGTCAACACCTCAAACTCGCTGTGCTCCTGATACCATTCTTGAACCATTTTTGTTTTGTGGCAGGGTGCATTATTTGGGGCACATCATTAAGAGGCCACAGGCAGCCACAGTGACTACTATTTTCATGACAAGATGTACATGATCTGTAACAGGTCTTGGGTAGATGGTACATGTCAAAGTAGCCTCCGCATGGATGAATCCCAGTTTCTCAGCAGAACATTTCCCCAAACATCACACAGACCAGTGAACCTTCTTTCATTGCTCCATGGTCCAGTGCCATGCTCATTGTTGGCACTTTTGGTATATTGCTGGTTTATCACTGTTTGCTCCTTGGAGGACTTTTGATAGGTACTGACCACTGCAGACTGGGAACACCCAATAAAAGTCACAGTTTTGGAGATACTCTGCCCTAGTTGTCTAGCCATCACAATTTGGCCCTTGTCAAGCTCAAATTTTGACAATTGCCCATTTTTCCTGCTTTTAACATATCAACTCTTTCAAAATATTCACTTCCTCTCTTATATATCCCACCCACTAACAGGTGCCATGATGAAGAGATAATTAGTGTTATTCACTTCACCTGTCAGTGATCATAATGTTGTGCCAGATTGGTGTATTTTTACAGTCACAGATGATGTGTTGTTAACAGCATGAACACTCTTACTATGAACCTTCTTACAATGACACAGTCAAATTCCTATGGCTTATATTGTTTGTTGTTTCTAAAAATGCACTCTTTATCTACATTCAGTGTGTAATACAAATCATCTCTTTGTAGCTAAAAGACAAATATCTAAAAGGGAATTATGCTATTGTTTGTTTTTATCTTGTGGATTACAAACCCCTCCCCAAAAAAAACATGTAGTCAAACTGTAATGAAAGTGATGACTATCAGGTGGGAATAGGGAAAAGGAAACCTTGTGCAAAATCATTTTGCTCTGATGCGGCAGCATGAAGTTAGCCCTCGGCCATGGATAAAGTTTGTGCCGAAACACCCCCGATGGATTGTGATTAATCAATCTTAGAGAGCGGTATGGGGAAGTGATGGTAAGAGGGAAAAGGAGTAGGTGGAAAAGTGCCTGGGGGGTTGTGCACTTTTAAGTGGGAAATAAGTAGATCAGCAGACAAAAAACCTCTTTATGAGGTTTCATCATGAGTCTGAATTAACTGTTGAATCAAAGATGCTGATGAAAAATTGAGATGTTCCATCTGCTCTCTCGGTTCTGCTGTCAAACCCACTTCTCCAGAGTACAAATAGTATGCTGTCACATAAAGGCGAAAAGGCCATAGAAGTCCCAGCCATGTTTAAACCCCTCAAAAGTAGTTTGTACATGATAAGAACATCATATAAAAAATAAATTGCCAGCATGACTCTTGTATTGTTTTAAAACAACGATTTCCATCATTAATGAGTTAATTAACAGGAGTATAAATCCATCCTTTTTGAACCTAAAAAAGGGTAAAAGTTCAAACTGACACTTGCGGTTGCCTGAACAAAATACACCATAGGAAATTGTTTTGGCTTACAGCCGTGTTATGCAAGACAGTTACTGATTATGGAGTTAACTGCATATTGGCAGAAGCTTTACATTAAAGGATTTAGGTGTGATTGAAGAAATTATTGGGAAATTGGTGAACTAATAGTGTTGGTTACGGAAATTTATAGCAATTCTGTTTTTGATCTACTTTCCAACACTTCAAAGTAAAGATATGTTTACATTCATGACATTTAACTATTTATTCTGTCTAGCATGCATTAGTTTAGTACCTGTTTGGAAAAAATAGGAACAAAATGGTATTGAATTCCTTTCCTGTCATTTCACCAGTCAGATTTTTTGTACCCAGTCAGCTGTTAAGATTCCTCATGTGGCTGCCTTTTCCAAGGGGAGTTGAATGTAAGAGAAAGCTCACATTAGTTCTCGTCACAGCTGACTGAACATTAGGATACATTCTGCTGGATACTGAGACCTTCATCATTGCAGAATAGCACAAGGATAGAATATGGCAGGTTTAGGATGCAGTTGGTAATAAATTCAATAGAGTGTATTATCAGTTTTGTTTGCCAGTTTATCCAATCAATTTTTATTTGCAAACTCAACAAATATGTGTGTCTACCTTCAATTTCTGTGCAGTAGAAGAACAAAAAGTGAGGAAAAACTCAAATTACTTAAACCTGATTGAAATTCAGTGAAATGTCCTTGTTATCAGACATCCAGTGCCACAGAAGCAAAACAGATGTCATGTAATTAAAAGTAACCCTGTGGTGCTTTTCTATTTTGAGGGCAGAGCTGTATATGACAGTTGAGCAGAAAAAACCTTTAGATCAAAATGACACCCCTCAGTTTTTTTATTTTTTTCTTTCTTTCTTTTTTTTTTTTTACATGAAAGCTAAGGTCATCACTTTAGATTTCTTCACTAATATTTTCATCATAGCGCAGATAAATGTGAAATAATTGTCAGTAGTGATTTCACTGTAGTATATAAGTTACTGTAGTTATGAGTTTATAGTGAGATTAGCGTATTGTGTAATAGACATCTGTCACCCTCACCCTCCTGCTAGTTTCCACTCTATCCACCCATCTTGCTGATGGGACAAACCCTAAAGTTATCAATATTCAGGATAATAGTCTCAGAGGAAGAGTAATATGAATGTGTCAGTAGGATTGGAGTATTCATAACTCCACTTCCTTATCATTCCATCCTAGGCTACACAGCACTGAATGTTAATCCTATCATTTAAGCCCCACCTATAAGGAAACACATCAGATGACAAATGGATTAAATTGTACTGAATCAAGAACAGGTCTGTCTGAAACAACAAATTTAGTATTTTGCTTATCTTGAAATACAAAGTTAAAAGAACCTGTGTTTGATAATGATACACTCACGGGTGATTTAAAAAAAATACCCGTTCTGGTTGTTGTAGGTCTATTGTAAATCTGAGTTTAAAAGACAAACCATGCCCTTGTTGTTGCCTTGCCAAATCACTTCCTGCAGTGCTGCAAACACCTTATAGGCAAATGACATTCAGTAGTGGAGAGTTAAAGGAGGCAACCTTGTGTTCTGCTATTAGACATCACATACTGTACATGGTGACAAAATAGAAAAAGAATGATGAAAAACATAGAATAACAATTTCAATGTAAAGATACAATGTCTCTCTTTTTAAACTTGGCTTTTTCAGCCTATGGGGGAATTTTGCTAGAAAGGTTTATGTCCACTTTTCTTCTTCTTGAAATGAAGGGTCTTTTGAAATCAATACAAAGGTGTTTTGAGGGATCAACTTTATCCCATGGTGAAACTTTCTGCCCTAATATGAGTGGTCTGTTCCTAGCTGACAAAACTCCATCTACCCATCCAGTAAAGATGTAGAGGTTTGCAGGATCCATTGAAGCTCTAATGACACAAGGGTCAACAATCACCTTGCAATGACACTTCTGGTGTTTTTCATTTAATTCCATCAAGACATCCATTCGTCAATTTGTTGTTATCAATTTAAAAGTATCACTAGTCCTACAGTACTGAGTTTAACCAAACGTGAACACACAAATCACACAGTGGGTGTTCACCCAAATTTATCATGAGCTGAATGTCCTACTATTGTTTTTGTTTTTTGATTTTATGTGTCCCATTGGCCATTTCACATTCTCATTCATACAATTAAATTGTGTTATATTCTCAAGTTTTCCAGAATAAAATGTTTCAGATGTTCTGTGTTCAGGAGTATCAAGGAGGTTTCTATCATTCTCCCATCACTGTAATGTTAATGATTACACTAAATAATTAAAAAAAGTTGAAAATAACTGACAAGAGATAGATGGGTAAATAATTTAAACAAAGTGCAAATTCACAGCAATAAGGAAGGTTAAATCTTATAGTAGATTTAACATTTAGAGGTTGTCAGGGACATAAGCAACGACATGAAAAAAACTGGTTTATGAGAAGTGAAGGCTGTTCTGGGTTTCAGTTTTTTAATGAATTTGAATTTCTTTATCTCTGATTTCGCTAAATTCCAGTTGTTGAACAAAGATTCTTCACAGTTTTTAATATGGTGTTGAATTGTCCCATAACCAAGGCCAAAAGCATTGTGAATATTTTTCCAGTTCTAGCAAAGAACACAATAATAGAATTGTAATATTTGTATTAAAAAAAATTTATAATTGTATAAACACGAATGTCTCTGTATTGTAAGTATGCTTTGACATTTACAGTTGTATCCATGTATTTGCTTTATGCTCATTCAGTCAAATACTGCACATTCAATAGATTTTTAAAAGCATCTATTATGCTGTATAAATATATACATAGATAGTAATGTTTGGAATGTATAATATTACAGAATGTTCAACTAATGATGGGACATTTTTAACTGTTAAGCTCATGCAGATGTTGAGATTGGAAAGTGTTCTAAAGTGTGCACATCATTAACTGTCAGAAATCATTACAATTTCTAAACACAATTTCTCAACAGAATCTCTTCTGTCATTTTCTTTGTGTTGACTCTGCCAAAGCAGGCATTGCACATTTATTACATTACAACAGCACATAATTATGACAGCAATTACAACAAATGTTGGGGCTGGATTCATTATGGAAAAGAAGCTTATGTGTGTGTGTGTGTGTGTGTGTGTGTGTGTGTGTGTGTGTGTGTGTGTGTGTGTGTGTGTGTGTGTGTGTGTGTGTGTGTGTGTGTGTGTTTTGTTATTGTTAATGTTTCTCTGTGCTTCAAAGGTTTTGGGGAATGAGATGGTCCGGTCACAGAGGAAATGGAGTGGAGAAACATTAAACCAACTTTATCCAATAAAAATGTATCTTTAACAAAACAAAGCCAAAAATAAAAAAATAAAAAATATGCTTGTGTTGTTTACTGGGATATTTAGTAATGCTGATGATTTTTAGTTAAGATTCTAGTTTTTGTCCATTCATATAGTCCTTTGAAGGGACTTTCAGTTGCAAAGCTGAGTAGAAATACACCAATTGCAATTTCCTTGGCTGATTTTGATTTCTTATTTTTCTTTTTTCAAAGTATGACCTATCAAGACCGCTTTTGCTAATTATGATTTTCTTTTCTAAGAACTGCAATTGATGGTGTATACAAGTAAAAATCAACCTTCATTCATTAAAAACAGTCATTTTCATAATAAAATATTTACTTGCTTATATTAAAATTGAAAATAAAATGTTCTGCTACTGGAATGTTTAATGTTACAATTTTACCTTACCAAAAAATAAAAAGCAGGTACAACAGATTTATATAACAAATCACACGCCATTTATGTGCATCATTCCCTGTATAGTTTCCAAGATGTTTTCAGCATAACTTCACCAGATAACAAGACATTGATCCTTCGGTTTTTCACTCTTCTCTAAAATTTTAGTCATATCTGCTTTGATCCTTTGTTCACATTGAGAGCTCTGGATTGCTTTAGCTACTTTGGACTACATTTATGAAACCAGGCAAAATAGCATGTTAGTGTAATCCCCCAAAAGTGCTGTGGTTAATTTTATGGGCATTACAATGTTTTTAAAAAATAGTCTGTTCATTTAAATAAGACATTCCCACTCAACCAAGAGCTACGCAATTTAGCACGATGTTGCCGAGCAGCACATCTCAAGATTCACTGGGACAGAGCCGCGTTTATTAGTATAATCTCTTTTATTAATGATAATCAACAATAATAAGCATTTGCTAACTGAATTGATAGTTGTTGGATTTTTTGGGATCCTATCCCCTCAACAGTCGTGGGTCTTCTTTGACATATTGTTTGTTACATCATACATCAAAAGTTTTCAGTGCGTGAAGTGTATGGACTGCAGGGAGTCCACAGTTCACCAATTCTTGACTTACTTGCGCTGTTGTACTTGATGCATTATACAGTTTATCATTGTCTTGCTGAAATAAGCGAAGCCTTCCCTGAAAAACACATCCCCTGGATTGAAGCATACATTGATCTAAAACCTTTGTATCCCTTTTAGTATGGATAGTGCGTCTCCACCATCCATTTTATGCTGCAATTTCCGATGCACTCTGGACCGTCAGAGTTGCAGGTTTTGAAGAGAGCCCTAATGATAAACCAAATGGTCCCTCTCCTCCTTAGTTTAGAGGATGTAGTGTCAATGTTTTCCAAAAAGAATTTCAAATTTTGTCTGACCACAAAACAGTTTTCCAGTTTGTCTCAGTGCATTTTAAATGAGCTTTGGCCCAGAGAAGATGGCGTTTCTGGATTATGTTCACATATGGCTTCTTTGCATGATAAAGCTTTAATATGTGTTTGTGGATGGCACAGTTAAGTGTGTTCAAAGACAGTGATTTCTGGAAGTATTGCTGAGCCCATGCAATTATTTCCATGACAGAGTCATGCCTGTTTTTAATGCAGTGCTGCAGAGCCAGAAGACTGTGAACATACAGCACTGATTTTCAGCCTTGTCCCTTGTACACAGAGGTTTCTTCAGATTCGTTTGGTGACATGATACACTATAGATAGTGAGATATTCAAAGTCTCTTCAATTTTTTTTTTATCCAGGAACATTATTCTGAAATTCTTCCCAAAATTGTAGACAGAGTTTTTTTGCAGATTGGGTGACTTTTGCTCCCCTCGGATGCTCTTTTTATACTCAGTTTACTGCCTGGAAAAAAAGAAAAAGAAATAAAGGATACTGCCCTGTTGCATATTACCCTAATTAGCTGAGAAATGTTCCTCAAGTTATATATTTTTAGTAAAACTTACTTTTCAGCCTGTTATCGCCCTGTCCAATCTTTTGTGAAACATGTTGCTTCCATAAAATTAAAATCAGTTCAGTGTTTATTATATGACTGATTAACATCAGCTGAATAACTGCTATTTATAGTCACTGCAGTGTGTGGAGTCATAATAAACACTTTTTCCTTTCAACATCTCATCCTTTTCCTTTTTTAAGTGTGCAGTTACTTCCACTGCATTGATTTTATAATCAGTAGGTGCCTACATTTTCTCAGGTAATGCGTTCCATTAAACAGTTGTGTCTTGTTCCTTCACTCAGTATTTCTATTTCAGTATAACTAAACAGATTCTGTTTTGATTTCTGGGCTTGGTAATGTTTCCATTTTTAGTAGATTCTACCACTGTGTGGCATATTTGAGCTCTACTTTAGTTTGCCCAGAAGGCAGCCTTTTTGCATAATTAGCTACTGTCTTGGTAAATTAGATACTAATTTTACACAAACTATGAACACAAATTCCATGAAAACTACAGTAGCTTCCTCTAAATAGAGAATATTGGCCTTTATTTTATATTCTCAGCAGTGTCATCACCAATAGATTTACAACAACTATCAGTAGTTAAACATTTTCTTCTGTACAGAGAGATTGCTTTTGCGTCTGGAATTGTCATTGTAACTTTTGACACATGCCACAAATAAGTAAAGCAAACTAGATCAAACTAAGCACAATAAAAAATGGAAAGGATGTAAAGTTATTGCTATGGTTCTCCAATAAACAAGCAGCAATCATACAAAAATAAATGTTTGTAAAAGAATGCAGACTTCTCCAAAAGAACATTTGGGTCTAGTTAAGTGGCTCAGAATCCTAGAAAAATAAAATCTCATTTATAGCCTCTCTTGATCTGTCACCTGTTCTAGATATGCACACTACTTCTTAAATTAAGGATTGTGGTTGTCACACAGCTAGACTTTGGGCAAGCGCTGTGGTCATGGTGAGTTATCCTTATCAAGTAAGCAGAAATAATTAGTTCAAAACCCACTGCTCTTTCATCTTAGCCTCTTCTGAAGCTACTCACACAGTTCACTCAGCATGATGCAAGCTACAAAGTAGTTAATTTACTGTAAGGCTTACATAGTGAACTGGCAGTGCTGAAGCATTCCTGATAAATGACCCTATTAAGGGAATAGAGTGGAATCTAATTATTATTATTATTGTTGTTGTTTATGTTGTTATGCTGCTGCAAGATACTATGCCA
Source organism: Oreochromis aureus (assembly GCF_013358895.1). NCBI lineage: Eukaryota > Metazoa > Chordata > Actinopteri > Cichliformes > Cichlidae > Oreochromis > Oreochromis aureus. Next base: position 30,713,542 of record NC_052946.1, read on the forward strand.
GGAGAGAAAAAAGCTGTCACCTGTATTTGAGTCTCATCAGTGGTCAACTGTGCTGACAGCAGAGAGACTGTAGAACTGTAATCTCATATAAATTCCATGTTCCAAGGGTGTGCTCAGACAACACTGTGATGTATGAAGTCACTGGTAGAGAAAAGGGCAGATGACGAAGCTGCAGACTGTTTGATATTCAGGGTATACTTCCTTAGACTGACCTGAGTAGTAATGCCCTTGCATTTCAGTCACTAAGGAGACAATATACAATGAAAAAAGTCTCTTTTTTATTAATGTATGAAATATCTAATGATTTATTAACTGAGTTTATAGTATATAATATAATAGTTGTTACTTCCCTTCCTCACTGCATTATATTTTTTAACCTAAAAATCTTCACACCACTGACACTACTTGAAAGTTGTGTTTATCCTTTGGGATGATTTTTTTTTTTTTTTTTTTTTTTAGTATTTCATGTGGTTTTATTTATTGGATAGTCACAGACCTTGGTATTGATCTCTTAACATCAAAAAATCGTGCTGGCTTATGCCAGCCAGGGCAGAACAGATTTTTTTTTTTTTTTTAAAAAAGAACAATAATAAGAATTTCAAAGCAGGCTGAAATTAGTGCAAATTCTCACTGTTGGGTTTTCTTTTAAAAAGGGGACAAGTGTTACTTGGAATGATGTGCTATAGGGAACACATTGGTCTATAGCCAGAACTACCCTGTTTGGCTTTGCAGGCTGTCCTCACTCCAAAATACCATCTTAGGTCTGCTCCCCCCCCCTAAAATGCTCCTCCATCATCAGATGTATTTCTGCTTTGAACATCACCCAGACAAAATCAACCTCTTGCCAAGTGCTCTGCGGCTAAGAGCCAGCAATAGGTAATCAATAGAGATTTACAGGAGAACTTTTCCAAGTCATCAGTGCATGACATCTTCACTGTCACTTGACTACAAACATCAAAGTTCAGCATTAAGGGGGGGTTGTAATTTCTGTCTCTTGTGTTTAGACATCTTAACCGAGCTGGATTATGAAGCAGCTCTCAACCTCTAACTATCCGTATTTGGTTAGTTAAAGCAAATGTGTGTACAAGGAATATCAATTACTCCCTCTTTAGCACTGTATTAGGAGTTGCTAATGTACTTCATCTAGAGGCCAATGGAAATAAATTATGTTGCTATATTTTGTTGTTCTTGTTAATATGATGTCCTTTGTTTGGTCTTGATTTATATACTTAGAAGGGCTTTCATAAGCGATCATTATATTGCTAAGTGGCTAACCAGATGCATTTACATGTATAAATGAATTTTGAAGCTGCCTTAAACACTTCTGTATTAGCAAATGCTGAATTATGCTGCAGGTCTTATTGCTTGGGAAGGCCATAAGATTAGAACATTGTGGTAAATTAAATAAAGAGTTTGACACATCTGTTTGTGGGATATTCATCAAATTATTGATTAAAGTTTAGGTAGAGAGTGGTAGTTGACTTCAAAGGCATATTCAAATCTTGTTTCCTGGTTTGCTGTCTTTTATGGACCCTTTCAAATACATATAGACCAGTGACCAGTAGCATGGAGTATTCATTCACAAAAACAGTGAACTTTAAGATTACATGAATTCACATAAATTACATAAATCAAGTCATGAACATTCTGGCATATACATTTGGATATGGATTTAACCGATTTTGTTTCAAGCCACTATGGCAAGGAATACATGTAAGAGAAATTGGGAAGCACTAATATTATCCACAGAGTATACCACAGCAGTGCTTTTGCAACAGGCCAGAATATTTTGTTGAGAATTACAGTTTTTGGAATTTCAGTAAGTACACTGCCTCGGGCAATGTGTCCTGCACTCTTTCTATGTAAAAACAAAAAATAACAAGGCACATTGTAATCCCATTACCCACTAACATGTTAAAAAATACTACATAAAAAGTCATGACCCAAGGGTTCAGTTCTGCCTTTCTCAAAGCTCGAAGCATTTTGACAAGTGACAAAGAACATTAAAAATACTGAATAACAGGTATTTCTAATAAAACTCTGAGAAACTATCAGCATTCATTTCTCTACGTTATGTTATAATTGCATTTCTTTAAATGTCCAAGACTATGAAAAATCACATTGGGTCTTTGATGGAAAAACTTTATTGCTCATCAGTGCTTCACAACAGTAGCATAACTGAGCAACTTGAATCTTTGTACCATTTAATGTTTTTTTAAAGGAACATAATTGAGTAGTTCTGTACTGCAATAAAATGTGAAACAGTACAAAAGCTTTCATAATTCATAAGTAACGATTCCTCACACAGTGTCACGTTCACATTTGCCAAGTCTTTCTCATTATCCAAGCCTGAATCCATTTGGAAAAATCACTTTGATATACAGTAAATGGGCATGGATTTTAATATCAGTGTTTGATTTCCATTCTTCCTTTTTTCCACAGCATTCTGATGTGCTGATTCCTATCAGTGCTCCATGTTCCTTTTAAATTTTGCTTCAAGCAGCATGCTGTAATGATGCCAGTTGGAGCCATACAGCATCACTCTTATGGAGAAGCTTTGGAATATCATTAGCTGTCCTTTTGCTATCTCGAGCAATTGCATGTGAGGGACATGGAAGTCTCAGCTTTCCCTTATGCAGCTAAACCAATGGGAAATCCTTTCATTAACTAAATTAATAAGGACCCATGTTCTTTAGTCACATGTATCACTTTTATTTAAGCAGCTTAATAATTTATAGTGAGTTTTCTTAATGACTTGTTTCTAGATCTCCACCCACAGTTTACATAATATTGATACTTTGAATTAACTCTGGTTAAGTGTGACGTCTAATATCATTTTGTCATTGCTATCGTATTCTCTTGGAACATCAATTTATAGAGTTAGGAATACATGTAAATCATTTGTTTGTTTTATATATATGCAACATGTATGCAAAGTAATAGTTAAACTATGACATAACAATAACTTAGCAATGGCAGTGACATAACACACCTAAACTAGATACCTTTTATCCAACTTTTGTGACCTTAGCTGTCAAAAAAAAGGTCAAGAAAGGTCACAAAGGTGAAGTTTTAATGACATGTGAGCTACAATGTAGGGTAGGAAGTACGGTTTGGGATGTCTGTGAAGGTTCTCAGTCATCCAGGTCATCGTAGTCTAAGGAGCTTTGAAAGGAAAGCATCTGGACTTCTTTAGGTTTCTTGAAGATGTTTCACATCTCATCCGAGAAGCTTCTTCAGTTCTAAGAGCAATTGGTGGAGAGTCCCAGATTTTTAACCCTATGGGAGTGTGCCCAAGAGGGTCACACACACCTTGGCTCGTGTGATTAGGTAGAGGATCAATAAGGGGTCCATGACCCTCTTGGGGACACGAAGAGAAACCTAAAGAAGTCCAGACGCTTTTCTTTCCAAGCTCCTTAGACTAGGGTTTGAGATGTTTTTGTTTTTATTACTTCAAACTTATCATCGTATAATATAAGAAGCTTTGTAAATAAGTTCCAGCACAGAAGCAACTCAGGTCCTGCCACAAAACTGCATGTTTTTAGTCAAGAAAAAAATGAATAAAAATGGCTGTCAAGATGGAAAAAAGACATCAGTCTTTAAAGCGAAGATGAATTTATTTTTTAGACTATGTTTTTTGCAGAAATTCATCTGCAACCATGGAATTTGATTGCCTTTTGAGTTGAGTTATTTTTTCTTTAAAAGAAAACTAATTCAGAGAAAAAGATTCTGTAAGATGGTAATCTTAAAAAGATAATGTGTTTCTTTCAGATATCGCTATTGGCAACAATGACCAAACTGATATATCTGACTTTGGTGTATTTCTTTCTTAATATAATAATATAATATACTCTAATATTATAACAATATAATTAATAACATGACAGTGAAAAATTTTACCCCATGTATTTTTTTTTTTTTTTTCACCAAAAAAATCACCAAAAAATCCACCAGTGGCTCTTGCTCAAACTGCCCAGGGACCCATCTGCGGCATTCTCGCCTCCATACAGAGACTTGGCCTGCTGGAAGTCTCCAGCAGGATGCTCCCTCTGTTTAACCCAGTCAGAGAGCAACATTTTTGATTGGTGAGTAGCAGAGGAAGACCATCAGGAAGACCCAATCATTCGAGAAACACCTTAGAAAACTAATACCACCAAAATTTAATCTTAAATACTTATTTTGTTATAAGTATAATTAGGAAAAAGTAGATGAAAAATAGCAACTTTTTTAACCTTTGTCATTACTGCTGCTGTTGAAGGATCAGGTTAAATACATCTGTAAATTCTGCTGCAGAAGCTGCGAGAAGCCTTATTTACATCAGTGTGAAGGCGACTGCTCTTTATGTAGTGACCCTGTCTGTACCCAGCAGGACCTCGCACCCGTGTTCTGTAATGACTGCCATAGATCATGTCCCACATTCTGGTGTTTTACCTAACAGAAAGAGACCAAATAAAGGTGTCTTGCCAAAATGCACATCAGCAGCTGTGACAAGAATAATGATTCCCAAAATGTTGTAAAACGTATCATGTGGCAGTAAGTAAAAGCGGGAAATCCTACAAATGTCAGCTGCCAAAATGCAACATCATTGGCGAGGAATTACCTCCTGAATCTGACCTTCAAGATCTTCTGTGCTACATACAGCCTCTTCCTGTAAAAACTGACCACACAGAGAAACAGATTTTCTGTGATTTCAAAACATTCGTCATTGAGAATCCCACACATCACTGTTTTAGTGTGCATCAAAACTCTGAAAGGGGAAGAATGGTCAGCCTACAAGCTGGACTGTGTCCAAACCTTCCTATTCATTTCAGGTAACCTCTTTTCCAAGAGAGCATTTTAATAGCGAACAATTCAAGAGGGTTTGATAGATACTCGATCATCATAGGTATGGTAGAGCTGGGATTAAAGCCCTCTCTTATTTTAGAGGGGAGCAAAATGCTGTTGTATAGACCCCGACTATAATCTAAAATGTACTCCCTCTCATTCCTAATAATGCATTTCAGTGTAATGCTCAAAGGACTACACTTCTGTGATCAAAGCAAGGGTTATTTCCCTCACACTTTTAGCTCAGAGGAACATTTAAACCATATCTGGCCCTACCCTCCACCCATCAAATATGGCACGAAGTGCATGACCCGACTGAGCAGGAAGAGCTTCTTGTGTGGTACAGTCAAGCAAGTCAGGGGACTTTTACCTTTGAAAGGGAGGCTTTGAGATATTTCAAAAACGACGATATTCTCACAGAAGGTTGCATCAGATTCAGAAGGAATTTTCTTTCAGATGCACATGTCAATCCATTTAACTCAGTCACAACAGTGGCCACTCTCATAGCCATGTTAGCAACAAGTTGCCCTTTGTCCAAAACCCCAGCAATACTTTGTCAAACACCAGCAAAAAGCATATTCAAATGCATCTGTTCAGTAGATAAAATGAATCGCTCAGAGTCAAAATGTTTTATCAGGCACACTTTGATTTTATTAGGCTTTTACCAACCAGTGAGTTTTATGTTTATATATATTGTCCACTGAATCACCTATGCAACTCCTTAAATCCCATACTACACTGCTCATCTGTGTATAGCATCAAGTCAGTTAAACTTCTGGAAAGTTTTCAAACCTCTATATCACTAGGACACATGAACCTCCTCCTCTTCTTTATCTGTAGAGTGCTTAACCTATCCATGACGTAAGGCGTATTTCAACACTCTCCATTCATTGGGAGTCAGCTTCACCACAAAATACCTTCAGTGTTTCCTTTTCTTTCAGCTGGTACAGGCAGAGCTCCCTGTAGCATACTTAACAATGTAGCTCCATCTTCCACTCGTTCGACGGGACTCCAAGGACCACTCATCCTGATGAGACTAGGGTTGTGGCAACTGGGTACGACAGAAATACATCACACTCATTGTAGCAACAGGTGAAGTTTCTTGGCAGATTGCTTGAGGCGTCTCACTAATCAGCAAGTTGAAAAGCGTCATGTTGAGTTTTAGGCTCCCCTCTTCATTGTCAGCTGGTTCACACTCGCTTGGAGATGGTGATCAAAGTTTTCTTTTTCCTTTTGCTTCTTTCTTTTTTGTCAACCTTATCACACTCATAGGTTGCATATGCTTTATTTTTGTCGCCCATTGGTAAATGGGCAGCACTCATGGTTACACTGAGGTTTTTTTTACTGATGATGTAACACCAACCCCATTTTTTTAAGTTGGCTTTTTTAATCTTTCATGAAATTTTGTTACCTTAGCTGTCAAAACAAATTTTGAAAAAAAAGGTGCATAATTTAGGTGTGTGAATAAAGGATTAACAAATACTTTATTACAGCATACAGTGACACGAAGGCCTACATACAGCAATAGATACACAGGCAAGAGCGTTGTCACAAGAGGTCAGATAAAGGTTATTAAAAAATGTGTGTGGTAAGTTCTTTTTCCAAAACATTAATTCAAACAGGAAATGTCTCTCAAAGGTTGGCTGTATTTACATGCACGCAATGTCATAGGAGAGGACAACAAATGTCATTGAAACTGGCATTAAATAAGCTAGGGACAGTCCTTCCACCACACAGGATGACTTGGCACGGTATAAAAAATATGTCCTCTGTAGGTGATGATTCAATAAGCTTAAGAGGCTGAGGATGAATACTTACCTCCTGATTAACCTTTTAAAACATTTCTTTTTTGATTTATTTAATCTATGCCGATCATTCTTAGCAGATTTCTTTCATATTTGATCTGATCCAGTATTTTTTTGGTGGAGAAGAAGAGAAAATATGAATAATCTCAGAATATCTTTGGGCCAAGATGGAGATGGATTTCTCTGAAACACAATGTTTAATGACTCATTATTGCGGTCAGCCACTGAAAATAGATGAGATAGACATTTTATCCTGATTAACGCAGCTAATGGGTTTGCCCATAAAGCCAAACTGTTCCTTCAGTGATGCATGCTGAGACTGTCTCTCTCACATATTTTCAGGTCGATAATGCATACACCAATCCATCAAGATTGACAGCGATCATTAGAATAATAAGGAGAGCAGATATTTGATATGAACTCTCTTGGTGGCTGTTGCCAGTTGAATAAAATTGTCTGAGACAAACTTGCAACACTGACAGCAGTAGCCCCAAAAATTGCAAAATTCATCATTCATTCCCTAAAAGTTCGTTCCTAAGATAAACTTTTCCATTTGCAAATAAATGTAGATGTTTTTCTGTAACTCTGGCACACAAGTGCAAGACTTTGTTTTTGGTCCCTGCCCTCGTGTCTCCACAGATACATAGACACAGCTGAGACTCTGTTCATGGGTAGTATATTACAATCTATATTTACAGAAGTGTTATCAACCCAGTGCTGAAGGCATAAACATAATTTATTATGCAAGCAGCAAAGGTAACGTGTGCTCGAATGTGTGTATGTACTACTTATTTTTATGACTGCCAGGTTTCAGTATTCGTAAACAAACGTGCCTGGCTTAGAATAATGTGCCAAAGACACCTAACAATTATTTACATACGCAAAAAATCATTATTTCATTATTTTAACAAATGTTAGTTGAGGATGTCTGTTTGTTTGCAACTCTGCCACAACTCTTAGAACTTTATTCTGCAAAATACAAACTGCTTCATCTAAGTGTTTAATGAGAATGTGTTCTAAAGAAATCACACAAACCTATTCGTTGAGAAGTTATACTGAGACTCATACTAAATGATTCAGTAGCCAGAAAGCATGGGCCATCTTTTCATGAGTAAGTTCAGCAGGAGAGCTATATTGGTAGTATAATGGAACTAATGGAACCAGCTGCTATCCATCTCTCACGTACTTGTACTTGGATCAGCAAATGAAGCTTATCATGATACAGATATATTAATGAGCTGTGCTTGAGCACAATGGAGTGTTGCAAATGGAGAGGTTAAAAATCCACTTTACCCCAGTTGGAGACAGAATATTTTCTGAACTATGGTATTTCATTCTTCAAAAGAAAAACATACAATTCGCTGCTGTCTCTGGGCTTCCCCTAATGACTATGTAAAAAAAACCAACAAAAAAATGCATGTCTCATGAATGTGACATATCAGTTACACTGTGCTGTATGGTAACCTGTGCAGGGTCTTCTTTCACCCTCTGTCAGCTGGGATAGCCCCCTACTCTCACTCTTTTGAGACTCACTATGCTGGTAATGCAGGTAAAATCTCTCCTGCTCATTAAGAAATACCACATTTTCAAAAATTAAAAGTAATTAACACTTGGAAAAGGTCTTTGTTATGGTAATTTCTATAATGTGAGGGTGTAATGTTATGTGGTATTGGTTCTGTCTTAACTAAAAGAAAGAGGAAGATGAAGCCAGATAACTTTCTTGGCAGTGCCTTTACCACATTTCATCAGCACAGCAACACACAGGTTCCTTGTTCTGATCCCCCTGTGACTGAATTAAAGAAAAACAGAAGCTGGAAGATCTTAGACTGAGGTAGATGTGGGAAAACCCCAGAAGTATATTCAGTAGGTTATCACAGCAGTTTGAAAAGATCCATATGTAAATATAAACACTAATAGTTAGCCGTTAATACTGAAATAAGAATTCGCTTCTACACTTCACATTACTTTGCTATTGTTAAATGAGTTCATTTAAGCAGCTGCAGCTGCTTGTTAACTTTTTGATTTTTTTGTGTTTATGCAACATGCTTGACATCAAAACGTCATTTTGTGAATCATTCTTCAGCTGAGTACCATATCTAGTGGAGGTCATTAAATTTCAGGCCACACACACTGATTAATTTAGGTCTGTTGGCATTATGTAATTGAAAAACTCATTTGTAAAATACTGCATATTCTTGGTAAAATTAGGTTCTAATATGTGGTAATTAAAAGAAACTCCTAGCTAGTTTAAAAACCCTAAAGAAATATTTAGTTGCACTTTTGCAGGTGAATTAAGGTAACAGAGCAGTTGTAACTCAAGTCAATAACGAGTCAATAAATCTTTTCTACAAAAACGTTTTTAATTTTTCTTACCTATTTCTTATCTATTTTTAAAGCACATCAGGACATAGCTTCATTATGTATCCCTACCCTGTCTTTATCTGTTCAGTTCATTAATTTTAAAACAACAAACATGAATGCTTTTGTGTATGCTGCATATCCACTTGGTTCTGAGTTGGTTCCATAATACTTCTGATTAAGATCCACCTACCTATCTACCAATTTATCAGTCTAGCTATCTATCTGATTTATGTAATGAATATAGACTATGTGGATATTGAATTATTATATTTTTTCACATTTTTAGTAATGCTGCTATATGGCAGACTATATTTTGTCTTTGGTTCTCAATTACTAGTTTTTCTTGCTTTGTGGTTGCAAATTGTCTGATATTCTATCAGTGTAGTATTTGAGATGTTTAAACATATAGCATTATACAAACTTACATTATTGCATTTATTATGGATTTTGTTTAATCTCCCGTTAAAAATACACAGATAGTTTTAATCAGCTAAGTTTCTGTAGTTAAAAAAAAAAATGTCATAGTTTTACTGATAAAATGAACATGGCTCGAAACCATACTGCAATTTATTAACACACAGCCTTCCAAAAGTCAGTGACAAAAATGTCAAGCTCCCAAAAATGCCAGAAAAGGCCATGCATTTCACTGTGCTCACTTTTTCAGCATGTGTCACATGCTGGTGTTGAGTCTCCTTATTAGGCCATATAAGTAGAGTAGCTGTCATGGCTGTCATAGGTATGAAGAGCCCACGAAGGCAGAAATTCTGCTTGTTCTACCGTCCTGTCTTCAGTCACTGTCACCCAATCAGGTTTCTCGTTGGGTGGCGTGGTAATGTAAATGAGTGTGGTACTAATCGTTAGGAATGATCACATCTTCACAGAGGCCTGTCAGTCACATCAAGATATGTCAATGTCTTTATATACCATAAACAATGCCGAGGTAGGACACTGCGCCTTCAAGAGGATACCATCTGATTGATTGGCAGATGTTTAAATGTGGACTCGCACCACTAACTCCCAAAGTGTTCCAGCCTATTAACTTTAGTTAAGAGTGATTTCCTTGGAGATGCAGCGAAAAAGCCGTTTTTTGGCAAGTGAGCAGACATGTCAAATGACTCAATTAATCAATTCCAGTGGCAAATTGACAGCATTTAGTGTATGTTGTTTTATCATAGTTCTCCTGCCGTTTCTCATTACATTTACTTCCACACCTTGAAATGCAACTTGAATCCCAATTGTAAGAGGTTTGCATGCACTAAGGGTCCATTAGGCTCTGCCAGTTGTAGGCCAGCGTTATCAGAATCCTTGGTTCATGTTGTGTGCTATCTAAAACAGGTTATTATAATAGACCTCTGTGCATGCCTTGAAAAAGCCATTGGTTTTTCAGGGAGTCCTGAGTGGCCAGTAATGTAATGCATCATCATTTCCGGCTCACTGCTCTGCAAACATGGCATCTGGAGATGCTATTTTGGATAGTGGCTAGTAGTGAGTGGAGCTTCAATTATCTGTTATCCGTTCATTACATTCATTTGTCCGTTCAGTGTAAACTTTGCTTACACCAGGGCCCGATGGCATTTTGAACATACCGGAAAGTAAACTGTGGCCATTTTAACAATTCTAAATCGTACATCCATGCAAACATTCTGACATTTTGAGCAGAACACTTTAGTAATGGTTTGTTTTTCCCCCTTTTAAAGCATTTAAACAAGTCATCATATCATATCAGCATATCAGTAACATCAACATAGCACCTCAGCTGCTTACCTATTTGAAATCCTGTATACAAATATTCTGCACAGCCACAAACTAAGATGGTTACAGATAAATTCAATAATCTTCTGCCCAAGTGGCTTACTGTATAAGTAATTTCTCAGCATGGAATTGTAATGCACTATAGACTCTTGGTCTAAACGATGATTATTCTATATGAGTCATGAGCAGCGTCAGACAGCTTAATCCATCACTGAGTTCAAGCAACCACTCTCTTCCTCTAGTTTTTTGCTGGCCTTGATGAATACACGCCACCTTTTCCGGCTAGGAGCCCCATAACTTAGTGGCTGTAATGTTAAATTCTCCTTTCACAGGCCTTGTTTTTTTATTTCTTCTTATTTTTTTTACATGGCAGTTGGTTTAAAGAATGTACTCTTAACCACAGAGCATTCAACAACAATAAGTCAGCATCAGCTAGTGTGGAAGCTCGGGCTACTCGGCACAGAGCAGATTCATCAAAAGAAAAAAAAATCATTGCTCATGCAAGACAATTACTTTTACCGCTCTGCCACGTTTCATGCCACAATCCAACTGTTATGCAATCTTTAAACTTTTATAATAATCTTCTTGTATAATAATCATTGTCACACACTGTTCCTTTCAAACACTATCTAGATGGTTTGATAATCTGAATCTGCAAGGTTTAAAGCTGTGTCACTGTAAGTCTAAATATTAGTTTATAATTTACTGATTTACAGACAAATTATTAAAAGAAAGCAAACAGAACCTAACCCATTTCATTGAGTTAAGCCCAGTGTAGCTTTGCAAATGAAACATCAGAATGTAAGGCTAAAATTTGTCTAGATTTTCTGCATGTCTAATCAACTTAGGCTTACACAAAATTTTAAATCGTCCAAGAGTAGGAAATGTTGTTGATGACACAATATGACAAAATCCAGCTAATACACAAAACCAACAAGCAGCATACACAATAGTACATATACAGCCTGACTAGTCAGAAGTTTCAGCAGCTAATGTCCTGAGGACCACCAACAGGGTATTTTCAATTTCTAAATTATGATGCTTAATATCGCCTGGACATGTGTCTGCCCTGTTTTTTTAATGTCGGCAAAATCTAACTTTAGAATTATATTTATGAAACAGAAGTTTGTTAGCATTAGACAACAAGAAGATTCTTGATCAGATCAACAGATTTTTAAATTTTTCATAAAGAAAATGAAGGGAAGTTGAAGAAATCTGTGGCCCCAAATATACAAGTACCAAAGAACCAGCACAGACTTTATATAAAAGTGCTTTGAATCTGCCTTCTTTCTACTGATAAAGAAATGATCATTCCTTTGCTTGAATAAATGTCTCACATTTTGTAGAAGGCTGTAAGAAAATGACCCTACTGCTCTCTTGAATTGTGACCTAAGTAAGGGAAGTAATGGGTTTGTGGTCAAAATCAAATAAAACATTTGGATTTTGGAAATTTGAAGACCCCATTGGAGTCCAACAAAAAAAAAATCAATAAAGAAGAAAATGTTTGAGGTTAACCTACACTGTGTGTTTCTCAGTCAAACTATTCATTTGTTAAGTTTCAAAACATGAAGATGGTGGCCAAAATGCTAAACTTGAACCTTTACTAACAAGTGGGTGATGTTAATATTGCCATGTCCATCTTTTATAGTTAGCTCCATATCTTTTTTGTTTGTTTGTTTTACTGTTATGTTGAACCTGCAAACCAATACAGTTCAGCTTAAATTCAAGTCCTCTATTTCAGGCTGTCGCTGCTCAAAAATGTATCAACCTATTTCTATATACACATATGTCTACGGGATTATTAAAACCATGTTTTTTATAGAAAGAAAACTCATAAGTGTTCCTTCTATTTGTTTTTTTTCCATGAAATATATTAAAATGAATAAAACTTAATAATTCAATAATTATATTTTGGAGTGAATGCTGCTCTCATAGATTCAGTTCAGTCTCTGATGTGTTTTGGGATCGATTATGCAGGCTTTTACTTAGAAAGCACTAGCAACTCAGGGAAAAGGATTCTGCAATCTTACATAGGTATGTGTGTAGGCTTGTTTAATACAGATATTTTCCACAGACATTCTTCAGTGTACTTCCAAAGTTCAAACACAATGATTTCTTTCCCCTATTTTTTTTTTAGCTTGTTCCATTTGTAGGCAGCAGATCCAGTTTTTAAAGGTTCACTTTGAATGAGAGGTGCAGCTAATGTGAAAAAGTCCTGTGACCTGACATTGTAAGCAGTGTGTTTAAATTTAATCCAAGAACAGAGGTAGGGAGGCAGTCTTTCTTTACAGTAGGATCTTGTAAATAAACATCATACAATGCTGCTCTCGTCTGTTACATAAGGTAGACCGTCTCACTTTTTCATAAAAGATACAGTGGCGAGTAAGAAAATAATCACCTGTGATAAATCACAAGACAGTAGCTGTAATTATTCTGTCGTTCACCCTGTGGATTGGTGAATTGTCCCGTCCCCTGTCCTGTCCCTAAATTTAAAAAGGAGTTTTACAGAGAAGATGAAGGTATGGACAGCAGAAAGATTCACTCCCTGTCAGGAAAAATGCTGAACCACTTGAAAATACTGTCAAAAGAATTGTATAAGAAAGGCTGTCCCACATTTATCCTGACACTTAACTGAATTATGTAAAACCACTAGAGCCCCCTGCTATGGTCATGCGCCCTTTTATTATGCTAACACAAGAGGAAAACCTGTCTCATATCTTAAGCGTGCTATTGCATAGAGACATTTAAATATAACATTGTGCCAGGGACTTTAAGGTCTCTTAATATGATATGCCGTTCGCACATCATATTTTGTAGATGAACAGCATTGCTCATTTGAACTCCCTTTGGCAAAATATGTTATAAGCAAAGGAGTGTAACCGTTTCCGTAAGCATAATCTGTTTGTGTAGTAGGTGCCACAAAAAAAAAAAAATCTCTTCAAAGGCTTTCATTCTAGTGGCAGATACCTTTCTTTAAAGTTGCTTCTTTGTTGCTATTGAGGCTTTCACCCAAACTAAATGGCTAACCATGACAACAGCTTTGTGGATAATTAGTTGAATGATATAATTAGGGCCTCTTAGGCCCCTTTGGTCCCGAAGGACTCAACAGAATGCTCGCTTCTGTGGAGCAGAGAGATAGACACTGCCCTAGCATCAGGCTGTGCAAAGTAGCCTCTTGCATCTATTCATCTTGCCCACTACACAGAAGCTTTTTCCTGCTCATTAGAGGTTTACTTATGCTCCAGTGAGGAAGCAGGAGGGGTGTTGGCCATGGGGTGGAGACACGCAGCGGTCATTTTATTTTTGTTTGAAGGTGACCACGGTATTTAATGGAGGAGTACAACTCACTGCATGTGATCTCTCTCCCTTGAGTTGTTAATCTCTTCATCACTTTGTCTCTCTTTGTCTACACATCTCTGGTCGTTGGCTCTGTCTTGGCTTCTTTCTCGTTCTGCCGTCCACCTTTTGTCTGCCACTCACTCACTCATGCTCCCTTTAGGTCCTCTGTCTCCTTCACCAGAATTGAGGTGCATGTTGGAGCTCTTCCTGTCGTGAATAACGCACATCAACCGCAGAGGTCAAATGGAATGGGTTTTGCAAGATAATGGCTGGAGTGATGGTACCTGGGCGCCACCAGATTGTGGAGTGTCTGAGCTTGTCATAAAACGACAGGGGAGGAGGATGCTGGATGCTCACTGTGTCCTTTAAGCATTATGAATGTCAGAAATAGCAATGTCAGAATGGCCCTGTTTTTATACCACCCTCATCATCTAACACCAGCAATCCTTATATCATTTTCTTCTTCATCCAAGCATAAAAAATACCTCCTCAGTTCATCCATAGTTCACACATCCATGTACAACATTTACAAACTAAAGGTGTGGCTGAGTGACGGGTATATTGGACAGCTCCTTGTCATCATCTCCTCAAAGCTAGTATTTATTGCATCTGTCTTCTTGTCATTGAATGACTTTGACGGCTCTCTCCTGCATTGCGTAGCTGAGTTTGCTACATCTTTGCGTTACCTTCCTCATCATCATGAGGATTTACAGCTCCACTGAAAGTTTCCCTTTTTCACCTCCTACCACCATGTTTAAAAGCCAAGGAAACATCACAAGTTAACGGAATCGATGGCCCTCACTCTGCTGTCATCTTCCACGTTGCTGCTTTAAACACTGAGTTTCGGCTCAAATTGCATCCCATTAAAAGTCAATGAGCCGCTGTCACATTATTACAGACCCTGGACTTGACAGCTCACAAGATAATATATTAAAGCCCAGGAGTCACTGTGATGTGTTTGTAGCTGGTGAGCGACGTTAAAATTGATATTTGGGACACAGGATATCACCTGTCATTGGGGGTGTGGGGCCATCATTGAATAATAATTAGATGAAAAATCAAATGAATACGTTTACTAACAGGAGGCTTGAAAATGCAGAACATTTTTCATTCAGACAGCTGTATGTGAAGAGTGTCATTGTAGACGGGGGAATGAAACAGACTGACAAGAGAAAAGATGTGTAACAGGATCCGTTGGTAACCGTCAGCAACGTCACATAGCTGCATAGTTTTCCAAACATCACTGTATTACTGCAATAATGCGCTAACACTCGAGAACGAGCAGATTTCGAAGGACTTTCCAGTTGGAAGCAAATTTACATTTTTTTCATCACGTTTTCCTTTAGGAAAAGTCAAGGCCATGAAGGAGAAATGTGCACATTAGGTTCTTTTGGTTTTAGGAGGGCACCCTCTACTTTTGTGTGATTTACGTGAAAATTGATATATTGAAGGCAGCAAAATCATATCCAAGCATTGTGTCATTGGAATGGCAAATAGATGTACTGATTCCACATGGGCTGATGCACAGCAGCAAGGAACTTTAAAAAACAAACTCCATTAGCTTTCCTGTTTGTCTCCTTTCTTTAAACTGACAAACATAAAAAGCCTGGTCATGCACCTTAAGCTTTGTGAATAAATGACCAAACAAACATTCACAGGGGATAAGCACACTGCTACAGTTGTTTTGCAGGCTGGAGAGCTAAGTAGATGCTCAACAACACCACATTATACGGCACATAAACATGCCTGCAGATCTCATATGAGTCTTGGCTGAAGCTACTGCTGTGAACCTTTGTCTTTTCTTTAGTAACACTAACAGTGCTCTAGCAGAAGTGTGTTTACTCATATCTCATTTTCTATAGTTTAACACAGCACTTAGGAACCCTGTCACTTGCTGTCAATAAAACACACACTCTGACATGCTCATCCAGCCAGCTGAGACACAAAGGAACACTTGAGATCACATCCTAACTTTTTCCATCCTTACAAAAACATAAAAATAAATGCAAGTAATACATTAAATACTACTCTTAGATTTTTTAAAGTCTGAATGAAATGCAATAATCTCAGTCTCTCTCAAACCACTTGAATTACAAGACGCTGAAATGTTGTAATAGATCTTTGTTCAAATGTTAAAAAATGTTGGCCCAAGCTTGAAACCTACATCAGTCAGATTTCCATCCTGCTGTTTCTCTGTAGGATACCCTTGTAGATCCTCTGAAACTGTTGCAATTTCAACTCAGTTGTACATAGAGTTGAATTAGGCTTTATTTGTGCAGATGTAGTGATTGTCTTTATTCTTGTGCCATCCCTGTCCTGTAGCCTACACATAAAAATCATTCTTCTTCTGTCTTTATAGGTTAAACCCCTTTACTGAAATGATGTGTATAGATTAAAGGCATGGTTTGACAGAAACGGTCAGTGCTGTTTTCTCAGAAATGTGTTAGGAATTTCTCTATTGCCTTGTCAAAATTTTGTCAAAAAGAGACAGAGTCTTGTCAAGCCTCGGTCTAGTTCTCACTACCTCTAGTGCAAGTGCCTTACAGAAGTGGAGGCTCCCTAAGTGCAGATGTTCACACCTGACTGCGCCAGGCCCCCGTGATAGTAACACAGAGCCCGGGGGGGATAGCCGACCTTGTGGACAAGTTCAGGGTTTTGCCAAGGATGTCTTTCGTGTTCCTTATTTAGACAGCTTTGCTAAGGTGTGAGGGTAACACAGATGAGCATCCTTTGTGAACATGCTGCAGGGACAGTGGGTGACAGCAGGGATTTCCATCATTTAGCTTTATACCTTCATTACTCTGCCCCTCAAACAGTCATCATTCCCCCCCCCCCCCTGCTGGTTTGTGATTAAACAATCATGCTTACTCCTAGCATAAGATTGAGAAATGAAAGGTGACAAAAAAAGACCCATGGTATGAAAACACTTACAGCTTAGGCACAATGTGTAAAACTGGCACTGACTGATCTTTCACAGCAACAAGTTATCACACAGTTAACAGTTATGAGTGGACATGCAAAAAACATCATTTGTATTGTCCGGTCATGTGTACAGGAGTGTTTTGTAGATGAATTTATGTAAATAACGAATAGCAAATATTGTTAGTGTTGGTGTACGTGGAGATGGTATCCGTCTGTCACAGTGATGAGTGACGAGCACAGATGATTCTGGAACACAGCAATCCTGAGAAAATTTACCACCCTGACCTTTCTGGCAATTAGCATCACTGCTTGTCTTCTCACCAATAGCAAAAGAAGTGTTTTTTTCTTTTCTTGTTTTTTTTCCTGATATATATATACATATACATGCAACATCTGAAACAAATTCAATTATTTTTGATACAGCTGAAAAAAGATACATAATTGATGCACAAACACAAGTAAAAAAACAACAACAAAAAACTGAGACAGTAACCAGAAAAAAGTATCCAAGCGTTTAGCAGCCTCTATCTGTGTGACACATGTACCTGTCTTCTGTGGCTGAAATTCTCTCATCGCACTCGCTACACACAATTATTGCCTTCTCGGAGGCGTGAAAGGAGCTGTCAGAAATAATATTGCCTTTTGAAGTTGTTGTAAAGAAAACTTTTAAGCTATTTTCTATTGACCAGTTTACAGCTATACTCACCCAAGTATGGGACAGTTGCAGTCTGAGTTGTCCAGATTGCGATGATTTTCATTTTTATCACACCATCACACAATTATTGGATCCAAATTGAATTGGCTGAGTCTTGTAGCCACGAAGTCCTTTTCTGTTTTTTGTGCTTTTAAGTTAGAATTAAAAAAAGTACTTGATACAGTGATTGTGAATGACCAAATCCAGTACCCAATTTAGTAAATATATGCTGAGGCAAAATTTTATACAGATAAGGTATGTTTTTGTAGAGGATTACATAGCTATGATTTGCAATTGTTTCATCAGGATTCACAGTCACAGCACACATTTGCTCATCATTTCTACTTAACTCCAAAATAATTTACATTCTCATTGAGATTTTTGCACCAGAGTGCCCCTGCCTCTTTCAATTTGGATCAAAATTCCTTGGTTAGGTACAATAAAGCAGTTATTCAGCAGGTCTATTTCAACAGAACAGACCCATTAATTAATTAATCAAGTCCAAGTTATTACTGACTGAACAGGTTGAGGTTTAACGCCATATGCTGCTAAACATGTCGAAGAATTGTTGGGACTGATTGGCTTCATGATGCCATCTGTAAGTTAAAAGGAGCCTTAAAAAGGAGTTAAAATAAACAATCATTTGATTTTTTTTTACATGTATTTATTTATTTTTACCAATATGGATCCCTACGTTTGCGAATGTTTGTGTGCACACAGGTAGTGAGATGGAGCAGAGCAACAAATAAAAGTACTGTAATATAGCAGCTGGGACTGATGGTTGTGTAGCTAGAGGGTAAGTAAAGATATTTTGATGGCTTTCATATGACTTATTGATCCAGCTTCTCTTTGTGGTTAACAGAGGACTTTACCTTGACTTTTCTGAGGCTCAGTTATCTCTTAGGCAAAAAATAAATCTATAAAAATAGATAATGTTGGCTTAGGCTTCTCATACAGATGTAAATGTGGTCTTTTAAACAAATAATGCATTGCTACTATATCAAAATATTTTAATATTTAATTGAAACCCCTGATGATGGGTTTTATTGCGGGTTTCCATGATTATTAATTACATTTTTTGTCAAATCATTTAACAAGGTCACTCAAATCCCTCAGCTTAGCCTTAATCTTTATATTAAAAACAAGCAAACCATCAGGCCACATAGACTTTAAGTAGACAACAAAAACACCGTTAGTGTTAGTAGTACATATACTAGTATAGTGTGATATGCAATATGGCTAACAGAAGTAATTTTCACTGAGTAGAGCTTGTTGCCCAGTTTAGCAGATGTGCACAAGAAATAAAATAGTACATACACATGCACTGCACCTATCCTTTGATCAAATTAACCTGACAGATGTGATTCATCTATGCCCGTTTACAGCCATGCATTAATTTCCCCTCCCTAACACAGTTTATCCCAATTAACACAGTAGCTCTTTCACGAACACTGTGAGGGGGAGATGTGCATGTGTCAGAGCTGCAGTTGGCTGCAGCCAAGTACTAAATGTGATCCAAAATGGAGGGACAGCTATGAATACCAATGCTTGGTACTTCCCTTCACTCATAGGTTGTGCTCTCTAACCTTGTGCTTCTCTAACTTTCATTTCTTTATACTCTTTCATTTCACTACAGAAATGCATCAGCTCAAAGCAGGAAATTGTAAAAAGCAACCCAATAAAGCATGCAGGAGTGCACCATTAGAAGAATAACTGAGAATCATAATGGATGTTGTTAGATTAGATGAATTTGTGAAATTCGGGAAAATCCCTTAAATCTACTTTTAGTCTTGTGCACTTTCAGAGAAACTATAAATGTAATTCTCTATCATTTTCTTCCATTCAGCCTTCCTGCTGAAGCACTTAAAAAAGAGCAGGTGATCTAAGGGATAGTTGAGTCATTCCAGTTTATGACAGTGTTTTCTCTGAATAAGCCACAACTTGAGGCATGCGAACTTTAAAATGTTTGACACTGGGGCATCAGCAGTGTATCAATAATCAGAGATGTATGAACGTATCTGCTCATCATTTTAGTGAACGGTTTCACATAGATCTGCTGTACTGTTCTTTCATTTATTTTTCATCATAAATATCCACAATATGTTTAGTCTGATTTGTGGAGCCTGGCATTCATCTTACTGCCAGTGGCCCCTAGCTGATTTAATGACTCAATTTTTCCAGTGAAATTTGAATATGTATGACCAAAGGGAAATAGCCGCAGGATAGACACCGTGACTTCTTTGACTGCCCTATCTACCACTAGCTGGCAGTGGGAATGGACATATAGGCGGGTAAAATGACAGCACAATTATACACGATACCAGAATTAATGAAGAGCGATTAATGCTTGGTGTAACTGAAACCAGGGGGGGAAAATATTGACATATGATCAAAAACAGTGCCTGTTCAATCAGCAACCCTTGGTTCAGGTACTGACACTAACCTATGCACCTCCCAACTTCAAGTGCACCAAAGTGCTTCTGATGGTAAAGTAGTAATTCGGTACAGGATAAAGCGAGTAAGAAAAAAAATTCTAAAGTAATTCAGTGAGCCCTATTGAGTGTTGGCTGTTTTCTGCCATGTCTTTGCAGTCTGTGTTTGGATTATATAACAATATTTTTCAAGCTGATACAGCAATGATGAGCAGATATGCCAGTCTCTGTCTTGGTATACAGTCACCAGGATGTTAAAATGCAGATCTTTAGCTGAGATATTATTAATAGTTTTACAGGTTTTAGTGCGCAAACCCTACCACTGAACAGGAGATAAAGCTGAGGTTAGTGAGAAACTCTTTATTTTTGGTCATAATTTCAAGCATTAGCACTGAGACAGGATATGAAGTCCTGAACATCTGTTGTGTTTAATGCCAGTACTTGTTCAAGTAACAAGTAAAATGACCTAACCTCGACACAACAGACCAACTATTTCAATGGGCAGTTACCACACCGCATGTAGAAATATACTAAAAGCTTTGTATGATGAAAGCTGCAATGTAGGACTGACAGAGCATTAGGGATAATCCTACAATTCCTACAGCACTCATCTAATGTGGATGTGGAGACTCAGCACCTCACAGTGATTGTTTAATTTCAGATGCAGGGTGAAGGGATACAAAACCACCACAGCAAAACACAAAAAATCCTTTTTTGCACTGTGATTTTTAAACAGATTAACTCTTTGAAATTTTAACACATTTATATTACAGGCCATGCAATCCTTTTTGACCCTCCTAACGTCTAAGCATACTGTGACCTTTTTGCTGACGGCATATCACAACCTTAATGTTTGCTGTGGAGCACCTGTACACAGGACAGGAAGTCAGTGTGAAGGTCACCATTTTGGCCAGCAGGACACTCTATTCCCCAGAACGGAGAGGAGACGAGCTGCAGTGGCAGCCTCTAATCCTCTTTAATTTGTTTTCAGATGAGGCTTTGGAATACCAGCCTGCTCCCTAAGCAGAGATCACATAAGAACGTGGGCTGGGACAGCTGTCTCCTCTTCTGGCAGTTTTAATACAGGTCTAGTTGCCACCCCACCCTGCAATGAATTTTTCTGATGGTGAGCTGAGTATTTACTTTATATGGCTTTTAGTGTGACAACGGGGATGCGATTCCACATAGTACAAAAGCACAGTAGTGCTAAAATGGCTGTTTAAAAGAAGAAAAAAGAACAACAGAAAATGAATGAAGGTAGGGTTGGAGAGTGTTGCTTTGTTTTTTGTTTTTTTCTTTATCAGCAGTCAAGCAGTGGTCTCCTCCTTCTCAGCCCTCTAAACAACACAAACCTTGTAATTGGGTTTGGGCGTGTCCCCTTTCTCCTTTGTTTGACAGTAAAGGTTGAACTGGGAAAAAAAGAGGGAAAAAATGTTCACAGATGTGCGCCTCACCATTTCATCTACACCGATGGTGAGTAAGATCACTGCGTAAAGGCTTGTGCATCTTGTCGCGGCACAGTTTTACAGCAACGTGCTCAGATGATGGCTTGATTCTACTAAAATGATGATGCACATCTTGGGAGACAGTGGGGGTTTAAAAGCTGCTGAA
Organism: Oreochromis aureus; assembly: GCF_013358895.1. Lineage (NCBI taxonomy): Eukaryota > Metazoa > Chordata > Actinopteri > Cichliformes > Cichlidae > Oreochromis > Oreochromis aureus. The sequence continues at coordinate 30,735,282 of NC_052946.1, forward strand.
ACAAAGCATGCAGGCAGTAGGTCGGTGATACAGGCAGGGGACTGGCAGTCCTTTAATCCTAACCACTGTGCTGATAAATCAGCATGTGAGTTTTTATCCCTCTTTCCAGTTTGCTTGGTTCTTGAGTGATGAACAAACCCCCACTCACCTTTAAGGCCTTTTGATGTAATAACCACCTATAGATTACACTGTCTGCAACGGCCAGAATGGTGCTGATGCACTGGACTAACAGGTGGATGGTCTCAGAGTCCAGGTAGCTTTCGGGCAGACGGCAGCATTAGTGAAATCCCTGGGGACATCACAGCAGCCTAGTCAGGAAGCTTCACTTGATATTATGTATCTAAGTAATTCTATGCTAGTAATTGAACTATGCTGGATGAAATAAAGCCTTTAGTATATTGAACTTGAGCTGATATTTCCGAGAAAAAAAAGAATAGGAGCTACATGACCCAGCAGATTTCTTTCAATTATCACTTTGATCATTCTCTGTCCATGAACACAGCACTTTACTGTGAATCTTACAAAACCTTTGGAACCTCTTGTGATAGAGAGAAGGATTTATGTAGCCTCTCTAGTGCACTTCCTTTAAAGTTTGCCACACTATAATGTTTTGTAACAGTTACACCTTGTACATTACAACTTTATTTTTCAAAGAATAGGATCCATTCCGACTTCCATTTATCTCTCTGTATGATAATTGTATGAGAGATTATGCACTGTAGTTTTTCATTTCATCATACTCACCATGACTCCTCCACCCTTAAATGAAGCTAGATAGATGACAGAATATCTATTTTCTGCCTCGCACACAATTGTTTGATTTTTAAGAAGTACAACATACAATACACACTGCCATAAGCAAAAAAAGAAAAAAGGATGATGATACAAAGTAGGAAGACTCATTTTGAGGGCCACTAGAGTTAATAGAAATGTATAATACAATACCAGAAAGCTGGGCTGAGGCACCAGTACAACCCTGCAGGTTATGTTTGTCAGGCAAACTCAATACACTCAATAGTAGATGTCTTAATTGAGGTCACTATGGCAATAGTTTTTCTTCCTCCTATTTTTACCTCTTGGGACATCAAGAAAATCTCCTCTTTTTGGCCTCAACATTAAAATGGTTTGAGTAAAGAAATAATAATAAAAAAAACGATCACTGCCTGTGGAAGATTGCGTTTCTAGAGTGGTTGAGTGAGGCTTCAAAGTGGATAGAACAAGAGCAAACCATTGCAGAGGTGTTGTGAATAGTCACTGAAAAAAGCAGCCTCCTTGTAACGGTAGCAATTCCACTATGATAAATTGAGTCTGCAGTTTATGTTCCCTACATGTGGGATACAATCCTCAAATCTGGCCATTTGACATTCAGAATGGTCATTTTTCCACATTCTCCTCCCTCATTTCCTGCCATTGCTCACGACCCTAGGTGATGTAGAGGTCCACAGATTGAATGCACAAACAGTTACTGATACCCTAGCGAGTCTGTCTCTGGGTTACCAGGACAACTTGCTTCCTTGGTAACAACATCATGACTTCTTTGAAGCCTTTCATTAATTTCGAACCCATTTACCATATTAAAGACACACTGGAATATCTATTTTCTAGGCTCTGTGCTATTTTTTTTTCTTAGCTGTGTGCTTGTTTGTTGTATTTATTATAAACAAATGGGGAAAATCCAAACGAACAAAAAAAAACAGGTAACATTTTATGAATATTATTTTGCAGAGGGTAAAAAGCCATGTCTTTCTCACAGTTCCATATCTTGTTAATTTGCCTTTTTTGTAAGAGAACATAAAAGGAAACAAGTATTCAAACTCTCTCATTTATTCATCTTTTATATAGCCAGCCATTATCATGTGTTTGTTTGCCTGTTTGTTTGTCACTAAAATTGAACTGTGACTCCTGCCCCGTCACTGATGAGTTTACTTACATGTAAAACACCCACACTTTTTGTACCAGAGGCTTTTATGAATATTGGAGTAAAACATAGTGAATAGAATCATAAATGCTATTTGATAAATTGCTTTTTTTGAGGGTGAGGTGGTATTTGGGAACACATTTGGTCTGTAATGTGGATGTCCACTTAATTTTCAGGCAAAATAAACACTTCTAAGCTGAGCAGACACTTAGGCCACTATCTGCTTCAGTGCACGTCTGCAGCTGATTCACTTACTGCGCCAATAGAATATTACATTGTGTTATACTTCTTTATGGTCAAGTGTCAATAAGACCATTTTCTACATGGTTGCTTATATGTTCCCTAACCAACCGTCGAGTCAGTACCATGGAAGAGCTGAAAATTACAGCTCAAAATCCAACCTCATTGTGAAACAATGCACTTTCAGCTCTTTACCTCACCCTAAATATAGGTTTTTGCTTGATATTGTGTGCATCATTCAGTTTTTCTTTCACATAAATATTTAGGAGATGGCCAAGTTGCAGCTCTGATCAGAAACTCCTGGTCCTCCTATATGAGTGTATTATTTGGATTTTTAATGCTGTGAGGCGGCACATAAGTTTAGGGGAGAAACATGTTACAAAAGCATCTTATTGTTTCCTAACACACATTTCAGTCTTTATAGATGTGTGCCTTTTTGATTGCAGCTGGCTTCAGAAAGCTGAGACGCTACCCCTGCCAACCCCCACCAACTCAACCAAGAAAAGAAATTGGTTCAGTTCTCCCAAAACAATATTATTTAGATTGGCAGCCACAACAATAACAACTAATTTACACAGCTGCAATAATGATGCTAGAAGGCAGATGTATGTATATATCTGGGATGATGCAGTGTAATATCCTTTCAAAAACTAAAAAAGGCATTTTATCCTACTGGTGTGTCTAAGGATGGCTTTATCTTCATAAAATTTGCCAGATATTCCAATATAATGAATCACTTTAGTTAGGAGGAGGAAGATCTTGCTTTACGTGCATTTTTCTACATGAGTGCATTTTGTGTGTAATAATTTAAAAGCACATATAAAAAGAAAGACATATTTCTGTCCTTAAAAACTATATATAGTAATATAGTAGTATAATCTTATGGGTCTTTTTTTTCTGTGTTTTATGTATGTTGTGATGGCCCGGCCTCTGTGCGCCCTGCTTCTTCCTTTTTTTTTAGGCAGAAGCAGTTTGGAGATGTGGAGTGATTAAGGGTATAAAGGCTCCTCTCTCAGTCCTTTCTTTCTCTCTTTCTCAGAAGCTTCCACTTCCATCATTCTTACTTGTTAGGTTATTTTTGGTTTTTACATCCTTATCTAATACTTTGTATACATTTACCATCATCCATCCACACCATCCACTAGTGACACTACCTGACACTTTCATACCTCAGTAGATTTTAAATTAAATAAACTGGGTATTTGGATTTTGCCTTTGTTTCTTGAGCCAAACAGCTAAAGGTACTTCCACTTTGCTGTCATGCCCGAATTCTATCATCCCATTTTCTCATTCTCAAGTTTTCCTTTCTCATCAGTTTCAGTCGAATAATCTTATCTGTAAACTATCAAATTTTATGTTTTGGCATCTTTGCTAAAACATTTAACATAAGCACTATGCAGACTGCAGACCCCTCTTGTCAAGTGCTTTCTACTGTTGAAAGGACTGCGCAGGGGTTGTTGTTGTTTGTTTTTTAGTTACCCATTTTCCAGTTTTTCGGGCAGTGCTCTTCAGACATACAAATTATCAAATCATGTAAACTCCTGAGGCATTGGAAATCTCCAGTGAAAACACACAAGCTAATGGCACATTTGTCCCTGCACATACAAGTTCCCAGCTGGATAATCTACACCAGACATGGCTGTATGAGCCATTTTTCCTGATGGCATGGCCATTGAAAATCTGGTACTACTACTACTCCCTGGGGTCTACTTGCATGCAGTGGTCATCCTCTGTCTCTATCATGCAAGCCTTCTGTGAAAGCTATACAATTTAAACCTTGTATCTCTCAAGACTGTTTTTTTTCCTTAATGGTTTGAGAGAGGAAAACATGTTTCTGTGTCGGTATTTATTTTCTAAAAGTTCAAAATGAATGTAACTCAAAGTGCTTTACTGTAATAACTTCACAGCAAATAAGGAGAAATATATGTACTCAGTGGCTAATGTATACCAATACAAATATAGATGAGAAAAGGTTGGGTATAGAGGGTTCTAAGATTTAAAGTTTTTAGTTGAGTGGCTAAGAGTGGTACATACTACAGTATCTAACTAACTCTTGTGGGAAGACTGGCTATATTTCCTCTCTGGCTTCAACTCTGCTTACCAATGACATAATAATTCCACAGGCCTGAGGCCATTCTGAATGAGGACCCACTGACATGGCTCATTGTGAGCAATATGAGCGTGTGTGTGTGTGTGTGTGTGCACGTACGTGTGTGGATGGGTGTAGAGGAGCATGGGGAGGTGGGATTACAACTGCCAGGTGCCGACACTCTTGAAGCTTAGGCATGTCATTAAACAGTAAATCACTTTGACTGAAAAAATCAACTCCCAGATTTCTGTTAGCAAAAGAAGACCTTCCGCATGGGCACAGATTGTGTTCTTGGCAAGAATAAATCAACATCCAGTCATCGAGATTCTCCCGCTACGCAACGCTTCCTGAGCTCAGCTTGCATGTACAGTTACAAATCACCACCTGAGTTGTGTTGAACATTCTTCACTGCAGCATTCATTCATCCATGCTGACTACCAGCCTCGGAAATATGTTAAATTTAAAGATGGAGTAAAAAAAAAAAAAAAAAAGTATTTTTGAGCATTTTTTAATGAATTGGACAAACTCAATTGTTTATTGTTCGTCTATTGCACTCAATAGGATAAGATATAGTAATGTAGGGTAAAACGGCTTATTTTTCTGTCTTGAATCTACTGAATGGGTATCTGTGAATGTTGCCCACTTTTAGAAAAATAAGTGTAGTTAAAAGGAAAAGCCAATTTCTCGCAACCTTGTTTTGGTAGTTGGGGCCATCATGTTTGGTTTTGACACCATGACATTTGTGAAATCTGGGGGATGCAGCAACCAAGGTAGATACAGCTTAACAACAGAGAATAATAAGGCACCACAAGCTGTCAGACAAATCGCTTGGCTGCTCGGTGCATTCTGCTTGAAATGTTTTGATTACCAGAGATGTACATAAAAAAAACACTACTCTAAGATTAAGGTACGGATACACATTTATTTGCATACAAATTCATATAAAAATATAATTTAGATGTTTAGTATTTCTCATGATACGAGTCTCTTGTAAGGAAACACAGACGTTACATACGTTTAAGGTTACTGGAGTAAGGAGAGCGCAGAAAGTGGAGCAAGCAGACACAAGAATGCTGTTGGTGTTTGAACAAGCTGACACAGGTAGCTAATAAGGGGTTGTAAGATGGGAGCGTTGAAAGCTTGTACACTGGCAGACAGGTGACCAAGGGGTTTGGTGTGGTTGACAGGTGGAGAGCGGGTCAGGCTAGTGAATGGAGCCGTAGGCAAGAAGAGGAGTGAAACAGAGTTGGTTTGACAGGTGATGAGGTGGTGGATCTAAGCACAGGAGAATAATATTACAAAACAAAAACATGGGGAGTTAACTACGTAGCACAAGGAGGCAAGGAGACCTAAATGTAACCTGTCTTATGCAGAACAATCTAGCAGAGAGTGACCGGAGAGCTGGTATAGATTTGCTGCTGAAGATGGGTTGATGATCTACAACTAAGCATGCTGATGGAATGAGCAGGAAAGGAAGGAGAAGGAAGTGACTTAGACATAGAGGGACAACCAGGGAAACAAAATGAAAGACAAAAAGAGAAAAAATATATATAACCAGAGCCATAACTTTTTTTGTGTTGTTTGAAAGGTTCAAAAATGACTGTAAGAAACCATCTTCTTAAAATAAAAAAAAAGTATTATTGTATAATTTGTATGTTTTATTATTATATTAGTATATTAGCTTGTTGTTTTATAAAAAGGATGTGGGAAAAGGGTATTTTTTTCTGATATTTATCTGTGTTTTACAGTACATTGTAAAACACATATCAGTCATGACATCTTCTAAGGAGCCTCCCGTCCTATTAAAAACACATCACTACCCACAAGCTTTGAACCACTGCCTTCAAATCCAGCGCATAATTTTAGAAATGCAGTTAGCAGATGAATTGACCGATTACCAGATGGGTCCACATTTGTAGACGTTTATAGCTGACTCTCTTACATGGCATATTTTATGTGTTTAATTACACATGAATGTGTGTGTGATGGTGTAAAATATTTTGTTGTTCCAATACAGTCTGTTAAATCAATCCCCAATCCTTGCAATCAGTTTTTGAACTAAAATCGCCATATTATATCCCACATATTCATTTTCTTTTCTGGAAGTGATCATCTCAAACATGCTTTCGACACTACAAATCAGTTCTGTTTGTTTACATTGCTTGGAGGCACAGTTGAGGAGGCGCTCTGAGAAACTCAGTCATCCATTTTTCTCATACATTAAGTCGCACTGACATCTAAGCAAAGGTAGGCCATAGCCATAAATCACAGAGCACAATAACAGGCACATTTTGGGCTGGTCCATCATTGGCTGTGTTTTGTTTTCTCATTGCATCTTGGCAAATTGCTGTTATTAATGGGAGAAAGCATAGTTTGCAGCCCTCATTAGATGTTGTTCCAACAGCGCCTCTGATGGATTAAGACAAGCCGGAGGCCTTGTCTGCCTCCACAACCAGCTAATATGAGCCAATTAAATGCCATGCACTCTTTGGCCACTCCACACTTGCCTATGTGCTCTTACAGGGATCTGCTAGTATTCTTCTTCATTGGCAAACAGTTTTTAGTTTCAACCGGTAATTTCAAGGATTTTCTGGATGTTCTTTTTGTAGAACAATGGGCTTAACCTCACGTTCAGCGATAATAAATTATCTCCCCTTAAAGCAGTTAGTTTCTCCAAGGGTGCTGAACATTTTTCTTTGATCAAATGTGTTTTAAATGTCCGTTCACATTTCTTCAGTCTCTCCTCTCACTAATTGGAACTATTTGCAACACAAGCTCTGTTGGTTCTAGCCACCATGTGAGAGTCACTGCTGAGGTTTGGGAGTATTAGATTTCAGGCCTAGCGGTGTGTCAGATTCATGCAGATAAAGCTTATGGATAGGTGGCTGTGAGCACCGTTAGCAATATATCTGAGACTTCCTTTAGAGGCAGTGCCAAATATCGCTGAAAGGTTCAATATTGTGCAGCATAAAAAAGCAGAAACGCACAAAAAAAAATCCCACGTGAAAAAGAATCTCCCTACCTTTGAATATAAACACAGCTAAAGTGAGGATGTTCATAATGCATGGCACAAATTCTAATATATATATGTATATAGACACCAGTAGTCACCTGATAAATGGATCAAGTGATGTGACATCCATGTAAGGCTAAAAATTTTCAAAGCAACAAAATAACTCTGGATCAATAACTGTTTAATACAGCAAAACATTGCATTATTAAACACGTTTGACTTATGTGAGGTCTCATGTATTAAAATATTCAATAGATAATTTAAATAAATGAACTGAATAAATGGTATCGACTGTATAGTAGTAACTCTATGCAGTCACAACCATGTAGTGGATTAAATACTGGGATTTATGGGTACGGGAATTAATCCGTGCACAGTTTCAGTAACTAATCAAAATGTCATCCGATATTTTGAATGCTGACTTTAAAAAAGTACACAAATAAAATATCATCAGCATTAGGGATGGGTATCGTTTAGGTTTTATCTGATACCAGTACCAAACCAGTACTTTTGAAACGGTGCCGGTGCTTAAACGGTGCTCGAACCGGTGCTTAAAGAATGGAGAACACAAAATTGGTCCAAAAACCTCTCATGTTCAGCTGTTTTTTTGTAAAAAGATAACAATGTTAGCCTTTTCTGCAGCTATAGGGGATTTATGGCATCACTCTTGGCTGGAAGCAGTGCTTAATCAATGGAAAAAACACAAACTTTGCCCAAAAACCTCTCATGTTTAACTGTTTTCCACTTTTTCTTTGGTCATTTTAGCCTTTTTGGCCAGGGTGAAGGGAGTATCTGCCATCAAACAAGAAGACAGCCGCATGTAACTACGACGGTGTTTGCTAGTTCACCTTACATGCATTAATGTAATAATGTGGTTAGCGTACTCAACGTTAATTACACACGAACAACATGAAGCTACTCACGCAGAGAAGAACGGCTGCTGCTGCCATCATCATCCGTCATCATTTCTGCTACGCTGACAGGGCTAGGGGCCAGGACTCTCCTCTTCGGGTTTTTTGGGGGATGTTGCTAAATCCGGGTCCGATAACAGGCAACCCACCCGCAGTAGATGTGCACGGTGTGAGGTCTCGCAGCAAGCTATCAAATACGGTGCATTTCTCGGCTTTTAACAAAACGCTATACGTCGCCAGGTGTTTCATCAGATTCGAGGAGTTACCTCCTTTGCTCAGTATCACAGTATCAGCTTAAAGCACTTGTTGCAGGCTGCTGAGTTTCCATCTTTTGCTGTGAAGTACAGCCAGACTTTGACCGCTTCGCCTTGGGCGTTTTTAATCTGTAGCTCTGCTCTAAAAGAACGTACGTACCTGGGCCTGCCTACTATGCTTGCAAAGCTAAAATGATTGGCTAGAATCCAAAGTGTATGACATCTAAGGAAAAGAAAAGCACCGAAATAAGGCACCGAAATGTGCGCTGCTTTTCGGTCTGGTTACTACCGTTTATGTCAGAACCGGTGCACTGGTACCCATCCCTAATCAGCATTAATATTCAGCTCCAAATGAATTATAATTAAATGCCCGGCCTCTTTTAGATGGATATCTAAATATCCAGATAGCATGCCTTCTCCTTAATAGTAAGTCTCCACCCCTAGGTAGCACTGAAAAGGTTAACCAGGAAAGGGAAGGAGGCAAGACTATGTCTTATATAGGTGAAGCAGGCTGCAAATTGACAATCACTATCCAGTCATCAAACCGCACTTTTTAATGTTAATGCTTTTACCAACACATTCAAGGCCACATTCCAATTTATCATATATAAAATGTGAACGTATACACAGGTGATCACATACCTAATTGGTAAGAGGAATGTTGGTATGAAGGTTTTTTATGAAGAAAATCAACATAGAACTAATGATCTCCTAGATTTTTTTCCCCCAATTTTTTCAAAAATACATCCTTTAGCGCCACACTGAAGGAATAAAGTAGCTACACATGTTCTTTAACTGCCTACTTAGATTTAGAAAAAAATCATGGTTTGTTTTAAATACCACATTATATGATAACGGTACCCACAGCGTTAAAAAGAACATCTTGTGGGTATCTCTGAGATGCTATTGGCTTTGACTAAACAGCAGTGTTTGACACTGTGGGAATGAAAATAGACTCATGTTCTCATTCCCACAGTATCATGAGTCTGATTATGAGAACAGACTCATAATCGGTAAGTTGGGTTCGAGTGAGGCATATGTTTTGCTTCAATAAAAGCAATAGCAGTGGAAACTGTAATATGGTGGAATCATAAAAGCACGAAAAACTGCAGAGAAATTGTGCTGTAGATTTTATATTAAGTGTTTTTTTGTATGGACAGCGGCTGATTGGAGACTTGTATGCCCACTCAGAGCAGATATGGTTTTGCAGACAGCTGTCTAAACAATCACAAAAGTGTTTTGTGAATTTATCTCATGGGTGGTTAAGAAAAAACCTAAAACAAAAAAAAACTTGCCATTGTGGGTTTGTATTCTCAGAGTGAATTAGCACTCTAGAGTTTTCGCTATGTGAATTTTCCTCATAGTCTGCGTTTTAACTACAGCATCAATCACAACAATGGATGTAGCTTTGCTGGAACACTTTCAAGTGAGAATGGGTAAATAAAATGTGTTTAACTGATGAAGTCATTTGGATGGCATTCGGCGCTTATTTAATTGCATGGGAATTGTGCCCTCGTGTCTTGGTGTGTTCAGACTGAAACTGCTCCAGTTTCTTGTAGGGATTATATGAAATGTGAACTTCTCCGGTACGAGTGCATAACCCATGTAATGTGCTCTTTTAAAATGTTTTCATCCCTCTCCATATGCTTTGCAGCATTTTTATGTCCGTGGCTATGCTACTTTTTTTCCTGTGCCACATAGTCAGTGAATTGTTCACAATTAATCCCTGCAACCACAAAAGAGAACCACCATTTACCACTTACAACTAAATATGTCCATTACTGCAGGCAAGACACACACTTGTCTCCTGTCGAATGACTAACACTACATTCCACAGAATTATTATTATTATTTTTTATTTTTTTTGAATATGCATTTACGCCACCTCACTGAAAAACTCGCACAGAGACATTTACAAGGCGAGCCTGCTCCTCTTGTGGGTTCATAGTAAGTGGTGAGGATTTTCCGTAAGAGCATCAGCTCTGTGTTAATGACATGCAGTCCCCGAAAAGGTTTATCCATTCAATTTGACTCTGGAGAGAAGATCTCTTCAGCCTGCTGATTAAATTAAGATTCCTTAATAAGCATATCTAGGTGCACTGACATGCGAGACAAGCGGAGTCTACCAGTGAAGATACATCTTACATTTCTTTATTGTACTATACGTATGTCAGTTTTATGTACTTTTACCTATTACATATTACTTATTTATAGGAATTCATGTTTTCCAATGTTCGAGATAGTGTTTTAGTGCAATTATCCTTTTTTGGAGAAGTAGTGAGATGCAGTGTAGTTTTATCAAAGGAATACTGGAAAGATTATCACGTTGTCATCTAAACTGTGGCAAACAAGCTGAGGTGAATCATGGTGAACAAGATAGCAACTACAGTCACATGAAACAAACATAAAAAGAAAACAGGACTCTATGTAGTCCTGTGAAAAACTAAGGACACCGCATGTTTGAATATCCTGTAGCACAACTAGCAGAAATAACTTGAAACAATTGTTTATCAGTCTCACCTCACTCTGCAGGAATTTTGATTCACTCTTCTTTACTCCTCTTCAGTCTATTCAAGTTTGCGGGTATTTGTTTATGCACAGCTCTCTTAAAGACTTACCACAGGCTTTCAATTGGCACCTGGCTGCTACTTTCCCTCTTAACTCCTGTGGAAGCAGTAAGGTTGTTCTTTCTTTTTCACATGACTCTATATCGGCAGAGAACACGAGCATGCCACCAAGAACCAAGGATATCTAGTAAAGTTTTGCACAGAATTACTGAAACACATGGCTCACCTATAATGTCCCCATGTTCGTCCTATCATGTTGGGTGGGTCATGTTGGCTTATACATGATGTAATTTGACTTCCATGACAGTTTCTTTAATGCATGCAAAGTTTGAAGGCTGTTTACAATCTAAATCAAGACATGAAATAAACACTCGAAGTCTCATAAACTTCACAGTAAGAGAAACTATATCAAATTGAGAAAGCGTACCATTTTAAGAATAAAATATCAGCTCATGTTGATTTTGACAGTAGAACTCACAAATGTTGGAACACAACAAAAGGCTGGGAAGGTAATTGGTGCTAAAAAGAAATATTTTGAAGCTAACTGGTTTAACTGGCAACAGGTCAGTAACATGATTGGAGAACAAAAAGGCATTCGGGGAGGCAGGGTTTTTTAAAGATGGACAAGGTTAATCAGCCCGCGAAAACGGCATCTGCCAACTGCAAACTATTTCAGAATAATGTTGCTCATTGTGAAATTGTAAAAATTGTGAAGAAATATCTAATCAAGTACAGTACATAATATCGAAAGAATCTGGAGCAATCTCCATCCTCAAGGGTCAAAAATCAGTGTTAGATGCCTGTGATCTCTGGGCCCAACATCACATTAAAAACAGTCATGATTCTGTGATGGAAATCACTGCAAGAGCTCAGGAATACTTCCAGAAATTACTGCCTGTGAATGCAGTTCACTGTGCCATTCACAAATCCAGGTTAAAGCTCTATCATGCAGAGAAGAAGACATACATGAACATCAAGAAATGCTGCTGTCTTCTCTGGGACATAGCCCATTTAAAATGGACTGAGGCAAAGTGATAAGCTGTTCTGTGCTCAGAAAAATCAAAAATTTAAATGCTGTTTTTGAAAAGTGGACACCAGGTCCTCCAGACTAAAAAAGAAAGGGACCATCTGGCTTGTTATCAGTTGTTCTGAAAAGTAGCTAAAGGTTTTAGAGCAACATATGCTACCATGTATGATGTCTTATTCAGGGAAGGCCTCTCAGGAAGGGAACGGTAAACTGTGTATTGCATCTATTACAATGGCAGGATTTCATAGTAGATGAGTTTTTGAACTGGCCTAAAGAACTCTGCAGTCCAGAGTTTTCGCAAATTGAAAACATTTGGTTCATCATGAAAAAAGAAAAAAAAGTCAGACAGTGTACTATAGAAAATGAAATACTCCTCTGTGTGTGTTGTAGTCAGAGCTTCTCTGTTCAGTATCTTGCTCTTCTGGTATTTACAAAGGGTTGCAAAAAATAGTGAAAATAACAGGGAGATGGTAGAGTTCGTACTAGAGTGTTCAGTCAGCGCACCCAAAAAATCAAAATATTAAAAAGGAAATTTATTTATTTTAATTTATGCATGCTTGTTTAATTTCAGCTCAGTGTGAACTGCTCTCCCTTGTTTTCTTCATTGTGTATAAACCAGAGGAGAGCAGCAGAACAGCAGTAAAGACTCGCATCACAATGGTGGGCCTAAAATCAGTTGGCTTATTGTATTGTGTTATGGCCATTCAGTGTATGATATTTTATAATGCCAGTGTGGGCTAATGGTTGTGATGGTTGTGGCAGGAGATTTCTTTTTTCTTTCTAGTGTCCCTAAGCTTTCTGGCAGATGATATATACCACAAGCAAGTGGAGGCATGGCTGACATGTCCATTTGTTTTGGTTTTAGTTTGATATGTTTTATGGTCTAATGCAATATCTGGTGGTTGTGAATTTCACTTATATTTGTGAATGTCATTTACTTACCACCTTTAACATCCTCCGAGAAACAATCATCATTTTACGAATCAGTTCTAAATATCTAAATTACCATTGTGCATTATATTCAATTCAATTCAGTTCAGTTCAGTTTTATTTAAATAGCCCCAAATCACAACAACAGTTCCCTCAAGATGTTTTATATTGTAAGGTAAAGACCCTACAATAATACACAGAAAATAGAAAAAAACCCAACAATCATATCACCCCTTTTGAGCAAGAAATTTTTGCAACAGTGGGAAAGAAAAACTCCCTTTTAACAGGAAGAAACCTCTGGCAGAACCAGGTTAAGGGAGGGGCGGCCATCTGTTGTGACCGGTTGAGGTGATACGACAAAATTACGTTCTTTCCACAAGACCGTGAGCATATTTATGTGCCGTCCTCAAAAATGAAAGGGATTTCTGAGATATACTCACAAGTGAGTGAGATGGATACTGAAAAAACATTCTGCCTCTGATCACTATTTTCCCCAGCATGGAAGCAGACAAAGTGCTTTTTCATCCTATAATTAGGTACCTACGGTGGACTGTTCATGCTACACGTCTCTGCAGTTGTCCATTTCTTACACTGATCACCTGGGGAATTCTGTAAAACACTGATGTCCTTAATATTCTCTTAGTTATGTCAGTGTGTCAATATTATATAGAAATATTGGCCATTGAGTGCCATTTTATTCTGTTTTATATTTTCACTTTCGTATCCATCTGTTTTCTGAGATATAATTCCCTCATTAAATACTGAATGTGCTGACGCTGGTGATATGTTGAGCAGAGGGTTGCTTGTCTGTCATTGGAAATGAGCCTACTAACTGCTTCATTTTGCCTTAGCCAGATGTAAAGAGATTATTGCTAATACATAAATTAAATACTATATCTTTTAGGATTGTATATAGCTATAATACATTATTTTTGATTCAGTTAACTCTTTTAGTACAAATATCCTTTCCTTCAGTCTTTAGTCTCCCACCCCTCGACAGCTTTTGGATGTATTTATTTTTTCTCAGGTCTTCTCATTATCACCAGGTAATTGCCTTTGTATCCCTCCATTTTTATTTGGGCGATATAATCTCACACTTATGCTGATGTGCTGTTCTGTTATCACCCCATGTGTGTGTGAGTGTTGAATTGTGAAACTGCAGTTCTGTGTGATATTTTTTTGTGTGTGCAAAGGGCTGATGATCAGGCACAATAAAGCATTCATCTCTGAAGAGTTTGACCTTGTATTTGGCAGTTACTTTTTCTTATTTTTTTCTCCTTTTGCGTTTTCTGTTTTTCTGTGTGTACGTAGCTTTTCTTGTTGTGTGTTGTTGACTTTTTATCACAGCAGCTTTCATTTAATCTTCAATTACAATAAATTTGGGCAGCTTGAGGTTGTATACTGCATGGAACAAATGAGATAGTATATTTTGTGATTTTGAAGTGTAAGAAAAAAAAACTTTACTGTATATGGATTATGGTTCAGCCCGCCCTATCAGAAGCAATGGCAGCATTGCACATTAAACATATTTTCAACATGTTGTGTCTGACATTTTTCATCATGTTCTTTACTAACTATGAATGTGAAACTGTTCATTGTCATGATGCTGCTGAAATGGCTTTGCTTCTATTAGAGGTTGAAGGAGGATGTGTATTCAAGGCCAAACAACTTCAAAAAATAACTGGTGAAAAGCTTAAAACACGTTGCACAACCAAATGTGCTGGATAAATCCAATGAAAATAATAATATGAGAATCAAATAGACAACTTCTTGCCAAACCTGCAGTATGGTAAGTAAGTTAAAAGAAGTTGCACTGTAGCTCATTTGTTTGATTTAATCTGTAAAGCTGTGACTTATGTAACTATCAGCGAAGGGATGCATGGTAACATGTTCTTTTCTCTGTATAGGATAAAACATGACTTTTTCGCCCAAAGTGAATCTATTAATTCTACACTACTGAGTTCTTTTCTAAAGAAAAAAAAAAGAAAAGAAATACCACTAAATTATATACTGTTTCAGAAAAGGTGTAGTTATCGTATGTTACTGTACTAAAAGTTTGTTTCCATCCTCTTTTTCAGGATATTTGACAGTTACCATAGAGCCCCTGCCTCCTGTTGTTGTTGGTGAGACTGTTACTCTCAAGTGTAACTTCAAAACTGATGGAAGGCTGCGTGAGATTGTTTGGTATAGGGTGAGTAAACCTTTCTACAGTTTCAAAGCCACTAAGCATGAGTTGCTTTCTAGAGCATTCATTTGTGTTATTTCTATCCATTTGTCATTTCAAGGAGGTCAATGCCAACAGTCATATCACAGGTTTATGGCTGTGTTAGAACAACCATGTGCTGTCAAACCGCAGTTGTTAGAAAACAAGCTATGATTTGAGCCAGCTGTATGGGAGGCATCGCTGGATGTTGCTCAGAATGTGATTTCTCAATCTGGTGGTCATCACCATCATTTCTTAATAGTTCACAGCTGGTGACTCAACAGTTATTAAAATCCCAGTTGGTGTGATACACTGCCTAAGTGCTGCTTATAATTAGGTAGCTGTTGAAGGAGAAAAAAACAAAAAGCCCTTGTATGTCCAGTATAATGGTTTATATGTTTTAAAGTTCTGTATTGAAGTAAAGCAAATCTGCAAAATGTTACAGTTGAAAGAGACGAAATTTGTCTCACTTCAAGTGAGTCACTGATAAGCACTTAAAATGGAAAGCAGTAGCAGCTGCCGCCATCACATTCTTGCCCGACCATTTTTCTTTAAGCCAAAAACTCTCCAGTAATTCTTGAGAGCTATACAGATTTGCTTTGTGAAAGTGTCCGACTTTTTACATTAATGAGTTTACTGGTGATCGGATTTGTATAATGCAGTACAGACAAATTGCAGACCCTGAAATCTTATCAATCTAGCTTGAGGGTCTTCATTAAAATGCATTATTGCTCTGCATTGTGTCATTTATGGTGTCTTTGATGCACTTTAATGACTGATCTGTTTTCAAAACGAATGCAGGGTGAATTATCAGATGCCATTATTATTGTATGAGCATAACTCCCTTCACTTTATTTAAAATAGCTCTTGCTTTAAGGAGGATTCTACTGAATTTAGAGATAAAGGTTAGGCCACTCACCATAAGCTGTAAATAAACATCATTTCCAAGAGACAGCGTTGTATGTACTAGTAGGAAAATGATGGATTCTTGTAAGCTCAATGTCTGAAAACTGAAGATGTCAACACTGAAGTTGTTGTACTGACTATAGGAAAATATATGTATATAGCATTCCTTAAGCTTAAGCAATATTTAAGTAAATGTCAGTATAGTTTGCCCAACTTGGTGCAGCCTGAAGAAGTGCCATGGACTCACCCTCCTGTAGGCCCACCAGCTGCAAGAAGCATCATAGGAGCCAGGTGCAATGTGTGTCAGGCAGTAGTCAGGGGTGTAGCCCCTGGCTGTCCCATCCCCTGGTATAGAGGTTTGCAATTCTGACACGTCACCTCTCTGCTCGGGAAGGAGCCTGAGGTAGTAAGTGAGGTTGAGCGATACAGGCTAGATATAGTTGGACTCACCCCAAGCTTGGTCCCTGGAACCAGTCCAGAGAGACCTGCTGGACTCTGATCCAGTCTGGAATTGCCCTTGGTAAAAGGCAGTGGGAAGGGGTGGGCACTCCTGTATCCCCTGGGCTTGTGGTGAACAAAAAGGTTGCTTTTCTACACCATCAGGTTGGGGAACAGGTCCTGACTGTTTGCACATATGCACCAAATGATAGTTCAGAGTACCGAGTCTTCTTGGGGTCAGTGAGCGGGGTGCTTGAAGGTGCTCCATCTGGTGACTCACTCATCCTACTGTAAGACTTCAGTGGTCACATGGGCAATGACAATGACACCTGCAGGGGTGTGATTGGGAGGAACATCCTGCCTGATCTGAACCTGAGTGACCTTTTGTTATTGGACTACTGTGCAAACCACAGATTGTTCATAATGAACACCATGTTCAAACAAAAGGGTGCCCACGTAGCACGTAGCACCAGGTCACTCTCGTTTGGAGGTCGATGATCGATTTTGTAATGGTATCATTGTATCTGCGGCCGTATATTCTGGCCACTTAGGTGAAGAAAGGTGCGGAGCTTTTGGATCTGGTCTCGCCAGCATCCTCCACCTAAACTTATAGTGAGAGTACACTGGGAACGTCAGGCAGAGGCAAGATCTTAAACTACCCACACCTTCAAAACTTTGGAAGAACTCCGAGCGAGACTGGGGACACTGAGTCCAAGTGGGCCGTGTTCTGCACGTCCATTGCAGAGGAAGCTACAAGGAGCTGTGGCCGCAATGTGGCTGGTGCCTGTTGTGCTGGTAATCTCTGAACCAGATGGTGGACAGTGTCAAGCTGAAGAAGGAGTCCTATCAGGCTTGGTTAGCCTGTGGTATTTCGGAGCCAGCTGATGGAACAAGTTTAGGTGGTAGCTGAAGCAACAACTCGGGTGTCGGAGAATTTTGGTTAGGCCATGAAAAAAGCCGTTCGGATTGCCTCAAAGCAATTCTGGCAAACACTCAGGAGGGGAAAGCGGTGCTCATTGGAGGTGGAGTGCTACTGACTTCAACTGAGTATATGAGTATATAGTTGAAGGGTGGAAGGAACACTTCGAGGACCTATTAATCCCACTGACAACGGGATTGGAAGGAGAGTCCAGGGACAAGGAGGATGACTCGTCCATCACTGAGGGCAAGGTCACTGAGGTAGTTAAACAACTCCTTGGTGGCCATGCCCTAGGGTGGAGAAGGCTCACCCTGAGTTCCTGAAGGCTCTGGATGTTGTAGGGCTGTCTTGGTTGACACATCTCTGCAACATCGTGTGGACATCTGGGGCCAGGGGTGTGCGCCAACTACAGGGTATCACACGCCTCACCCTTGCTGGGTATACCAGGGTGCCGGAATTGAGAGTTCTTCCGTTAGTCGAACCTCAGTTTTCGTCCTAGTCATGGAACACTGAGCTCTTTATCCTCTCGAGGATATTTGAGGATGTGTGGGAGTTTGCCCAAACAGTCTATATGTGTTTTTTGGACTTGGAGAAGGCATTCAACTGCATCACCCTATGGGGGTGCTTCGGCATCATAGGGTGTCTGCCCCATTGCTACGAGCCATATGGTCCCTGTAAAAGTGTTGCAGGAGTTTTGTCTACGTTGCTGGCAGTAAGTCAGACACATTCCAGGTGGGTGTTGGACTGTGGCCAGGACTGCCCTTTGTCACCAATTTTGTTCAGAATTTTTATGGAAAGAAAAATTTTGCTACCTGGCTATGCCAGTCTTTTTATGGGTAAAATTTCACTTTGGTGGCCTCAGAATCTCATTTCTTCTTTCGTAGATAATGTGGTTCTGTTGGCTTAATTAGGCAGTGACCTCCAGCTCACACTAGTGCAGTTCACATCTGAGTGGGAAGTTGCAGGAATGAGACGTAACCTCCCTGTGGGTGAGGTGTGCCTTGCATGTCCCACCAGAAGGATATGATATGATATACCTTTATTAGTCCCACAAGGGGAAATTTCATAAGGCTGCCGACCTATTGCACGCAATGGCGGCAATAGGAGGCTCCGGTGCAGACCCAGGACACACTGGAGAGACCCAGGACACACTCAGCTGCCGGCTGAGGAGAGGGAGGTGTGGGCTCCTCTGCTTAGGCTGCTGGCCCCACAGGACAGCCCCAAATAAGAGGAGGAAAATGATGCACGAATGGATGTCAAGATAGTTGAACTTATAATACATAACTGCATAATACATACATTTTTTGAATTTTTTTTTTCTTAAATTATGTCTATCCTCCTATCTGTACAAATCTGGACAGAACTGATAAAATGTCCTTCAAATGAAATATTTAATTGAGCAACTATAATATTAATTATGTGGCATAGGAGATACATTTTCCACACAGTGTGTAAGGGAAAGGTTAAAAATCCTCCTAAATGATACAGTCAGTACTCTGGGTCCACATTTACTATTGTTTATCTGTCAAATAAACTGGTTATTAAACATGTGAGCTTGAATTTGTACAATTTAAAGTATCCAAAAACCCCACACTGTTACTGAGGTATGCAGTCTCTGCTGGGTCATTCTGTGTGTATTTGAAGAGTCTGTAATGTACGGTACAGCATTGTGGTGATATTCACCTTGGTTTCACCCCCCAACCTAAGCTGCAACACTATTCATTAATGAGCAAGCAGCAGTTTATTGCTTAGGCAGGAAGTGTGTCTTTTGAGCAGCTTCTGCTTTCTCACTTTTATTATTGTGGAATAAAACAGTGTATCTGGGCTCATCTGAGCAAATGCTGACCTTTCAAGGTAGGACAAAAAGAGATTTATGGCACTTTACACGTTCACCTTGCTATCATAGATCACCTTCATTGCTGTGACAATTTAATTTAATCAAGCAGAATTTGGGGAGCATTGTTTTGTCTATTGATAGCTGTACTTTAAATAACCACTGAGAGAAAAGAGCTGCCCATATTAAGTGTTCTCATGGGGAAACCAAAGAGGTTGTAACAGAAATCAACCTCAGCTCTCCGGAGGCCACTGCTCAGCACAACCGTTGATAAATTATAAATCAATTACCCACTTGGCTGCCAAAGTTTCTTTAATCTCTGCCTTTTATTTGACTAAATACTGTTGACTTCCCATTTTACCTCCTGTTCAAATGAAACTGGGGTTGATACTCACCTTGGGAATACTCGTAATCAAAGCTCAGCCAATCACAGGGAGTCCTGAATAAGCTGAATATATCACTGATGCTCATTTGCGATGCTAAGTGGCTCCACAGTGAGGTGGTTTACACTTTTCCCTAACAAGTGAAAGCTCACCGTTTTGATCATGGGAGGAAACACAAATCCCTTGGGGTTTGTGTCAAGAAGAGCGGCTGTTGTAAAAGTAAATGAAATATGTGGAGCTACCTGCTGTGATGACCCTTTGTGAAGAGGGAACAGCTGAAGGTAGCTTATTTTTATTTATGATATTAGGTCACATCATATTCTGTTTGAGGATTTTTTTTCAGCATAACACTCCCACGTTACAGTCAGAATTAGCATGCCTTATTAGCATGCCTGTGTTAAAGATGAACCGCATTATTTTAGAGGACCTTTTAAGGCATGCTAACTCAAATTCTCAACAGTATATACAGCAAGATAAAATAAATGTATTTTATATCAATTCCTATGTGTTTCTTTTATATAAAAATATTTTGTATTTGTTTTATCCCCTAATAACAAAGTTTATTCACATGACATCAAATAATTTAAGTTTGAGAACATTTCTTTATGCCTAAAGGACAAAACATACAACATTTTTAATATCTTAATTCAACAAGAAAGCAAAACTCTTAAACTTAAGAAAGTCTTTTGCGAGTATCTTGGGCCCTGCCTTGATTTCATGAACAATGATCTTTTAATGCAAGAGCTTCTTAAAATAACCAACACATTGCCACCCTCCCTAATATAAATGACCTTCTATGTTTAAATGTGCATTTATCTGCTTCTGCATGAATGGATACTCTTTATTAACATTTATTCATATTTTTTTTCCCAATTATTATATTTATTAGGCTGACTTCTGGTCTTAAACCATTGTCCTGAGACATAGTCTAACTGGTTTTACTTAGTAAGGCTGGTTAGTGTTATACTTCCCCTTAAGTATACCAGTTTTTCAGTGTATATATTATCACTATTGTTAGTGGTGCCTAATAATTCTAAAAACTCCATATTCCCCACACTGAGGTAATTTCCCTACAGTCTGCAGAGTCTACCTGATTATGCATGTTGCGTAGATTTTCCAATGCATCATTAAAAACATGCAGACGGGCAGACATGAAAAAATTAGATGATGAAAAAAGATTTCAGGCACAAAAACAACTTCAATCATAAAAAAAGGCTAAATAAAACATTTTCACCCCCTCTTCCTTTTATGCCTCCCACTCGTAATCTTTAATAATGATCGTTTATGGATAGAATCCCTTATAATACTCTCATTTTAGTTTACTCACGATGACAGACACAAACAGGGTGTTGGATGCAAGAGAGTGAAACCAGTCTTCAGTAATGGATGTGCTATAGCCCTGCAGCTAATGCTTCAAGAGCAAATAAATGAGAGCCTCTCAAGTGTGTATGATAATGCACTACAGGCCACATGAATGTTTTTAGTGAGTAGTGAATGCTGGCAGGCCACAGATTAAAAAGTGAGGATATGTAATACCATCAAGCTCTCCTTTATGCTTTAACAGCATACGTAATAGTAATGATGGGTGGGCGCTCTTTGGAGCGCTGACACAATTCTGCGAGTTCATCTAATGCTGCAATTGCTTTAATTTATGTCATTTTAATGAATACATACGGTACATATGGGACATCTCCCAATGGGTACCATACTAGTGGTTGTGTAACAAGTTGTGCCTGCCTGTTGAACTCCCCCTCTGTAATTTGTTTAATTTTAATAGCAGGATCACCTGTCTCTATCCTTCTGTCCACCCACCCCTCATTCTACCCATTACACAAGCCTCCCCTCTCCTTGGCATAGTTCTTCTGGGATCTTCTCTCTCACCCTCACAAGTATCTTCCCTAAAATGCTTCCCTAATTTACCACTGACCTGTCAGCTTGTTGAACTGCTACTCTAATTTCCTATCATTAGCTGTGTCCATCTATTGGAATATTTCGATTCAAGATCATTAGTGTATGCAAAGAGATTTCATTTTATTCATGTTAAAAACGTATACATTATTCTGCCTTGGTTTTTGACAACAAGCTACACAAAAAACTAGAATCTAATCTCCCAATGTTGAGCTGATTATTTTGCCAAATGTAAACTTGTGTTTTTTTAAGGCTGAAGGTCAGAAATAAATGCATTTATTTAGATTTCACAAAGTCTAGCAAAGTTTAGCTTTTTATAAAATTTGTGGATGCCATTCAAATATTCCTGTTAGGTCAGTCTTGTCAGCGTCTTGGCAGATTACCTATTCATACATTCCTTAGTTATCAACTTTTTTGTTTAAAAAAAGCTGAAACTTTATACTTGAAATACTTTGGCTTTTATTATTTTATTGTGCAGAGGAAATTTCTCAACATAAAGGCAGAATTTCACAGAAACCTGGTATACATGTTTTCAAATTGTGAGCAAGCAATCATCAAATTGTCCATAAATGTGCAAAGTTACAACAAAAATATGAAATGTGATTTTAAGTATAATTAGCTTGTAACACTGGTTTTCTGTAAACTGTTGATTAGCTTAATAACCATTTTTTGAACACTGTGTGTCATGAGCCATAGTGTAACCAAAGGCAGCTGCACAGGAGGTAGGTTGAGCCCAGTCGACATAACTATCTGCATAACTAAGTCTCGATTCTATGTTGCAACCTCATTTATTTTTTGTTATGAAATTAATTTTACCTGCAAATATTTATTCAATATTTTTACACTCCTTTGATCAAAACTGGCTGCCTTTTCTAAAAGGTTTTTGATGGCAGGGGGCATGCTGAAAAGTATATTACTCATACTTGCTGATCTTGCTCTCTGTCATTTGTGGAAAATGTGCGCATACTTGTTGAGTCAACTGTGCAACAATTTGTTTCTTGGCAAGTGTGCTGTACAGTAGTTTGTCAGCACAGCAACAATAAACATTATGTTTAGCAAGCTAGAGGAAAAAGAAAGGAAAAAAAAGTGGTGCTCAAAGTAGGAGCGAGGGACGAGAGCAGGATGACGAAACCACCAGGACTTTGGACTACACTTGGCGTAAGGGTCCAAAAACATATGACAGATATGACAATATTTAGTTCTACAGAGAAAGTTTTGAAAAAGTTTCCATCTGTATCTTGTAATTTAAATGACTTTGGAAGTGGAAAAAAATATGAGGGTGGATTTCCTTTTTTCTAGTGTGTTTGTTTTATTATTTGTGTTGGAGCCTTAGCCGTTCACGAAAGGACAATAACCAAAGGCATTCGTAAATTTCAGTCATCAGCTAACGACCACTGAATGCTTGTCAAATTTTAATTGAGCCATCTGCCACCACAGATTTGATTCAGACCATCTCAAGTCAGTTGTTTTTTTTGCTACAGCACACTACAGCATTGGCACATTGTATGCACATACATAAGGATACAACTGATATCCAAAATGAAAATTGTTGTTAACTACTGCAGCTGTTTCAATTTGTTTGAATACTTCAAATCAACTCTTGTAGACCAGACTGTAGCTCATTATTTCAAAAACATAAGAAAACTTGGGACTTTTGTGTAGAACACATAAACAAATCTGTAAGTTCTTTCCAGGCAAAAAGCATTGTAATGATATACCTGGAAGCTTTTTAATCAACTTATGACTTAGATGTAACTGTAAGTAGAATACAATAAAAATATCCCTTAATGATCCTAGTTGGCACGGTGGTTAGCACTGTTGTCGCACAGCAAGAAGGTCCTGAGTTCAATTCCACCATCAGGCCGGGGTCTTTCTGTGTGGAGTTTGCATGTTCTCCCCGTGTTTGCGTGGGTTCCCTCCGGGTACTCCGGCTTCCTCCCACCGTCCAAAGACATGCAGTTTGAGGGGATAGGTTAATTGGATAATCCAAATTGTCACTAGGTGTGAATGTAAGCGTGAATGGTTGTCTGTCCCTGTGTGTTGGCCCTGCAACAGACTGGCGACCTGTCCAGGGTGTACCCCGCCTCTTGCCCTATGACAGCTGGGATAGGCTCCAGCGCCCCCCGCGACCCTGGAAAGGATAAGCGGAAGCGAATGGATGGATGGATGGATGGATCCTAGTTGGGGGAATTCACCCATTCCAGCAGCAAATGGAGCATAAAGATTCAAAATGAGCAAGATATTTAACCAAAAACTGTACAAGAAAAGTCAATAGCCACGATTGTGTCAACCATTTGTTTAGGGCCTGAAGTGAGTTGTTTAGGATATTCTGATCCGGTAAGTGCTCCTGTTAGCCGGCATTAGTAAAACTGTGTTTGAAGTGGATCTAACATTGGTGGACTGCCACAGTGAATAAACACTCTGTGATGTCAGAGTGTGATAAAACTATGTATTTGAGGGAATGTGTAATTTTTAGGACACTCAATGCTAACATTAGCTAGCATAATATTAGCCTATATCCATATTATAAGCATCACATGTGTAATCTACTGATAATATCAGGAATAAATAAGCAGGTTTATGCACATTTTTATATGTTAGAGCCTGATGCTTGAGGTGACAGGGTGACATTTTATTACGATGCCATTCAAGCTGTCTCTTTCCTTTGTGTTCTCACTTCTTTGATGAAGGGGACCCTTCTCAAATGGGAAGACATAGGTGTGGTCCTTAATATCTTGAGTCTGAAGGTGTAGACACAAATTAAAATGTTGTGCAATGCAAGATTAGATTCTCCTTCGCCTTTGGTGCACTGCGTATGTGGCAGAATCCAGTTGCTCAGAATTATCTGAGCAACTAGATTCAAGATGGTGGGGTAACATGGCGGACTGCTGTCCATTCTTACATATTTTAATCAATTAATTAATTAATTAGTTTATGAGAAAGCAAAGCAGTAGTTTAAAGTTGAGGTTAGTAGCTCAGGATTAAGAGAACAGGTTTTGCCATGTCTCATGCTTATATTCCATGTAGAGTCTTTTGTTTGTCAAGCACAGGACTGTCTGAAATCATTTCTGTTTTGCAATGCACCATTTTATTTGACTGAAATGTATTCATATTCTAGAGTACTTAATAGAATACATAACAATGACACTATTTTGTTAGATAGGACGATTTGTTGCTATGGTTGCATCAAGTGGTTTCCTTCAGTAAGCCAGTCCACTCTCTCTGAAAGATTTTTATAAAAGACTGTAAAAAACATGACTTTTTAAAAAATATTCCCCATTCTACAAATGTGTGCTCATTTTTTAAAAAATGATTTCATTTTTATTTTTTATTGAGAAAGTCATTTATATATACCTACTTAGATTTCCATCTTGACATACTGTCATTATCTTAACAGCACAGAAATGTATAAGTCTACAGTAGTGTTGCCAGCTGTGTTTGGACATAGGCCAGCTGCCTTTGCTAGTTGCTTAGAGGGGAACATGATGTTTATATTTAGCAATATAGAATTAGATCTGCAGAAAGAAAAGTACTGACCAGGCTACAACTGTACAATCTAACTTGTAGCAAGAAATGTGTTCACAATTAATAGCAGAGCACTTCCTGCGCTGACTCTGAGCACTTTATTCTAATACCTCCAACTCCTACACTGCTTCTCTTAGTCTTCTCAAGATTTACTCATGGCCAGCATTTGACAAATCCCATTAAAGCTGCTGACAGTGTTAAAGCACAATATAATAGCAATGCAAATGACTTATCTCTTGTCATAGCCAGGCAAGAAATATAGGTAGCACATTACCTGAGGGCAGTGTGTCAGTTGGTTTACTGTTGGACGTATTTAACCAGATACTTGACTAAAAAAGAGTGTTTTTCTAGCCAATAATCCTCTTTCTTGACTGAGAAGAGACACAGGAGGCATCATATGTTAAAACTGAGTTTAAAACCTTCAAGACAGGGTTGCCTGGGCAACTGGAATCTCTGAGTTCAGAAGAGAGCTTACAGAGTGTGTACGCACAGCACACTCCTGTGGGGTTATTGGGTGCCTGACTTCCAACTGTTTAATCCCCAAGTGTAATTGTGTAGGTTCAAAAACTTCCCTTTTCACTCATCCATTGTCGTGTATGGTTGTGTGTGTGCTATCTGTATGCCTTTTTTTAATCTCTCTGTTCATCTGCCTGTCTATCTAAGGTAGAATTTATGAAAATAATTTTTAAAAATTGGTAGTGCAGACAAGTTTCTTGAAGAAAATACAAGCAGTATCCAGTGTTTCCTTCAGTAATATATCCTTTTTAGAGATGGTGTTCCAGTTTTGGAGCAGTTATTTTTGACTAAAACACAAAATAAAGCAAAACAAGCACAACAAAGAAAAAAAAACATACTTAATCCAAATCCATGCAGTTGAGCCATAATATGTTCATAATATGTCTTTCATGCATTCCACCACAGCACTGAACATATGCTGTATTTTATAATTCATACTTAGCCATGAAAAGTAAGAAGGAAAAAGCACATCTACTTGCATTTTTACTACAATATTGAATAGATGTCCCTTTATCTGCCACTACAAAGCTGAAGCTATCGTGAACCTCAGCTGTGATCTTCATTAGCGTTAATTTGTTTAGTGTTTAAGGGCAGTGCAGTCACCATCTTTGGCATTGGGGAAATGGCCTATAGGTTTCTATCCAGGGTACTTTGAGTGGCTGGTATCTTGACTATACGCGATACTTTTCTGCATATATTTTAACTGTCTTTTCATCTTTGTATTTAGCCGTGCTCCGCTGAACTGAGAAATTCATAAATCTTTGCATGCATTACAAGCTTCATCAACAAAGTAGTACGGATCTCTATCAAAACCTCTGGCCATGGTGCTGCTCTAAGGTTTGTGCCAAAGGGCTTTCCTGGCCTCTGTCCATGGTGCTGATTTGGCTCTAGCCTGGAGAGCCAATAACATTGCTTCCATCATCCACTAAATCTCCCCACAGGATAATTCTGCACCTGGGAGAATTAACCTACTTGTTAAACAATAGCAAACTACCTATTTGTCTGATACTGTTTGTAGCCAATATTCAGGTTACTCTGCATCACTTTTGATGGTTATCTTTAAGTCTACCTGTTACATCTGTGCACATAGTATTGTTAGATAGAAGAGATTTATTATTAGTAGCTTTTATGTTAATGGGGCTTATGCCCAAAGTGTTATTTAGTCAGTTATCCCTACCCAGCAGTACTTTATTGTTTTACTTTGTAAACTGCTTGAGTGTATAATAGCATTAAAATGACTGACTGAGCATTACCCTGCCTTCATCTTGCTTATGTGCTTGGGTTCAACCTTTGTCTATCAGAAAGAAGAATTTTACATTTGTTTAGACACTAAAATATAATATTCTGTTTACGTTGTTGAAAAATCAATTTGTGTTTCAAATAGGTCCACTAGAGCCATATGCAGTCTAATAATAAATTTTGCAATCAGTAGTCCAAGTAATTACTTGATACCACATTTACACACAGTTTAACATTTTCCAAGATGCATATTAGGGCTATTACGTTCCTGATATGTTCATTGTCTTTTCTAATTCTGTATCTTCAGCTCAATGCAGTTGTACCAAGATTAGATGTTAAATGTGAGTTTTTTCAGATACATTATTATTACCAGTATAGTTGAATTTGAACTTTTCTATGTATACTGTTTTGGCTGAGCCAAAGTTTAAGGTTTCTACAGCATGACCTATGTTAAAGGACATCAGTTGCATTTTACTTTAAAGATGGTTACACATGCTCCACTGTTGGAAAAAAAAAAGATGCACCTCTTTAAACGGTGGTACAAACCTCTGTCATCGTTATTAGCCTGCTGCTCCATGCCGAATGTGGTGCCCCCCAGGGGAATGGGAGATAAGGTGATATGGATCACTGCACAGCAACCTTCCCTTTGAGGATGTCACTAGGGCAAATAAGCAGCCTGTTATACACAGAATGATAATTGCACACTTCATGTCAGCAAACTACAGGATGAGTCTCTTTTGTTATCCACAAATGCTAATAGCAACAATAGAGACTGATCATTCTTGTGCCTGTCAGAGAGCCTGTGCTGCTAGTGACAGAGACGACAATAGGAAATTTTGATTCAGCAATGCAATGGAAGCATAATACCTCCTCGCTGTTACCGTGTCCCAGAGCTCCCCAGGTATCTATAAAAAGCATACTTTGCATCTAATTAATCAGAGAATTCAACAAATGTTTGTATATAAAAAAAAAAACCTTGTGAGGTCATTAATTTAACTGAGGTATTTTCTCCACATGACAGTAGAATTAATGACATCCTGCTGTAACATTATACAGTTCCATTTGAAATATATATTAAATAGTGTGTCACGGGCAAATCTATACTAATTGCTTTGGTCTGATATTGGTTGGAAAACAGTATTAACTGTTACAGCAGTGCGCATGATGCTGTAAAATAATAAACATCTTTTTAAAGAAACAACATAATGGTTGATGAGACATTTCAGATGGTTTTCTCATTATATTTTAGTAACAATAGTCATGAATAGTAAGATTTGAATTTAGACTGCAAAACTACGGCTTCTGCTTTGGCGTTTTTTTAAGGCTTACTGAAGCTCTTCAGATTTTCAACATGTCTTGAAAACTCATAATCTCCCAACCAGAATCATACCAGATTTTAGAAATCCACTTTTTTTTTTGCTATCACAGAAGGATCAAACAAGAAAGTGATTACTTAGTGATTAGGAGTGGATCAGAGCCCAGAGCCTCTTTGTGACATTTGCTTTAGAGGAGGAAGTCGTTTTCATGCCAGTGGAATTTTAGCATTGGTCTCTACTTTGCTGCAGCACAACTCACTGTGAGGTCCCCTGGGGGCATGAAAGGAGTAAAACAATTTAGTGTGTGATTTATTTATTTATTTATTTGTTTACTTGCTTATTTGGGTACAATGTATTTCCAACAAAGGGAAAACAGCCAAAGACAAACAAAAAAATAATAATAATCCTGCACTTCCTCTGGGTAGCCAGTGCCTGACTACTCTTTGTACTTTATCCAAAAATATTATTGAAAACACAGTGCTTAGTCATACTTCTAACACTACCTGACATTTTCCTTAATTACTAGAACTATGAACAGTTACTTTAGTTATATTCAAAATATAATGCCTTACTATTATAAATCCTTATAAGAGCACCACATATGTTTTATTCCACGTAAGCCTCAACAAATGCACTTAGTCAAGACGTATTGTGAGATCAACAAACACATTTCTGGAATCAAAAACTGACTTTAAAAATGACTATTCTTTAGATAATAACATAAAAACTGTATTTTATCATCTGCTGGTTAACTGAATTCTAAATATAGTAAAAAGATTTTTTTAAAGAAGTTTCTCTGTGGTACTGAAAAATATCTGTTATTTGAGAAGCAAAATTAATGTATGAATGTAGCTGATACAGTTTTATCCCACCAACAACTATTGCGCTGGAGGTTATGTAGTGAAAATGTAAATTAACAAAAATATATGAATGGCCCTATTTTAAATTTTAGTATCAGTCTTAGTGTAATATTCTTTTATCTTATGTATCAGAGACAATCTGTCCATGTTAATCAGACTAAAAATAATAATAGTAATCATTAAAATGTGTTATCAACTGTGTAATGTCACTATTTACTGGTGCTTTTTTTCAGTTCAGGTTCATCAGTTTACTATTCCATCACTTCAGCAGGAATTGAGTACCTGGGACAAAAACGGTACTAATTGATTTATTATCCTATATTAAATATATATAGATTCTTTATGAACCTACTATCGACATAAAGTAAAGACCACTGTATGTGGCTACTTAAATTGTGGATAACTTTGATCTTTCTTCAAATTAAAAAAATGATCATTTTTATGCTATTGTTATCATTTTCAACATTTTCTTCCTGAATTAGCTTGTACTTCATTTTCCAAAGAGAACAATCAGTTATGATGTGAACTGCAGCAGGCTCTGTTTTACTGTGTTTCCTCAAAATAATCAGGTCATTTTCTAGATCATAGTTTTTTGTTGATCCCTTCAAAAACGACACCAACCTCATTTAAAAAGGGCCTAAGGGCACACTATCCTTCAAAACAATCATTTTCTGGTAACCGTATTCTCTTTAGCAATCAATAGTAATCTTTTAACAATGTGTACTGTTACTAGTTGTTCTAATAAGTTAGAACTCACTGGTGACTTTTGTCAGCCTTAATTTGTTCCTTTTTCCAACAGGGTGCTGGAAATATTGCTCAGAGATTTTGGTCCTTTTTGAGATCATAACATTGCACATTTTCTGTAGGTTTCTTGTGGGCATGCCCATGATGCAAGTCTCCCATTCCAACACATTCCCAAATTTCTCTATTGAAATGAGATGTGGTGACTGTGAAGATCAGTTTGAATACAGTAAACTCCTTTTCATGGTTAAGAAACCAGTCTGTGATTATTTGAGCTTTGTGACTTGATTGCATTAACCTGCTTTTAGGCAATCATCGGAAAATAGGTACACTACAGTCATAAAGGGATGAACACCATCAGTAACAGTACTCGGGTAGGCTGTGGTATTTAAAAAATGCTCAGGTGGTACTAAGGGGCCCAAAGTGTGCAAAGAAAGTATACCATTACATACCATTATGCCACCAGCAACCTGACCTGTTGATACAAAGCAGAATGGATCCATTTAAAGTTGTTTACACTGCATTCTGACCCTATCATCCAAACTTTACAGCAGAAATCAAGACTAATCAGACAAGGCAACATCTTTCCAATTTTCTATTGTGCAATTTTGGTGAGCTGAGTGAATTATAGCCCCAGTTTCCTGTTTTTAGCTGAAAGGAGTGACACTCAGTGCTTCTGTAACCCCTTGCTTCAAAGTCTAACATGTAATGCATTATAGTTTGTAGTTTGTAAAGAGTGGTTATTTGAGTTACTGTTGCATTCCTATCAGGTCACAGCAGCCTTAGTGTTCTCCTCTGACCTCTGGCAATAAGGCCTTTTTGCTCACTGGCTACCTTCTCTTTTTTCTGACCCTAGACATATGTACCTAACAAATTGGTCAGTAAGTAATTAAGTATAAGTATATGCATATTTGTTAATTTACCAGAAACAAGTATGACTTCAGATTCACACACCTGATAGAACATCTGGCAGTGGTTCAGTAGATTACTCAGCAGATTATTTTTGGTAAACGTTGGTTAAGACTGACTCTCACTGAAATATTTTAATTACCATAAAGCTAGTTAACTCATTTTAAGCCTTACTTTTTGTATCCTGGGCAATTTTTACCACTAAAAGAATTTTCCCATGATCTCCACTCAGTGAGATCATGGGAAAATTTCAAAGATGTATTCTAGGAAAACAAAAGCCCTTTGTATCCTGTACAACTGTTGGTGAAAACATAAAAACATTTTTGATCCTTTTGTTTCATAATGTGCCTAGAACTGTTTGACTAGTAATCCGAGTCTAAAGGATTTCCAAAAATGCCACAAACAAGAAGACAATGGAGAAAGAGACAAGAGGATAGGGTAAGCATAGGGAAGCTAAATGGAACATGTAGTTAATTGAGCCTGATGTTATTGTGACTACAGCTGAAAGATCTGGGAAAAGTGGAGTGGAAGAGCACGTCCTTAAAAACACAGGTGAGTGGAGGAGATGAATAGCAGATGTCTGTGTGTCAATGAGCTCTGCAACACATGTTGAACACCATGCCTCCAGAGTCCCCAGCAGGGTGGTAACCTGTGAGACGCATGGATACAGAGCAAAAAGAGAATGAGAGAGAGCAAGAGAGAAAAGAGCATAAGCCTTATCAGCACATGTGGGTATGTCACATATTATTTTGCATCGCCTTCAGTGTTTACTTTCCAAATTATCCGAATTATTCTTTGATCACTTTTGAGGTTTTTTTATTTGTGTTTTTTTTAACCAATCCTTTCATCCTTTACACATTTTTGAGGATTACTCCTTTGCTTCCATTCTTTTGGGACATTTTTCATGATGAGCGGAGTGAGGTGCCCTTTGCACTGAGAAAATATAGCATTTCGAGAATAGTGCAATTTACTGCGTGGGAGATAATGTTGTGTGATTGTCTTCCTGCTGAACACTCATGCAGATTTTTTTCACTGGATATTATGCATTATTGAAGAGATATGGTTGACAATTTGAAAATGTACAAAAAAAAGAAAAAGTCTGCATTTATTTAAAGGAAAATGATGACAGTTAAAATGTTGTGAAAAACATGTAATGTCAATGCGATTCATTTTTTCTGGTTCAGAAGTTTGTTGCAATTCCAACAAAAAAGGATTCTATGTAAATAAAAGCTCAAAGAAGATTCACCTAAAGATTTCCTCATTTTATTTAGCGTCTTTTAAAATTTTTAAATGCTCCAACCTTATATTCCTGAACTTGAGTCATGTTCAGTCAAGTCAAGTGAAGAGGTCAAGAGGTTTCCCCATTCTTCACAAAACATGTTTTTATCTGGGGAATAATAATAATAATAATAATAATAATAATAATAATAAGATAGATAATAGATTAATAATAATTCCACTATAATCATTCTTCCTCTAATATAATATAAGAGAACCTGTATCTTATTTAGATGATGATTGTATAACATAATATTAGATCCAGACTTGATGGCTTTTCAATGTTTTGCTATATCAAAATGCAACTGAGAATGAAATTAAAATTCACATTTGTCCTTCCTGACACAGAGGCAAATGTGTTTTTCACAGCCTCTGTTTAGATTGCAGTGTATCAACCAACAGTTGCTATTTAACTCACCTAAAACATTAGTTGTTAAATGTTTGTGAAAATGGCAGATACACAGTTTATCCATATTTCTGTATATTTGTTTCAGCTGCAGTTGGTAGTGGAAGGCTAGAGTTCTTTTATTTGTTGTAACACTAAAAATGTTCCATTATTGCAAACTTCAATTTCAGTGCCAAAAGCATGCTGTTTCCAGAATTTAAAAAGAACACTATGAATAATACCACACACTACATAGCAGTGTGTAAATGATGGGCCTGAATGACCCAATCACCAATCAGAGCCTTAATGTGGGCTGGGTTCACTCATAACCAGCCCAGAACTGCAGCCAAGGAAAAACAATTAGAGAAAAGCCTCTCTTCCCCTGTGGGTTTAATGCTAGTGGATAGAGATAGGTTTTGTAATAGATTTTTGTCCGTGTAAAATGAGATGCTGACCTCTAGGTCCAAGACATTCAAAGACATCCCAACAGTAGTACAGCACACTCCCACTGGGGCTAAAGGATATTCATGCAGGACATCATTCTCGCACTTGGTGTGAGTCACACCAGCCATTCTCAAGGCAGTTATCATCAGGGAGCCTCAAAGGGTGTTCAAAGTGGAAATTGCGTCTGTGTAATCAAGTCCTTTTTTTAATGTCATGAGACCTTAGCAATTGATTCTTGGTTTTTCAGTTTACTTTTAGCTGTTGAGTTTGTTTTAATCAATTCTTTTTCATGAATGAAGTTAACTTTTTCTTGTTGTTTAGTAATGATGAAGGACTTTTGTGTATTGTAAAGTTTTTATCATCTACAAGGACTTTTTTATTTAACATTGTCTTCACTTTTCTGTCATAATGTCTCAGATTAACCAGAACGATCATATATTACATTTCCATTTCTAATAATTTTGATTATTATTTGTCTGTGCTGGCCATTTAAAGTAAAGATGAAGTTTTATACACAGTTTAGTTTGGTGTTTTTTTTCTTCTTCTGTTATAATAGGCAGCAGAATTATTAGTTTCTAGATGTTGAACTCCAACAAATAATTTCTTGGTCATATATCTATTTATTTTTATTTTATGAGATTATGTATTCAAATCATTTACATGTCATGTTACATTTCGTGTCAGCAGTAATCTGATTATTGGCATTTTCAGTAAGGATGTAAATATTAAAGAAATTTTGTTACATTACATGGATTGTTAGAAAAAAAGTCATATTTACATCCAACACATTTACGTCATTCTCTTTAACAAACTATAACTCATTTAGCAAAGCTGTCCACATATGTGGTATGAGTTCTAAGTCAATATCTTTCCTAAATAATCAAAATTTCAGCTCATCTTTGATGATACCAGCCCAAACCAGTACTCCACCTCCACCTTGCTGGCGTCTGAGTCGGACTGGAGCTCTCTGCCCTTTACCAATCCAGCCACGGGCCCATCCATCTGGCCCATCAAGACTCACTCTCATTTCATCAGTCCATAAAACCTTAGAAAAATCAGTCTTGAGATATTTCTTGGCCCAGTCTTGACGTTTCAGCTTGTGTGTCTGGTTCAGTGGTGGTCGTCTTTCAGCCTTTCTTACCTTG
This sequence comes from Oreochromis aureus, assembly GCF_013358895.1. NCBI lineage: Eukaryota > Metazoa > Chordata > Actinopteri > Cichliformes > Cichlidae > Oreochromis > Oreochromis aureus. The sequence goes on from NC_052946.1 coordinate 30,769,180, forward strand.
GCCATGTCTCTGAGTATTGCACACCTTGTGCTTTTGGGCACTCCAGTGATGTTGCAGCTCTGAAATATGGCCAAACTGGTGGCAAGTGGCATCTTGGCAGCTGCACGCTTGACTTTTCTCAGTTCATGGGCAGTTATTTTGCACCTTGATTTTTCCACACGCTTCTTGCGACCCTGTTGACTATTTTGAATGAAACGCTTGATTGTTCGATGATCACGCTTCAGAAGCTTTGCAATTTTAAGACTGCTGCATCCCTCTGCAAGATATCTCACTATTTTTTACTTTTCTGAGCCTGTCAAGTCCTTCTTTTGACCCATTTTGCCAAAGGAAAGGAAGTTGCCTAATAATTCTGCACTCCCTGTAATAAAATTGAATTTTAACTGAACATTATCAACAAGTCATATAAATCTTTGCTATAAAATACAGCAATTATCAATTAAGATATAATGACCTCAAAGTTAGAAACTAACAGAGAAGCAAAAAAAAAAAGTTGTATTCAGAAATGTGTATATTATGCATTAGACCACCACTTTGATGACACTGGAGCATTGTAAACTTCTATAATACATGGAGATGTGTTTGTCAGCAGCATTCTTGGTGCTTTATCAACTGAGGAACACTCAAGTAACTTACCAGGCTCGGTTGTCACCCTCTTTCATACACTTTGTGCTCCACCACCCACTAATTTACAAATTTACACTTTGTTTAATCCCCCTTTATCCTGATGTTATCCAACCATTTAGAATCAAAATCCAACAGAGATATCTGTGTAATTTATGTTTGCTGATACAGCACATGTGTGGTGGCCCCTGATCGATTATCCACAGAGACAGAGTGTTTGGTCAGTTGTCCCATTATACAAAATGAAGAAATAACAAATGCATCCACATATTCTGCTTTTAAAAGCCCCCTTTGCCATAGATTGTACAACTGTAGGTAAAGCGATGCTCTGAGTATTTGGATAAATTGATATATAGATAGAGCTAAATATACATTTTTTTTCTTTTTGGCTTTTTAAACCTTGCAATGTTAATAGGGCAAGCAGACCTGGGGAAAATCTGCTGTCTGTGCATTCAACTTGCACTGTTTTGCAGCAAAAAGAGATAAAAGCATGACATAGCATCAAACAGGTTAGAAGCAATCTGATGGGAATCATTTAGTTGTGATATCTGTTGGTGTCTGACACTGAGACACTGGAATCCTTTGGGTCCTATAGGTAACAAGGAGGGAAGCACTGGAACAAACCGTTTCTCCAGTGCTCAATTGGATTTGAAGTCGGATCAACACTTTGAGCTTTTCTTTGGAGTCCTCGAGCTCTTTTAAGCAGTTTTTGTGGTATCACTGCCATCAGGGAGTGCCACTGCACCAGCATCAAAGTAACTTTGATGACAAGGTTTTTCCAGCATTGTAACTATGTGATTATTTCATCTGGCTACTTAAACCTTAAGGGAGAATTACATGTAAAGATATCCATATTTGTTCCAAAAGTGTATACTTGAAAGGCTTTGATATTTAAGGTTAAAAAATGCATTTAAGAGAAGGATGACAGTTGTTAGTAATTAGTATGGTTCACGCTCCATACAGTGAAACTATATTTTGACGTGTTGTAGTTAAGATAAAAGTTTTTTGCTTTGATTTTTAACTCACAGAATTATGGAAGTTTTCCTTCTCATATTTTTTTCAACACCTGTGTAGTTGCAGTAATAAGGCCGAGCCCTTTAGATTACTACCACTCTAAATACAAGAAAAAAGCTGTTTTTCCCATATCAAGTATAATTAACATAATTTGATATTGAAGACTACAGAGTGAAGTTTGCATTTCAGAAAACACCACAACAACATCTCTTGAGTCTTCCTGACATTAAAGACTGCTAGGCAGAGTTTAGTAATTTAGCAATCAAATGTAAACCATTAAATGCTAATATATCATCTGAGCATTGCTTTCTTTATTTTCATAAGAACATTTGCCAATTGCGTTTTATCATGTTAATGGCCTTGTCAGAGTCATGATTATGTATATAAAAGAGGAAGGCTCTTATGTGAAATTATAACAAAAAACAAACAAACAAAAAAAAACAAAACAAAGACAACATTACAGTGCATATTAAAAAAGACAAGTTATTGTAAAAAACTGCCTTTACATTTGTAACTAAGATAATGAATTGTGTGTGCAAGCACATTTTTCTTTTACATTCTCTATTTTGGGCATTGTGCCATTGTCACAGATAATCCTTAGCTTTCATATTGTATTTTATTTTACATTTTGGCAGTATCGCCTTTGAAATATGCTGAAAGTCCAAAAGCTCCCTTTCATCTATGGTCTTCCTCATAATTATTGAGAAAGGTGTGATACTGGGCTGCATTTGGAGGCTTGCCTCTCAGCTGGGATTGTATATGGTTGAGGTAAACCTTTTTACTCACAAGCTAATGATTGATATATTCTGAACCAAGCAGCATTATGCAAAATTAAACCCTTCATTTGCCTTTTTATCAAAATCACTCCATGTATATGTTATTTGTATTTTGTTTTAGCATAACCCTAATTTGTTATCAAAAAAGCTTACATAACATAATCCCTGCTGACATAGTCACAGCAGACTGAACACTGTCAGAAGTACAAAGAGCAGAGAAATCATAGCCAAAATTGCCTGGCAGCGGCAACATTTTACTGACCATGTGTGTCTATGTTAGCAGGGGCTCTGTTGCTGTCATGACTTTTGTGGTTGTGCTTCTTAAAACATATGTCCAGTCCTATCATATTATCCGTTAACTTTTGGTCCATGCTTTTTGATGTAAAGTAAGACATACCACTAAGCATGGCACATCTGATCAGCTGTCAGATTTATGTTACTAAGTATATTCTTATGCTTTAATCTCACTGAGATAATCTAGGCCAGGGGCGTCCATCTCCAGGCCCCAAGGGCTGGTGACCTGCAGGTTTTAGATGTGTCCTTGATCCAACACAGCTGATTTAATTGGCTAAATTACCTCCTCAACATGGCTTGAAGTTCTCCAGAGGCCTGGTAATGAGCTAATCATTTCATTCAGGTCTGTTGACCCAGGGTGATATCTAAAACCTGCAGGACACCGGCCCTTGAGGGCTGGAGTTCTACACCCCTGATCTAGGCATACTGTGAAGTATGAATCAAAGACTAAGTCTAGGAACATACACTCTGTTGCCAAACTTCATGTGGCCATCAGCTGAACAGCAGTGCTTAAAGAGCTTTATGGAATGGTGTAAAGTATACCACCACTGGACTCTATAGCAGTGGAGACGTGTTCTCTGTAATGACAAATCATTTTTTTCCGTCAGGCAATCTGATGCATGAGTCTGGCTTTGGTAGTTGCCTACAGTACCTGTCTGAATGCTTTGTGCCATGTGTGGTATGGGATTGTTTGTTCAGGAATTCGACTCAGCCCCTCATTTCCAGTGAAAGGAATGTTTGCATACTAGTGCACAAAGCAAGGTCAATAAAGACATGGATGAGCAACTTTGGTGTGGAAGAACTTGACTGGCCTGCACAGAGTCCTGACTTCAACCCAATAGAACACCTTTGAGATGAATTAAAGCAGAGTCTGCAGGGCAGGCCTTCTTGTTCAGTTTCAGTGTCTGACCTCACAAACACACTAACCATGTGGAAAGCCTTCCAAGAAGAGTTTAAATTGTTATAGCGGCAAGGGGTGGGCTGACATCATATTAAACCCCATGGATTAAGAATGGGATGTCACTTGCTATAGTTTAGCAAGGTGTCTGTGAGAATAGCTTCATAACAGTAGTGTCATTTAAAAGCTACTTGTTCTAATCTTGCTTGATGCATTCCTGATATAGATATCTTGACATGTACACTTTAGCTGTAAATCATTCACAGAGCAGTAAATGTCTTAAAGATAAACTTCCATAGAGTGTTGACTCTGTAAACCAGGCTCTAGATTACATTGTGTATGCTACTACAAGATAGATCATATACAAAGACTACAGATGGTTTTACTACTGTGGCTAAATGGGAAATGCGGTAGCTTTTTAAGCTGTATGTGGAATGAATGAGTTGTGCACTTTTTAAATTACTCTTGTGAAGTTTGGTTTTTTTCATTAATGCAGTGATATAGAGCTAAATTACGGTCATTTCATCCTCAATATCGTTATTGAGTAAAACAAATATGTGCGTGGATGTGTTCAAACATATAAAGTAAATCTCAGCTCTTCTCACTTCAACCAAATAAATACGTCATTTTGATTTAACATTATATAGTGACAACTTGATTCACATGCAGAGTGCCTTGCCATAGCAGTTCAGGTATTTAAGATGTCTTGTTGTTTACTGGTTCAATTACACCGTTCAAATGAGCACATAAAAGGAAGCGATACATAAAAACTAGTTCAAATTTATGACATTAGATAAATCTGTCCCAGGGTTTTTTTTCTATGCGTCTTTTCAAAGCAGTTAAGCTATCACTGAGGCAAGCCATTTTCTCCCACTATCAGAAATATGCACTGAATGTGCGGTTCAAGCAAATTCTCTGATAAAATGAGTTGAGAACAGTTACATAAAGATAAACCGGATTGTAAAGCAGCTGTGATGCCTTGATAAAGTGCACTCATGGCAGTTTGCAAACATCTCCATTGGGACAATTTTTAAAAGATTAAGACATCTGATTGGATCCATCAATGTGGCTTAAACATTTTCCTCTATGACTCTCCTTTGAAACATTTGTCAACATGCCAGTTTCAACAATAAAGCCATTCGACATTAAATAAATAAATAAATAGAAAGCAACAAAAAATAGAATAAACTCATTTACAAGCTTGAAGTCATAAACTGACTAGAAAAAAAATAATAAAAAAATGACTTTGATATTATTAGAGATCATAAAGTCATACAAATGTAAAGATAAAGATAAATCTAAATGCGAAAAAATGTGGGTTAGTTTGTGTCGTTTTTTGACACAAACTTTCATTCCTTCATGGTGCAAGGTTGAATCAACCTTAGCAAGCCACAGCTTCATATTATTATAACAGTTATTATTAATTATTATACAGTTCTAATTACATTAAATATTATTGCCTTTACTGGATTAACTAATGAAATTATACTTGCAATGAGATTTATTAATAACACATGTGAGGATACTAGCGATAGCTTTATTTCATGTAAATCTATAACTATACCCTGAGAGAGGATCAGGGGTTTTTTTGGCTCCTCACCATTATCCACTTTCCCAGCTGTCTTTTTAAAATCTATTTTACCTAGAATAGCCTTAATATGCCTATGTTGTTCCTCATTCAGTACTGCCAAGAGAACTGACCTTCTCTGCTCAATGAAAGTACATGACTGTAGGGGCATTGACATGCAAATATCCCACAACTCTTTCTTTAACTCATGTTTGCTCATCAAATCTAAACTTTTGCAAGGTTGTAAAAAGATCCGCTATGACAGAAACATGTGGAAAGAGGGGAACTTGAGTTTCTGTGCTTTAATTGTTAAGCAGGACACCAAAACATTTCTCCATCTGTTGTCAGATATCTCCTTCGTGAGAAAAAGGTATATCAGAATCAGAATCAGAGACTTTATTAATCCCAGAGGGAAACTGAATTGTCATAGCAGCAAATACACAAAAAACATCAAGCGCATATAAAATGAAGTGTAGAAACAAAGACATTGATAAATAAATTCTGTCAGCGTAAATATCGTTAATACGACGTTAACACTGTTCATGGACACAGTGTCAGATTTTGTGTGAATGTAGCCAAACCAAAGTGCATACTTGACCCTGTCTACTGTGTGCTGTAGCTCATTTACCTTGACACAGTCAGTGAACAAAGAAGCAAAGATGTAGAAAGCTCATGTAACATAGTCACTTTTATGAAAAAATAAACACTGTTTTTTAAAATGTCTGCAGATATATTTTTCTTTCACTTGTTTTATTGGACATGCTTTATCATTTAGTTCCTTAGAAAATCTTGTGACAAAAATTTCAGAGTAGGCTACTTTGTATAGAAAGGTAGCAATAAATCTAAATATTTCAAGTATGCTGCCTTATCTAGTCATTTGTTCATGTCATTTGTTTGCCAGTGTTGCTGAAAAAAGTATATATAACATCACATGAAATAAACACTTTTCCTCCACATAAAAAAAACAAGTACCAAGGGGTATAAAAAGTACCCCCATCACACAATACTGACCCCCAGAAAAGAAACATACATCCGATGGATCTGAGAGACCTCAACTCCCAACCCTCTATGCTATGAGACAAATTCTTGTCTTTTCACAGCACCAGTCTGTGATGTCACTGCATACTGAAATATTTTCCCAAGGCCTCCCAGTAAGGAAACGGTATCTTTTTTCATACTTGCATTTGACAACCCTTGCTTTCAACAGACTTGAAGCAATGCGCACAACACAGGGAAACAAACTAATGAGGGGAGATTTGTGGAAGGGGGAGTGGGAAAGAAAAAGAGACAGATTCTTCTCTGCAGCACCCAGCTTCCTCTTTGTCTTGTTATTATTGCCTTTTTCTTCATTAGGCAGCATTGCATCTGCATTGAAATCCCGCAGCTCTCACCAAATGACCAAAACCCTACTTTAAACATGCTTTATATTGCTTTACTCCCCAGATAATAACAAGGCCTCACTGGCACAAGCATTTTTCCTTTTGTGGGGCTTTGCTGTTTTTTTCCCCCTTTGCTACAAGCAAGTAAACAGTTATGGCTTGACATGCTCACATGGCTTTCTTCCTAAGCTTCTTTACTCTAATTGGAAGCCATTGTCTTCAGTGACTCTAAAGGTTCCTTTTCTGATGAACTGTGCTAACAAATAAACCTCCTTGGACGGCAAATTTCACTAGACACAAGTGGGCAGCAAGTACAAAAGCTTGAAGGGATACTCTACCTTATGAAGTGCTTTGTAGAACGCTACTGAGCTGAGATGTATCTGGTGCTTGTCATTAGGCCAGCTGATGGCTCATTGCAAGGAGAATGTGCCCAGGAGGAAAAGGACAGAGATCAAATGAGCAGCTAGTCTCCTGAGTCTTGTCTGATTAGTCACTCAGTCCAGCCACCACACACTAAGGGGCACACAGGGTCTGGTTTCCATGTCCACTTCAGTGCCAAGAATGATGCAAGGCAAAGACATACACTTTTCTGGCACTGAGGGGCATAATTTCCTATGCTCTTATCATTTGCTGAATACCCTGTGTTATGAATCAGGCTATCCCACTTGCTGATCACGCCAATGAAGTGTGTTTGGACACCTGGTCCAGTGGGATGCTGTAAGGTGGACCCGTTTCAGTTGTCTCAGGGTTCTTCATAGGTATTAAAACAAGCTAGAGAAGAGATAACTGTTTATTGTTGTTTAACATCAAAGAAAAAATTAAAAACGATGCCAAATACTACAGGGATGTAGGAGAGGAGCCTCAAACCCAATAAATCATCAGCCATGACCAAAGGATAGCAAGACAGAGAAGCTGTGAGAACACAGTATTGATAATCAAAAGTACAAATGTTAATTAAAACAATTTTTAGACATATGTTCCTCTAAAGCTTGACCTTTAAAAAGTCTTCTTTGTTTATGCTATAAGTTTTATAATGTATGGCTTATCATGATGAATTGTCACAATCTCTCTTTCTCTCTCTGTCTCATGTGGGGGGGGGTCAGAGTTGCCATGGATACACATTTATATGCTCATAAGCATATTTCTAAATGCAAAACAGTACTGGGAATGCCTAGCAAAAGTACTATTCGATATACACTGAGAATTATTCAACTAAATGCTACACATGGGGCAGTCTTTTTAATTAACATATACATTCTACATTAATACAAATATACACAGACATTAATAACATAATATTAATATTTATTATTGACATTTATATTAGAGGAAACATTAAGGCCACTTTGCATTTACTTTGACATTTTTCAGTAACACAGTAATGTAATGCTTTACTGTACTTTCTTTATTCTTTAGTTATGTACACCACTGCTGATAAAAAACAAAATAACAATTCTTCCTGCTACAATCAGATAAATTCAGTTCCTATGCTGGAAGTGAAAAAGAGTGGAAAGGTACAGCCATACACATTTTGAGGAATGGAGATATGGACATTATTTTTATTTTTGTTGCACAGAAGGAAAAGAGCATGACGGTAACGTGGAAAGCATTGTACATACATTCATTATACTGCTAACACAACTTAGTCTCTTTGATAGCATCAGCATTGACAGCATGCTAACGCAAAGCTAGCAAAGAACTGAGAGTAGTTTTAAAGCTGAGTGCATGTCGACTAACATGCACATACTTGCACTTGAATCTGTGATAAATCTCCCTCAAGCTATTTGAATTAAGACTTATTGCCAGGTCACACACAAAACCTCACAGGCATCAGCACAGACAGCATGCTAACGCAAAGCTAGCAAAGAAGTAAGAGTGGTTTTAAAGCTGAGTGCAAGTCGACCCTAGCCCAGCAACAAGACTCTGGTCTTCAATAGGTAACAAAAGCAGAGGTTAGTAGTCAGGCTTGTAGCCTCTGTTGACAGTGGTGACAGTGGCTTTTAAGTCTCTTTGGGCTGGTTTTCAACTTTGCTTTGTGAGGTTTTGTGTTCACACCAAAAAACTAAAAGATCATACTTGTGTACTCATTAGGATAGGAATGTGTGTTGGTGTGTGGGACTGTAGCCTATAGGTTCATATTCAACTGGTAATCATGTTAGATCATGTGTTTTCAGGTCATTTTACCAAGTATATATATACTTTGCAGGTGCAATTAATCTACAGCTATTTAACCTAATGGTACACATCAAAATGTGTTTAAACTACAAGTAAAACTAAAACATATATATACATGTGAAAAGGTTGAACATCCCCCGATGACTTTGAAGAGTTAATATGTGGGGGCTGAGCCCCCGAGAGCCCTGACCCAATTTGACCTGGCAATAAGTCTTAATTCAAATAGCTTGAGGGAGATTTATCACAGATTCAAGTGCAAGTATGTGCATGTTAGTATAAATGCTTGTCTGTGTGTGTGTGTGTGTGTGTGTGTGTGTGTGTGTGTGTGTGTGTGTGTATGTGTTGGGTGAGTGGGGTGGGGAGACATGTTGGCGTAGGACACTTTCATTTATAGCACTTAAGAAAATAATTGGTTTCTGCTGTGAGTGCATGGTGTCCCTGCTAATAGACACATTATGTATAATTTCCTGTAGTACTCTCCTCGTTTGACCTTTTGTTTACGTTTGGGTAATGTTTAGACTGCTTGTCTGTCCCTCCATTCAGTGTGATGATGTTTTTCATAACAAGATATGTTTGCCATAATCTCCTGTGGAACTATATCAAAACAGAGTCATTATAAAATTTGATTTCAGCATTCAGTAAATGTCTTACAGTAACGAGATAAACAGGTACTGATAACACAACACTACTTAATTGTTCACTTAAGTCACTGTGACGATCAAAATTTTCAGTGTGCTCTGGTTTGTTATGTGTGATTCTAAATTTGCTTTGGTTAAGACCAAATCTGCCGGGTCAGTGATTTGCTTTTGTGGCTAACATTCACATCCCTCAAACTTAAACTTCAGGAAATGTTAGTGACCTGCTTTTACTTTATATATTTACTTTTATATTTTGAAAACTGTCTTTTAGGGTGGAGTTTTAGTTTTAGTCAGGAAATGCAAAACTGGAGACTTTAGGAAGCAATGTGGCAAATATCCTTATCCCTGTTGTGTCATTTCAGTCACTAAAATGAAGCCCATTAAATCGGCTGTGTAATGGCAAACCTATACATTACTTTCAATAAAAGTCCCACCTCATTGTGGGAAGAAAAAATCTTGGGCTATATTTTTGTCACATGAGTCGTTAATCTTCTTGTCCAGTTTCCACAAGCAGCCATACTCCTGTCTCCTTTGTACAGCAACACACATGCACAGTGTGTGTTATTGCTCAAAGTCATGAGTTCACAGAGAAGTATAGTATAGACAAAGTGAACTTCACATTTCTCTGATTGGATATTGTTTTTCTTATACTGAAATAAAATAATTATTGCATATGTGTCTATTTCTAGAATGTGTTACTAGTGCCTTGGTCAGCGTTAATGAAATTAAATACTCTTATCTCTGACGCTTGATGTCTCACTAGTGTGGTTGTACTCTCTGGTCTAATTGGAGGGATTAAATGTTATAAATGTATAAGAGGTAAAGCCTATCATTTGATTTTATGTCATTTGAGATGTAAATCAGTGATTGTCTTGAGACAATACAGTGATCTACAAAGAATTCAGTAAAAGGACTAGATGTTATAGTCCCTGATATTGCATTGCTTTAAATGGAGAGAATCTTGAGGGATGGTTATGAGGAAAGGCAGCCCAGAAACTTTACCAGCAGCACACATCGTTGTGTGCCTCAACTTTCGGTCTTTTACCCAAGCTAATCTGCCATTTTTATAGCAGTCACAAAGCAAGTATTTTGGTATTAAATTCTTGGTATGTCATTGAGAGCTACAAATGTAAATTTATGGGTCTGTATGTAAATTGGGACTACAATAAAGATATCAGACTCATCAAATCCTATCTGTACTGTAAACACATCAAGACAAAAAGATAAAGCACGAGAACATGAGATTAGCCATGTAGAGTGAATAAGAGAAACAGAAGCTTTTAATATTAAATGAGAATTTTTGTTCTTTGGTACTTAGCTTAGTTTAAAAAAAGACACAAAGTTGCCCTGGAAATAAGCATTAGGAGTAAATAATATCACACAGTGTCTGCTTCTGTAATTTAACTTAAGAGTGCCTTATTAAAAATGAAAGAGCCCATGCCACATTAAGGATTAGAATTTTGTATTTAAGCATGAAATGAGTCTGATGTTTTGCATTATACAGACAGATGTTTCAATCCAGCTCAAAATTCTGGGTATTCACATGTATCCACGTTTAACAATTACAACCTTCCTTACCTAGCTAGGCATACTGCCTTTGCATACTTAAATCAAACAATCAAGATGTGATTGAAGTGCAGATTTTCAGCTTTAATTCAGTAGTTTTTAAAAAAATATTAGGAATTATAGTCATTTGTACAGATATCATGGCTTTTATAGATTCTCAAAAGCAATTGGACAACTGACTGAACAAGTTTCTTTGTCAGGTAAGGCCTGTCGTTACATGGCGATAAGCAGCTAAATTATTTGGAAGAGCTTCTAGGTTTTGAACGTCCATGTGCCATATTTTTGCTGGAATTCTCAATATGAAATTCAAAGAGATACAGATAAAAGTAAAGGATGCCATTATTAATTTGAAAAACTCAAATAAGCTCCCAGAATAAAGCAAACATCTTTAGAGGTGACAAAAAGACAATATGAGTTATCAGGCAAAACACATTTATTTTATTTTCAATGGATTCTAATTAAGCAATAAGGCATCACAGAATTGTGCAATCATTGAACAAAGCATAGCAATAACAAAAATAATGAGATTGTGCCCATTCAAAATTTTACATACCCTTTGTTCTTAATTCTAATGGTTTCTCCCTTTGGCATCAGTGATGAGTACCTTTATTTTTCTAGAGGGTAGAGTTGTCCATTCTTCTTCAATAAGACAAAATAAAGCCATTGGATCTTGGAAATTCTCCGGTAGTCTTGCATGAAGTGCACATTTGATATTTCCCCTGAGAAGCACAATGATATTGAGGTCAGAAGATTGTCGTGCCCACTCCAGAACCCTCACTTTTTTTCTCCTCCTCCTCTGTCCGGTGAATGGTTGATTTGGCCTTGTGTTATGAATCATTGTCACGTTGGAAGGTCCAAGTGCTTCCTGTGCGCAGTTTTCAGACTGATGAGTGCAAATTGTCATCAATTTTTGTGAATATCCCTGTGCTTTTGTAGCTCATGTACCCCCAAAACATTAAAAATCCACCTCCATGTTTCAAAGTACAAGTTGTGCACTGTTCCCCATAGACTGTGGACTCCTCTCCAAATCTAGCATTTATGGTTTTGACCATAAATTTCACTTTTGGTCTCATCACTTCAAATGACTTACTTTTGACTTACTTTTGACCAAATGACATACTATTTTGTGGCCCTGGTTCAGTAATGGCTTTTTTCTATTTTGTGCAAGTGCCTCCTTATTGTGGATCTTGAATCTGTCATGCCACTTTCTTGCTGTTAAACCTGTATTTCAGCTGAAGTAGCACAACAATTTTTCTTTATATCCTGACCAATTTTCCTGACTGCTGAGGCTGACTTTTTTGTTGGTCTACCTGACCATCGCTTGGTATCAACAGAAGCACTAATTCTCCATTTTTTAATCACACATGGAGCACTAACTGGCATTTTCAAATATTTGGATGGTTTTGGATGGGTCTTTTTTCTTGCAGATTTTTTTTGACAGCCCTTTGACCTTCTCTATGGCTCAATATTTTTTTTTTTTTTTTTTTTTTTTGTTATTTAGGACAGTGCATGTCAATGAACATACATGTAAAAAAAAAGAAATTACATGAATGTAAACACACCAGATTATAGCCCAAGGCTAATTTCCATCTGTTGTCCAAAGAAAAAAAATATTAAAAATGGGCAAACAATTCATATTAAAGTTCATAATTCATACATAATAAGAACTCCATCACCAAACTCACACATACATACCATTCTATTCCCAAGTAAAACCAACAAAGTCAATGCAGCTCTTGGTGAAATGTCCAGAGGTTGCAATAAAAACTACAAAACGGGATGACTATAAACAGGCACTAGTTAACCATCAAATACATAACAGGTGTGGGATCAGCCAATTAAACCAGGATATTTGTATGTATATTATAAACCCAACTATTTATTTATATGCAAACTTTTGATCAGGGCCAGTTGGTTTTTCAGTTGTCATTCTCTTTTATGAAGGGGGCACACAATTATCTGATAAATTACATCACCTCACTGTCAAATAAGTAAAATTTAATAAAAGAAAGAGTTTCTGCATGATCACATGTAATGATTTTGTCATATTTTCCGAAAACTTCATAAGAAATTGTGCCAGGATATGAAAACATGAGCAAAACTGTAAAAGCATCTGAAAGTCCGAAACAGTACTTTGGCACGAATACAGTACAAACCATTTAAATAAAAGCTGAAGTTAAGAATTTCAGTTACATCTTGACTTGTTTTAAATCCCCTGTAGTGGTTTACATGGGAAAATTACAAAACAGTCTGTTTCTGTCCAAAAACTTATGGACATAGCTGTGTTCTGTGTTTAGTTTTTATTTATTTAATTGTTGAAGAGAGAGCAATTTCTGTAGATGAAATCTATCATTCAGTAGGATCTTGCCTTAACCTTTTAAATGTGCCCACATCGTAATCCCAATATGAATTTCTGCTTTCAACCAATTTCTGTCAGAGAACAATGCTGGTGATAAATTTTCTTGCAGTTTGAAGGCAGAAGATGCTTTATCATAATAAACTCACTCATAAAATTTATGAAGAAAACAAAAACCTTTGTCTATTTTAGCATTCTGCCAAATTCAGCATTCTGTTCTATGCTCACGACCTGCTTTGTGATTTATGCATTCAATAACATTCCCCATATATCCATCAACTGGCAGATGCAGATGGTGGCTCCAGTAATCTGGAGGATAGGGAAGAAGAAAAAGGAGAGGAAGAGAACTGTGAAGTTGCAAACATATGCAGACTCGTTATGTCCACAGTGGCCTTGATGTCTTTTAAGACCATCTGTTTTCCAACTTGTGTGCCCTTTTGAGTCAAAACCCATCTGTGATATAAAGTAGAAAATGGCAAAAATGTTGTTGGACATGGGTTTGGTGGATAAAACTGCATCATTAGTCGAATCATGAAGGGAAAAAAACATCTAGAATTTTCTTTAACAAGTCGGTTGCAAGACCAAGTTGCATGCAGCTGGATTACAGATCACACACATCATACATAGCACAGCAGTTTTTTTTGTAACCAACTTGTTAACTGATAACTTACTGACACACAGAAGTGTGTTGACAGTTAACTTTCAAAGTAAGTAACACAGAGGACACTTTTACTTATTTCACTTCTGCCCTGCACACACGTATTACAGGAAATTATAAATTAGATGGACTTTGACACAATACACTATCAGTGTTAAGCACAGTCATCCTAATTTGTTGGAATTATGTCATTTGCATATCAAGCGACACGCACATGCAGTTACAGGGACAATTAAGTGGCTCAGGGTGACACAAGGCTGCACTAGCCTGGAGGTCAGACAGGCTTAACAGTGATTCAGGCTGGAAAAAGCGGAGGCTCTGGGAGTGTAGTAAAAAATGTGGCATGTAATGAATTGTCAGAATAACATAGAATTTTAAGTTACAGAAAAATATCACATGTAATTAGATTCTAGGAATTTTGAAACCGTCTCATATGATGTAGGTGTATTTAGTTGACAGTCAATTATGACCACAAAGCAATATATAAACCATTATAATGAGAAACAGTTTGTTTTAACTGGGGAAGAAAGTGAATAAATCATAAACTGCATTGTATTATATTATCCGTCCATCCTCTTAACTACTTGTCCAATTCAGGGTTTTGGTAGATGGAGGTGTGGGGAAGGGCTTAAAGCCTATTACATCTGTCCTAGGGTGAGACGTGAGGTACACTGTGGACAGGTCGCTAACACACACAGACAACCATTCACAGTACATTCACACCTGCAGCCAATTTAGAATTATCAATTAATATGCATGTTTTTGGACTGTGAAAGGAAACCTGAAGAGAACATAAGCAGGTGTAGGGGAAACATGCAGAAGTCCATGCCTCACTTTTTTTTTGTCTGAATTTGCACAAATGTTCATTTGATGAACTTCACAGATTTTGATCTTAATGTTAAGGCCACATTTGTCATGTTCATGTGAATACAGTATATTGAGATCATTAGGAGGGCATCCACTCCACAATTTTTTAATTCTTTGAAGAAAAAAAACTTCAACAATTATTAAAGGTTTTTTATTTATTTATTTTTTATTCATCTGCTCTATCGTTGGCACCCATGATACTCTTGAAATGGTCTGCATTTGAGTGCTGCCCGGATCAACCGCATTTTTCTATTGTTAGCTAATCCTCTCCACTGAGCAATTTGGTTAGAAGTGCTTTGCTTAAGGGCACCTCAGTTGTAATTGCTGAGAGAGATGAAATGGCATGCATTTTTTTTAATTCTAGCACCACTTCAGTTTGATTCACAAAAAGTCTTTCCACTTTTTGAAAGACCCCTCCAGTGAAAACTTGGAATGTTGTTAACATATCCATATGGTGTGTTGTTTTTTTTTATATGCTAGCTTATAAGATAGCTCATTAGCGAAATAAGCAGTCAATGCTTAGGATGAATATTTCCCCCTTAGAAATGCAGTGTACCAATAACTTGTCAAAATTATGTATTAAGAGAGCTTGTGTATATATTTGCATATTCTTCGATCTGCACATACGGTACTAAAGGATGCAAATATGTAGAGTGCATCTAAGCTATTTAAGGCATGAAGTGACTATATTTTCATGGAAAAAATCAATATATGTAATTTTAATGAACATGGATGTCTTCTTTAGATATAATTAATGTCTGGAGAAGAAGTTCAAAAACTGTACTGTAATGATGCCCAGGACATGTTGCACTGCTTTATACAGTGGCTTTACAATAACCAATATACTGTAGATCAGCAGTCACCAACAAGTCTGACCTGCTTTGATCTCATCACCTCCTCACTGTCAGCCCACAGACAGCCTTTCTCCCTCAGAATGACAGCCGTAATAACCATCTCTGGATGGCCTTGTCTCAGATGGCTTTAGATAACACGCTTGCATAACACTCAACTGCCTGAATTTATACCGTCGCTGTGCCTGACCCTCACCCTGCTACCTCTGGGTGTAGCTGAATGCAGCTGGTCTGTTCCTGTTGGTGGCATAGTTTTCATGAAGCCCAGCTCTTATCCTTGTATGTAATCTGGCAGTTCCAGCAGCAGCCAATCACAACCTGTTTGTAAGCTGTAATGCTGGAATCAAAATGCCTGACAGTAGAGCTGGAACATGTGATACTGATAACATGCTGGAAAATGATTTTACTACAACTGTGCTGTGCTCCTATACTTTGTATGTGCATATAACCATTGATTGAAAATTTCTTATACTAAAGGCTCACATTTCAGATTTGTAAGCAAAGCCACTGACTGTAAAACACTCACATGAGTAGATTTTTTTTTTAATCGTTCTACTGACAACTGCCTAAGTATGATGATTTATTTCAGTGCAAACTCTGCTTGAAGACCTGATAGCGTCACAAGTTTCCATTATATTTCTAGAGGTAATATGGAAGTAGCAAAAGGGACTGTCACTGTATTTCCATGGCTGCTGGCAAGTGTCTCTCAAATAAATATTCCCAAATTGTATTTGATGAGCTAAAGCATTTTGAATTACTTTTATATGCTTTGAAGCAGTCTTACTGTTAAAGGAATTGTTAGATGAACCTTTCCTACAAACTCAGGTTTTTTAAAATTTAGTGTGGCACAGTATTATCAACCCTTTTGCGCATCAAAGGTACTGTATATGTTTGCAGCGTTGCAAGCTACCAGCTTGAATTAACTGTGCTTCCCCACAGAGTGTAGTGACAGACAGAGGGAGGAGAGAAGCCTGTCATTTGAAGCATGAAATCCCGTTAACCAAGTCCTCTGTCACTCAGCACCCAGTAGGGAAGCACAGCATGCAGAGCTGTAAACTCACAGGTTAAGAGGCAGGGCCACCAATACTGCATACCGAATCTGCTCACTGAATGAAGATCAACATTATACAGTACTTAGGTTTTGCAGATTAACACTTTAAAATGCGCCTGCATTGTCCCTGTTGTTATACACATAATACTTTCTATTACCGCTCATTGATAATGTCGTACTAGTGGGATAATAAGGTGGAATCAAGAAGGCAATACTATCAAAACAGCAAATTAATACCTTTTAATTACTAAAGTAATATCCAAGCGAGAGTCAAGTAATCAACAGTTTTTATAGCCGAGTAATATTGCATTGAAATTTCTGTAATTTCGTAATAACAAGCCAGTGGCTGGAGTTAATATTGTGGAAACAAATGTAAGATTATGAGACAAAATCAATTAGTAATAGTATAGTTAAATTGGTAAAAATAATAAAACATGGTAATATCTGTGCATTATCTCATAATAATAAGGTAATATTAGCTCATGGGATTTCCATATTAGGATACTATTACCATATTAAAAGAGGGCATAGCTGTCCAGTTTTGTACTTTAATCCCCCAGGCTCCTTGGCCACCAGAGTACAGGAATGGCACGCATGTACACTCCATCCATGGGTGTTGGCAACTGTTGTGAGTGGCTGCAGACTACAGTCTGGAACAAACCCGTCCAGCTTCACTAGAGTGAAATTTCTTCTTCCTTAAGCTGAGGGGCAATAGAATTTGACCAGAGGAGGAAGTTAAGAAATTAAGAGGCTTCCATTGCAAATATTTCCTCACTCTGCAAAAGGGTAGAATGATTCTTTTAATTTTCACCTCATAATATACAAATTCAAAATGCAGACATGAAATGTGCTGTTCTGATCTATTTGACAGGGTGGCTGGTTCAAATCAGTGGGATATGAGGATGCTTATTTTCACATAAGAATTTAAGTAGAGCACAGAAAATTTATCAGGTACGCTATTCAGGGTGTAGCCAAGGAATACCCTCGTGTTCGGGCTGGCACTCCCCCCAGGGGTTTTCAGTGTGTCAAAGAAACCATGGACCCTTCGTAGACAGTGGGGCTGTTCACATATTTGAACAGTTTTCTAATACGTGCTTCCAGCAGAGAGGAAGTGGCAAAAAACACCAGGGTGCTGTTACACATCTGTCTAATGGCACTTGGCCCCAGAGGCGCTGTTGAGCACATATGAATTACTTTGTTTTCATGGCAGGTTTTCTGACTTTGAGACATTTCTTGCTAATCCTGAAAAATTGTCATGTCTTGGTCAGGACAGATAATACTACAGTGATACACCATCAGGGAGGCACTCGATCTGTGGCACTAAACAGGCTGGCTTACAATCTGATGATGTGGAGCAATAAACAAGTCTATGAGGAGTAGGACTGAACCCCGACATAACCCACCAGGTGTGGGACAGACTCTGTCAGGCAACCAAAAATCTGTTCACATTGTGTAAAAAGTGTTTATGGTTCTTTGTTCTTTTTACGAAGAAACTAGGGCACGCCATTAAGATAGGACGTACTAGCTCACCCATAGCCAAATGCGCTGTTGACACTAGTTACCTGAAAACTGAATGAGGCATCCCACAGATTGGGTGTGTGTCTCTGTGGCACGCAGATAACAATCTATCAATTACAGATACTCCTGACTTCAACTTATTATGTGCATAAAGCACATCATTTACTCCATTCCAGCCTCTCTACCACCATGGACATGACCAAAGAGATGTCAAAATACATCATGGAAATTACTGTAGAATTACAAAAGGCTGGAATGAGCCTCAAGACCATTGTCAACAAACTGTTGCTGCCATTATTTGAAAATGGAAGACATAAAACACGACTATCGGTCACCCTCATCTGTGAGTTCAGTGCAAGATCTTGCCTCATTGAGTGAGGTTATCATGATAAAGCTGGTGGACCAGCCCAAAACTACATGAGAGGAGCTTGTTAATGATCTTCAGTCACATAGAGCGCCATTGGTAACACACTGTGACCTAATGGACTAAAATCATGCAGTACCGCATGGTCCCCTTGCTCAAGGAGGCACATGTGCCACAGAAGATCTAAATGATTTAGAGAAGCTTGGGGAAAGTGCTTTGGCTCAAAATCAAACTCTTTGGCATCAACTTAACATGCCATGTTTGGAGGAAAAAATGCTTTGAGAATGACCCAAAGAACACCATCCCAACAGTCAAGCACAGAGGTGGAAAAAACATTATGCTTTGGGCCTGTTTTACTGCAGAGGATACTGGATAACTTCACCACATTGTGGAGCCAATGGAAAGGGCCATGTATTGTAAAACCTTGGATGAGAACCTCCTTCCCTTAGGAAGAACACTGCAGATGGGTCATGGTTCTTCCAGCATGAAAATGGCCCAAAACATACTGCCAAGGCAACAAAACAGTGGGTAAAAAAAGAAGAACAGTAAGATCATGGAGTGGCCTAGACAGTCTCCAGACCTCGGTACTTTAGAAAATCTGTGGATGGAGCTGAAGGTTTGAGTTGCCAAGCAGCAACCAAGAAAACTAAAGATTTAAAAGTTAAAAAGAGGGTGGACCAAAATCCCTTTAGATGTGTACCTGATTTTACTTAATGTCTTATGCAGAGTTTCCCAAAAGTTTGATGTCATATTTTTTTCTGGATTTTTACTTAATGATATTCTGTCTCTGATGTCAATTTTCTGAGTTGATATTCTGTCTCTATCCAATAAAATGAGAGTACTATAAAAATTATAGACTGTCCGTTTCCTTGTTAGCAAACTTACAAGTTTATAGGAGATCAAATAATTGTTTCCTCCACAGCATTGTAGAGGAAACTTATTATTTAAACTTATTTAAGTAACTCAAGTAACTTGACATTCTGGGACATACGTTTTGTATTTTGCATTATTGTTTCGGTACAGAAATAGCAATTTTACAAGACAGTGTCTCCCAGTTTTTCCAGCCTGTTTCAAAATGACACTTTGTGACATAATAATATTAGGCAAATTAGCATGGAAATGAAGGAAAGTGCCAAGCCAGTTCATGACAATGAACTGATCATCTCTTTTGTTAGTCTTTAGATGAGGGACTGAATGGAAATAAATCTGAATGGGAATAAATCTTATTAAGATATTATTTGAAAGCCATGCTGTTGACCATCTTATGAACATGTTAGACTTTGCATTCAGATCACAAAAAATGCTAATAAGATATGAATAAAAATTTTTGAAAGCCATTACCATCTAATTATTATACACCATATGAAGAACATGCTTAGTATAATTTTAATTTCATAGGTCTTCCATATCTTTGTAAGTAGAGAAATCCTTTGGAAACTATGCACAGTTACATTTTTTTCTGTTTCAAGAATGGTGTAAAAAGACTTTCAGTAGTGATTCTCAGACTGTTGCCTGAAATTATAAAGCAGGATTCAGGTTGAATCTCTCACAGTTGGCCCGCAGTGTGTTAGCTGAATTTCCTCCAGTGGCTGCTGATGCAGCTGCAGCCTATAAATAGGCCCACCCTAGACAGGCGGAGGGGAGGAGGGCTTTGGTTAACCCCTGAGACCCAGTCCTAATCTGACCCCAATAATAGCAGACATCATTAGAGAGGCATTTCAGCTGACTGGCCAGGAAGGATACAGAGCAACCTCTGTCTGGAGAGATTTTAGGATTGCAACATCTCAAGAGAAGCACAGGACTCTGGTTTAAGCACTTTCAAACTCACCTCGTTGTTACCTCTCTGCCATCCTACTCTTCTTTTGCCACTATATCACACAATGTAGACAAGAGAGAAGTAGCAAACTTTCTACCACCCATTCTCGCCTTTCATATCTCCAGATGGCAGAGTGTTAGAAAGGTTTGGTGCTTCTGTGCCTCATGTGCATTGCATGGCCTGGATTCAACAAAGCAGTTGTAGCAAAGCTTTGCTTCCCCAACGGTGCTTTTCTGCAATCAAAGAGTATTCATCTCCCTCTTGCCCTCCCTGTTGTAGAGCCATTTTGGCACAGTTTGGATCTCTTTTCCCCCTCCCACTCTCTCTCCCTTCTCACTGTTCTGTCCCTTCCATAGTGAGTCTTGGTCCTCTTGGGGGGATAGCAAGACATTCACTGATGTGTAGATTGTATCAGATTTATTACACAGGGGTTAACAGGTTAGTCTTAATTAAGAGGTGAAATCATTAAGGAGAGATAGATAAAGAGAGGGTGCCACTGAGAAGACCTGTCTTAGGCAGAAATCTTCTCTCTGGTCCTTAGGGCTTCTAGACAACCAGAAATCTAACACCTGCATTATCCACCAGATTTTTCAGGAGGAGGACTAAGCAATAGTAATGCTTGCTGGATTACATAGACTGTGAAAGAAGGCAGCAAGGAAATATCCCCAACTCAGCTCAGTACTTCAAGAACAGCTAATCATATTTGCATGAGTTTATTCAGTCTTCGAACTTTAAATTCAGCAGCACTGTGAAAGTAAAGGGAAAGTAAGCCTTCATTTGTAGGATTTGTTAATTTCCTAAAGTTGCAAATGAAAATCTGTGTAAATGATTACGGTCTTCTATCTTCTTTCTTTCCTATGCCAAAGTAGAAAATACTTGGTTAGATTTGAATGTCTCACACAGCTTTAGGCATGCCTATGCATCTGACATGAACTAATGAAACCCTAAAGATCTGAAAATATACAACCCCTTTTTGGAGATCCACAAGTTTGTTTATCCTTTTTATTGCTTGTGGTTTGCTGTGGTGTTTTTCCAGTGCATTTCCAGGAGACTTGGCAATTAAACACTTTGATGTATTTTTTCTGGATTGTGGTAATGATGTTTGCATTTCTGTAGGTGGAATGCTTTTCTTCTTTAGCTCCACTAGATACGGTTATTGCCTCTCACATTCTACAAGGATTACAAATAAAATGATATATCCTCAAAGCTACCGGGCTCAAACTGGGTACTTATTACCTAAAGTGTCATCAGATTCAGTCAAACCAGCCCTACGAGCACATACAGGAACTTGGTGCAGCTCTTACCAAAACCATTCTTCATTCTTTTAGAAATGAAGGACTCTTTCTTTTCCAGTGTTTTAGTTTGAGCTACAAATCACACCTGCTCACTTTCATTTCCATGTATGGCTAAAGATTAAGCTGAGCAGAATATTATCGCTTTTTAAAGTGATTTTATTTTAAATGTTATTTTATTTTGTTATTGTGCTTTAAGAAGACCAGACTAAATATTGCTTTTAGTTGCAAAACTCCTGCAATTTTGTCCGTTCTTTTGCAATATATGCCTAATTTATTTATTTTTTTTGGCTCAGTTGATTGTCTGAGGTTAAGGCTGTCTTGTATGTTATATTTAATGACTAATACTGCCAAAACTTAGGTTTGAACAGCTAGTTGCATTTTTTACAAGACATAGACCTACAATTCAAAACAAGCAATCAAGGAAATATTAAGAACCAACAAAAATGATTGCACTTGTTGTCTAACATTTGTTGTTCAAATTATTTTTTGACTGACAGAGACATGCTAATACAAATAACAAAACTCTTTTTGTAGAATTATATTTGATCTAGTCTCACGTATTTAATCGCTCACCCAGGCACTATTGCTGTGTGAAATTGAGAGATACAGGCAAGTAACTGGAAATGAACCATTCAAATTTCAGTGACAGTTTTGCTGCATAATTCATTGTTATGAATGTGTCCTTCACTCTGCATTAATCTGTAACGTATATTACTTTGTCTCAGTGGCATTTTATTTTTATTCCATTGGAATGTGCTGTCTCTCTATTTCTAATATGTGTATGGCATCCATATGAGATACCATTGTACAATATGGAAATAAAGTTAATGGAGGTATGCTTTTAAAGTCTGAAAAATCTATTTCATGTGTGGTGTTGCACAAGTATGTTAAACAAAAAATACCAGTTTTCCTCCTTAAACCGATCTTTGTAAAATAAGCATTACTGTAGCTACAGTGGTGGGACAAGTCTGACTGGTTTCCAGATGTACTTTTGCTTTTAGAGGCTGCTCTTAATCTCCCTCTCCTCTTCTATGGTCCAAATAAAGTTGCTTTGTGCTAACATGTGAAGTGATATTAAAATAAAACAGATGGGCACAATGCTTTGATTTTGTTCACAACATCAGGAAAACTTCCTCTCAAAAATCTTAAGTTAGAAAGTAGATAAAAGCTTTTTACAAGCAAGCATGTTGACCTTTAATATTGAAAAAATCTGTTAAAAAAAATCCCAGCTCCTGCCAAACCGGTGGGCCTGTAACCAAGAAGAAGTTGTTTGTTACAGGTAAACTGGGGTAATTTATTTTCACACTCCTGCGCTTTTCGTTGTTTCAGCATTGTCAACTCCCTCTGCAGAACCTGTTAGCAAAATAAGCCTAAGGCAGCAAGCTTTCTCTAGAGGCAAGGGGTCATAGGAGTTACCCTACATTCACAGGGAACAATTGTTTGCAGATATAAGTGCAATTTAGCCTTTTCTTTACACGAGACCATGTGTATTTTAATATGGACTAATCATGAAATCCTTTGACATTGTTTATTGAACTGAAATCATTCGTTTGGATCCGAACAAATCTTCTCTGGCAAACAGAAGAAGTATCCATGGCTCACCAACAATGTCCTTCTTCAAAGCAGCATTAAGGGCTCCATTAAAATCCTGTCACCTCGTTTTCTTTATGACTGTCTGTGGCTTCTGAAGAGAGGAAAAATCACAGTCATTCAAATGCTAAGTGAGTTTAACACTCCTGTGAATACTGGAAAGGAAAGAACTGCTCGATCATCTACCCAGAAAAAAAATGAAACAAGACCAGTGTTTGAATATCCTCTTCTGTTACCTTTATCTTGTCACATGCCATTACCTCTGCAGAAAGCGGACTACTTGTCACATGCAGAACACTGTACTACGTCAGTCTTCATTAAGGTTTATCCATGGCCACAAATGCAGCCGAGAGACTGTCTCTTCGAGGTTATCGTGTCAGCAGATTTTTAATCCCTTTGCCATTAGACCTTATAATGAATAAACTTATCATGAATCAATGAGGTAATTGCAGGCAGGATTACTTTCTACACTCTCAGGCCATGTGACAACAGTTTATTCATAAGAGAAGCTCTAGGGGTAAAAAGGTTGCTCCTGTCCCATTCATCACTGGAGAATTCACCTTAGTAATGCTCTCTCCTTTTGCTTCACAGGTCACAGATGGAGGTACTATCAAGCAGAAAATCTTCACCTATGATGCTATGTTTAATACAAATTACTCTCACATGGAGGACTACCGCAGGCGTGAAGACCTTGTATACCAGTCAACTGTCCGGTAAGCCTAAAAAGGAATTCAGTTTTCTTGTTTTTCATAATAGATTTGTTTTTGCTGCAGTGGTGAATTGTAAAATATTAAACTCACTGTATAATCAAACAACCTCCTGACACTGTGATGAAATGCACAATTTCCTGTTCGGTGCAACCCAACTTCATTCCCAGCCATCTGCTGGTGGTCAGATGAGGCCAGAAGGCCAGACTCAGTGACCGAGCAAAGGGGTTTTATTACATGAGGACAGGAAGCAGTGGCAAACTCTAATCATCAACTCTGCACAGGATAAAGTCTTTAGTGTTAAAGATTTATCTAACATCTGGTCAGGCTGGCCTATTATGTAGTGGTTTTATATCTCAGGTAGCAAACCCAATCTCTTACACTTGGAGCGATGCAGCACATGGAGTTGAGCACGTGTGACCCACAGGATACATGGTACTGCTATGTATGCATTAACAAGTTTTACTAAGTTGCCAAGAAATTGAGAACATCAGAGTAGGAGGAGTCTTGTGGCTTTGGTTGGCTTGATTACACATTTAAGGCATCCCAGGGACTGCCTTCTTTTACCCCAGGCCTTAACAATACGGCTGGCAGCTGTCTGCATATCTCTGCATTTCTCTCTCCCTCTGCTTTGGGTCTTCTGCTGTAGATATCATTATCTAAATGCTTAGCAGCACAAAAGGAAACGCTGGCCATTCATTGCCCTTGCAACTTCATTCAAACCCAGAATGCTTCACACTTTGCATCCTTTTTGTAATGATCCCACTTTCATCATTCCTTTTCATCTCATCTTTATCCTGCTGTTTTTTTGATTTGGCTCATGTACATTACCTCGATGTATTTTCTCTCCTTTTTCTTTCTATTCTCTTTTCTCCTGTGTGGTGTGGCTACCCAGCTGAAAATGATTTATTTAGACAATCCTACTATCCCTTTGGGAGTGTAGGCGTCATCAAAATGGAATGGCCAACACACTTATATTCACACTAACATGAAAACATGTTTGTACACACCAACAAAAGAAATGACCCACCACACGTGGACACATCCATATATATACACACAGAAGTGAGAGAAAGTCTTCTACAGCACACTGATCAGTTGGTTGCTACCTGAACCTGTACAAGAATGCTAAGCCTGTGTTAGTCATCCAGAAAGACATGTGGGATTCTGCCACAATCACACCATTTTTCCAGTCAAGAAAGACTCCCTGGTCACACTCCTGCTTTCATGGTGTCTCACAGAAGCTCAGTGCTTCTCATAAATGCAAAAAGCTGAATTTTTACTCACTGTATTCACCCGTTTCCACTTTAGAATTGTAAATCTTCTGTACAAAGCCTTACCACTCTGACGAATGGAGCTTTATGACCAGAAATGATTGCCTCAATATTCTGTAGCCTTTATAAACATGGAACATTGTGCAGGAAACTTCAGAGCGTTTGTATAATCTAAAAGCTATATGTGATTATTGTACTATTATAGTGTAGCAATAATAAAAAATAATCCTTCCTACATCTTGCAATTATTCAACAGCATCGGAAGTCACACTGATATTGGTTCATCTAAGATTTCCCAGTCTTGTTTGGCTTCGACAGCTTTTAGTGTAATCTTTCAAAGAATGACAGCAGCTGTGACATTCTCCATCTTCAAGTGTCAATACATAGATTAGTACTAGCTATGTGCAACAGATCTTGCACATAGCTAGTGACCCTGGAAATTTGATATCTATTCAGGGTCCAATCAAAAGCAGGAGTTTGCTGCTTGTCATAAAAGATCCTTTGATTTGACATCAGTTATTGGTTTAACACATACTGTATAGGCCACATGTAATAATGTAGCTTTTTATATTGAGAACAGTACAATTTTTATGATTATTGTTTGTAGTCACAGCACTTTTTTTAAAAAATTACCAATGGTGCACAGTGATTTGAGATACAATGCATTTATCTGCCACTGCACAGCCTTTATTTGACCATTTTTTCCTTACACTTGACCACTGGCTGTTTTGGAAAACCTAACCAAACTGGATGCAGGTTTCATATGTGTTCCTTAATTTTTACACAATAAAATTTGACTGTAGTTGCAAAGTCAGATCTTCTCTTCCACTTGAGGTTTATGTAAATTGTGCCTTAGTAGTGCAGATAAAAAAAACCCTAAAATCTTATTTTGAGGCTGATATTGCCAAGTTATAGAAAATAGACATCTGTTACCTTGTCTCTGTGGGATAGAAGCAATGTGTTTAAGAAGAGTAGGAGTTTTAGTATAATGTTCATCCAAAAATGCTAAGCCTGTATTTTATATTAATGTATTTGATATTAATGGAAACCTATTAAGAGAACAAGTTAAAGTATAACTAAACTAAAATTCTCTTTTCACATAGAGTGCTGTTCCCATACTTTTCTGGGGTGCCAGCAGATTACCCCAGAGTGTGTAGTTTTCATTCATACATTCAGCCAGCCATACAAACCCCATTTTGTTTGCATGATTAAATATCTTTTTTGCTACTATCACTTTTTATACTTAATAATAAAAGTCTTGTATTCTTGGCTGTGTCAGCTTGAAATTTAAGAACAATTGGTGTACAATCATTTTATTTACGATTTAGATTATTTAAACACTACAATTGATGATCCTATCCAGGATGTAACCCGCCTTTCACTTGGTGACAGCTGGATTGGGCAACACTGAATCAGATAAGCAGAAGAAAGTGGATGAATGGATTATTGTAGCAATTAAAAAGTAAATCGTGCCAGGCTATTTTATGTTGAATTATAGTTAATAAAAAAAAAATCACCTTTTGAATCTGTTCATTTAAATCAACAGTTGCACCACTTGACATTTGAGTATTACCAAAACATGAAAAAAATATATGTTATTTGAATGGATTGAAAATGTATTCAAACTGAAAAAATATAGAATAAACTGCTACAGGTCACATAATAATTGAGTCATTCATACAATCTCTCTTTTATAAAAGCAGAAAGCAGTTAAAGCAGATTCATACTTTTGTCGTGACTTATTTATTGAAAAAAAAGAGATAAGAATAAATAAAACGAAACCTTTCCCTAAATTGTTTGTGTAAAAGATTTTAATGGTGGCACGTCTTTGTAAAGATGTCACGACTGGTATTTTCAAAGATATGTATTACAGTACACTATTGTAAGAAATAATTGCAGGGTGTGAAGAGAAGCTTTGCATTTGTGATGAAGAATGAGTAATGGCTTCACAAATTAATGCACACTGAATGGGGCTTTAGAGTTATTTTAATCAACAGAAAGTAGGGGTGCAACGGATCACGGTTTATCCAAAATCCGAACCGATCCCACTCCACGGTTCGGTACGCACGTGATCCGAAGATTCGAAAAAGAAAAAAAAGTATGTGTATGGTGCGCGTCGTCAGTCTGTCAAGCGGTAGCGCTAGCGGTCCAAGTAGCGGAGCAGAGGAGTTTGCGGCATTTAAGCAGCCCTTTGCTGCCCAGTCCGACCGGGCTAAAGCTAAAAGCTAATGGGGTGTTTAGCTGCAGACGGGAGCAGGGGCGGATCTAGAGAAATTTTCTTAGGGTGGCATGAGGGTGGCAAAGAAATCAAATGGGGTGGCAAAATCAAAGCCTTTTTTTTTTCCCCAAACACATATGCAGGTGGTTACATATGGTTAAAATGATTCAAATGCAGTAAGTATACACGTTTTTCATATAAATATAGTCTATAACTTAATTATTGTCTGTAGCCCACATAATTACACACTTTAGTTACATAAAACATGTGAGTTTTGATGTTATGTACTGTATAGCCTGTATAATAAATAAATATGTAGCCCAATAAGTATGAAATCCAGAAAGCTACACAACATGGGGCAGTTCATTTACAAATACAAGTCTAACTTAAGTTTCACACTGTCTTTTGTTAGAAAACAATCACATTGTTACAGCTTAAATTACACAAAATGTCAGTAATCTGCACTGTCATGAACAAAAATTTAAACCTAATTTTTCATGATTTGTTGGATTAACCCACTGAGGTCTGAAATACAACCGCCATTTATGACTCCTTTAGAGTTTACGTTTGTATTTCCCCCTCAAATTGTTTCATTTTATTTTTTTCCCCTTGGCTTGTTTGGTATCTTTTCAGCTCAACTGAATTTAGTTGTTTTTTTTCACTGACATACTGCATTAGTATTACTGATCTGAAATCACACAAAGAACTTAAAACCCTAGTAGTATTTTTTTACTGTAAAAACCCAGACATGCTGAGTAAATTTTTATAACTTGAAATGCAAATATAAATTGTACATTTTGTAAACATATACAACTATTTATCTAAAAATGCAGCCAATACACCTGCCGCGTTTTTTCATTTTGTACAACCATTTAAAAATATTACTAAAACTAAAGTGAGAGAACAATCAGGTGTCGCAATAAGATGCCCGACAAATGATGTGTGCCAGTAAAAAAAAAAGTTTGTCCACCAAAAGACAGAGGAGAGCAGCACAGGGACAAACCTGCAGGCCTGACAACAGGAGGTGTATCACTCCGCTGGTTTTCTACTTAGTGACAGTGTTTACATTGCAAATGTGCTTTTGTGACATTCATTAGTGCCCTCACTGACACACAAAACAAAACGACTACACAACAGAACAACTACACAAGACAACACAACACACTAAGTATACACTCCACACTAAACGTCACAAATCTCCCACATCTAAAAACTCTCTCTCTCTCTCTCTCACTCGCTCGCTCTGTCTCGCTGCCGTTACCGTCACTCCCAAAACTCTCCCTCTTCCTAAACAACCAAATCCCACATGTTGACTTTTTTTTTTTTTAATTGGTCGACATGGTGCATTTTTCCACCGATAGGAAAAAGGTGGCTTTTTTTTTCTTTCTTTACTGTTTTCGCTGTCCTTAGAAACGCTTAAAACACACACACACACACAAACGTGGCGACAGTATTTAGAAAAAAAGCGTGGCTTATATATATTATCATAACTCTGGATTTACTGGCCTGTAATTAAAATTTAAAAACTTTGAACTCCGAACTTTCAATATGGGCTGAAATAGAGACTCAGCGTGGCTGCAGCTTGTTGCTATGTCAGCTTAAAATAGTCATGTGATTTGGAGGTGCAGCGTGTCCGTGGACCCCACAGGGTTAATAACACTCACCTTCCTTCCATTTCCAGAGTGTAACATCCAACCAAATGTGTAAAATCCGAAATTCCCATGGTGTTGTTCAAAATGTGCTCTGGCACAATCATAAGCATCGCTTGCTACTGAAAACAAGAAAAAGCCGGTCCTGCTATGGGCTGAACCATTTGTTAATGGTGGAGGGGGGGAACACTATGCAATATATTCAGTTTTAGCATTTATATTCACTGTTGACTGTAAACGCTCAAACTGTTAATGCTATCTTATTTTAATAAACAACACTGTCATATGCAAAACTGGGGTGGCACTTGGGGTGGCAAGGGATCATTTTAGGGTGGCAGTTGCCACCCCATGCCACCCTTCTAGATCCGCCCCTGGACGGGAGGCCGTCGTCTGTTGTGCAAAACAAGGTTTAAACTGTGATGAACGTGCTTGACCCACGCTATGATATCTCGTTGCGCGTCCACTTCAGTGACAAGATCCTTCCAAGCATGTATGAGCAGGAGAAGTTTAAAGTTATGGCTGAACTGTCCCAGGCATCTTCTGTTGCTCCAACTACAAATGGGTGGAGCTCCAGGGCAACGGAAAGCCACGTGACCGTGACCGCCCGTTATATCACAGCGGAGAGGTAGATACAAAGCCCTGCACTGCCCTATAGATTACATTAGATTAGATGAAACTTTATTTATTTCTCGGGTGGGTTCCTCCGGGAAATTCAGTTTCAATAGCACAGCACCCACAGAAGTTGCAGAATGTGAGCAGAAATATACAATGTTTACACATATATAAATACAGAGTATACAAAAGGGATAAATAGAATAAATAGGAATAAGGATACAAAGGAACGGCACATTTCAAGTATTGTGAGTCTATTGCACCGTTGGATATTAACAAAAACTATTGCACAGTGAAAAGGCACTACAGCTCTACTTGTTCCCCCTCCTCTGTCCCCGCTTCCCCTCCAGCGAGGAGTTAAACAGTTTGATGGCGTGTGGGACAAAGGACTTGACTTTGGGAGAAGCAACCTGTCACTGAACAGACTCCTCTGGTTGTTTATGGCCATGTGCAGATGATGCAGAGGCTGCCCAGCATGGTCCATAATGTCCATATTGCACCTTAATTTGTTTTTATATAAGTGCGTGGAATGAGTCTTCAGTTGAATGTTTTTAATAGGCAAAAATACTTAAATAAGTAAACCAAGTAGTAGAATTTTTTGTCTTTTTTTCTATTTTGCTGATCCGAAAATTGATCCGATCCGTGACTTTAAAACCGTGATCCGATCCGAACCGTGAGATTTTTGATCCGTTGCACCCCTAACAGAAAGTCTGTGTGTGTGTGTGTTCTTTGTGTGTTTCTGTGTGTTTGGTTTCAATTTGGGCGTTTACCCTTCTTTCAGCAATACCTCCATTCTTTCTACCTTTTTGTCACTGTGCTCTGCTTTTTGGGTTTGTGTGGATTTCAATCCATAAATCCTAAGTACTTAGGGTAGCAAACAGCAGGACTATAGTGTTGGATAAGGACAGAAAGATGAGCTACATCAGCACTTACTATAATGTAACCACAGAGTAGTGAGTCTGTCACACTCACCGAATCACAGCATTATCCTGATTATTTTGTTTCATGCTCATTCATTAAGGAAACAGATGACTACACACCTCACTTTCCATCCCATCCTCTGGGCAGTTTATCTCTGCTTTTCACCATCTTACAACTGCCAGTCTTTACCCATTCACCCATAATGCTTCAGGCCAGAAAGAGTATCTGACAATGTGCTAGTTAATTTGATGCAGAGATTGACTGGATGAGCTATCAGACACCACTCTGTCAAGTCTTCTCTTTTTCACTCTCCATCTTGGCAGTTGCATTTTCTTGCATTTGTAGGCAGAAGAAGTTCTAGAGGAAGGCCTGCATTACAGGAAAAAGCTTTCAGATCCAACTCCTAGGGGACAATCGATCTCTCTTTGCGGTGTGCTGTTTTTGCCGCTCCTCCATGGGGGCCCATTGATATCGACCTCCACTGTTTACCTGCTGTTTTGTGTGTGCGTGTTTTAACATTTGTAGTTTGCAGAAATTGTTTTTTTTTTCTTTTTAATTTAATTACCTATATATTTGGTTTGCTGATATTCATTTTAGTTCTAAGGGCTGAGAAAGACTTTGATTTAACCATCTGCTATGGTTTGTATCATTGCCCAAACACCTTTTTCACAACTGACTGAGACCCAAATTTTCACAACAAATGAAATAAATAAATAAATAAAAAGACAAATATAAATAAATAAATGTGAGGGTGCTACATTTTATTTGTTATAAACCTAGCTGATAAATTTTGTGCTACTGTGGTTTAATTGTAGAACAACTCAAAATAGCCACGTTTGCTTAGCAGTTTGTTTAAATGCTCATAATAATGCTGGTCAGCAAGGTGTAAACACGCATTTAACTGTGTTGATGGTTCTTGTGATGTATTGGTGTAATCACAGCAGTAATATGAAAGAAAATAAGTCAATACTAAAATGACTTTGTTCATTTAAATTGAGATTTATACCTAATAAAAACTTCAAACATTAGCTGACCTTTTAATAGCAAATAAGAAACAGCAATAAAACATTTTTAATAGTGTTGGAGTCACATGTATAATTTCGTGGGGGGAAAAATCTCAGTGGACTAACACTTCTCAAATGCATGGAATCGAGGATTAGAGAGGGTGCTGAAAATTTAATTCCACCAGTCTTAATATTTAAAAGAAGTCTCAGTGTTAGGAGTACAACCTTTCCTCTTTCCCAAGTCCAGTTCTGACAGATGTGTCTAGCTGTCAAACTGTAAGAGACTTCAAGCAGGTAGTCATTCAGAAATGGTTTGATTTGAGGTTTCTTTCTTCCATAAATTCTTCCACATCTGGAATCATCTTATCGTTATGTTCGTTCCTTTTGGACTTGGTGAGTTCCGTCTCTGTCTTGGTTTGAATCCATATAAGCAGTAGTCAGGACTGTGGATAAGTGAACTATGGCTTTGTTTGCAAAAACAAAGCAATGGACTGCATCAGCATTTACCATAATAAAACCAATTACCCAACACCACCACAGAGGGAGAGTCACTGTGCTATTCTCATCACTTTTACTCAGTAGTGTTAAAAAAAAGTGTTGCCTATTATATACTTATTCCTCAAGTGCTATGGGAGAAAACCTCAGTGCGCCTACTCATAGTATCTAGCCATTTTTCATTAGGTTTTACTAAACACTTGAAGAACCAGAGAAACAAAACACATGTAGAGCACTTGTCTAATCAGCAGGTACAACTTTCAAATGTGGCATTTTATTTCCTATTTGTTAATTATTCATGGATCAAAGATGTGACAAATCATACAGTAGTGGGATAGAAGTCTCAGTAAACATGTCTGAAACAGGCCTCTCCTGTAGATGAGACATTGAGTCTCAATGGGACTACCTGTATAAATAAAAGTTAAATAAAACAAACACACACACAAATACATATATACACACACACATATATACATATATATATATGTGTGTGTGTGTGTGTGTGTGTGTGTGTGTGTGTGTGTGTGTGTGTGTATTCTATATTTGTGGCTGGCACACTGATTTGACTGCTCTCCAATAGGGAGAGCTCCCCTCCTCCAGACACGCACCTATATGCATACACACACACAAACACACAGCTGAACTCATTAAAGCCTGGCTGCTAAGAGCACCCTGCTGCTGTTCTAACAGAGGTCCCCGTCTGAAACACCCGGGCAGCAAGGACAATTGTCCCTGTTTTGTGGGAATAAATCACAGGAGCTAAATGTGACTAGTGGTGTCTCACTTTGATTATCACTGTTGACATATTAGCTGAGTACAGAATACAGATTGTGCTCTCGTTCTCTTTCAAAAATGGTCATTTGCTATTGCTGACTGGATAATTGCAGCCTGTTGTGTCTCTGCAGAATTACAGATAAAAAACAAGTATAGTGAAAGCTGTTTTCTGACATATACTTTTAGGGTTTTCTTCTCTTTTTTTAAATAAAAACACTCTCCACTTATCTTTCATAGAAAAAAGTGTCATAAACCGGCAACAGGGTTGTCAAATGTACCAAAGACTTCAGTATTTCAGCCAGTGGATTTTTATTTGAAGGATGCAGATGATAGCGATAGAGTGATACTTTTTGACTAAAATTTTTGACTTCTGAATTCTGACAGTCACTCAACTGATCTGTAATCTGAACTAAGTATTTATTCAGTCTATGTGAGACACTGATAAATTTTGTTTTGTGGGCTCTTTTACTCTAACAGACATCATCAATGTCCGCTTAATTTATTAAAAAATGATGGATGAACAAAAAACTGATACAGATGGACCCGTGGTCAATTATGGAGCTGCAAAAGGGGCTCGCTGTTCAACTTTTAGATTTGTTTTGTGTGTGTGTGTGTGTGTGTGTGTGTGTGTGTGTGTGTGTGTGTGTGTGTACTGTCATAGATAGTTAAACCTAGTTAACTACAAGGGACCATTATGTGATGGGATCACGACACCCTCAAATGCCCTCGGCTAAACACCTGTAAAGTTTTGTGACTGTAACAAATCTGTTTTCTAAATTTGACCTTGTGCTCACCAGTTTGGAAAATATCAAAGTTTCAATTTAAGTAAGTCATTCACTATGTAAATAACTTCTTCATTTTCAACAATATTCTCTACCATTTTCCTGGTTGCTACTACAATAATATATTCCATAACAGTAACACTCCCTGAAGGCCAAACATTGGTTTTCATGGTTTACGTTGGGTGGAGCACTGACACTCTGGGCTTCATTGCTCAAGGGCTGGGCCGCAGTCATCTCTGGACTCTGGATTAATTTTGATAAAAATTATACACGTGCATCATGACTGAACCTTTACAAGGCTATTCTATTGACACTGACTGACACATTCAATTTTGATGTGAAAGCACCGTGGTTTGCACATTTACTTAACAAGCAAGAGTGCCTTGGTTTAATTCTGAGAGGAGACACAGATCCCTTGGGGATTGTGTCAGGAAGGTGTAAAAATCTCCCAAATTAAACATGTGGCGCTACCTGCTGTAGTGACCCCTAGTGAATGAGGGAGCAGCTGAAAGTAGCATCTGTGAACACAAATAGTTCCAGTGTATGTACTTGCTAATCTAATTGTTCTGTTGTCAGATGTTAGTACAAAAATTGAAACATGAGTATCAACTCACAGTGTAACCCTTTACTTTGCAGACTCCCAGAGGTCAGGATCTCAGACAACGGGCCTTATGAATGCCATGTGGGCATCTACGACCGGGCAACGAGGGAGAAAGTTGTCCTGGCTTCAGGGAATGTTTTTCTTACGGTTATGTGTGAGTATCATAACTGCACTCCATCTTTATTTTAAAAGCACCAAAAGTCAATGTCTTTTTCGTTAAAATAGGATGCTCAGGTGGGACATGTATTGCATGGCGAGGGACTGTTCAAAGTCTGCAGGTCAGACAGAGAGAAAAGACTGAAAAACTGGTTGTGCTGCTCGCCTGCAGGCAAGGGAGAAGCCTCTTGATCACTCAAAAGACTGTGAAGCTTCAATATGCGGTGCCATAGGGGGATGTTTAAAAAAATGATACAGAGATACTGTGTTTCTGTATTTCAGAGGAAATTGTTTTTACCCCCAAAACAAAAACAAACAAAAATATTAATCAAGTGTTTAAAATGTTCTAGGATTTAGATATAATTTTACTGTCTTTCTTAAAAAAAAGTATCCATTTCATTTCTTTGATAATACAGTGAGACAAGCTTTCTATTTCAATGTTAATTTCCTAAACAAACCTTAATTTGTGTGCAAAAAATATCTGCACATGCCCATCATCTCTGATCTTTCCTTCAATTGCCCTAATTTGAAGGAAAACGTGTAGCATGCTGGATAACAATGAATATTTACATAATCAGATTTTTGTTTCTAACATGTGTGATCAGTTGTTTTGCACTTGGTATAATTTTGAGAATATCTGTTAGCACACTGCTGCGTGTCAGGGTTTTGTGGGATTTTTTTTTTAAATGACACACTAATCAGATGGATGTTGGCTCAGAGAGAAAACAATGGGAGTAGAGGCGGCAAGTGAATTATTTACCCTCACTCAATGAACACCAAAGATATTTTACAAAGAGGGGATTTTTTAGGTTGATGCAGTATTATTTTTTCTTGTTTAAGGATGTATTTATTTTTTTCTGTCACTTTGTTGACTACTTTTTTCGTGCTGTTGTGACTATCTTAATGACATCAAGAATAGTTAAACATGTTCCCTGTATTCTTGTGGAGGGATAGGTCCTTGGGCTATGGAGGAATTGATTAAATTTCATTAATGATCTTTATCTTGAATTTCTGCCATCAGACGTTTATTGCTTCCTCCAGATATGAAGTTAAAAGAAATTTGGTTCCTGAGGGTGTGTTAGCAGGGATCATAAAATTGATCCAACTAACAATTCAAGTTGATAGGAAGACATCTTTCTACTATAAAAGCAACTGTTCAGAAGTCTTACAAATTTTCGATAAAGCACCTATTTTGTTTATGTCTTTGATTTTTTATATTTATTTTTATCAAACATATTAATTTAATTCACATGAATATTTGCTTTCTTCCATTTACCTTTTTATGTTGTTGCTTCTTTGTTTCAATCCCTATTGCCACTGTTTAGTTGCCGTGATATTTGATTCAATCACTGGAGGAGGTTTTGTGCCTGTAGCCTATTGCTCAGCCTGTGCTGTAATTATTGTATTTAAGTCCCTCTTACAACAGCTGCTTTGCTTGCCTCTGATGTATCAATTCCAGAGCAAAGACATGCTGTTCTCCATGTGGTCCTGTGGCTAATTAGCAATTGTAAAATTCTTCAGTGGAACACCAGAGAGGGACACCATTTGACAACCTTACTCCAGTATTAAGATTTTTTCTTTTGCCCCCAGGAACTGGTGATGCTTTTTTTTTCTTTTCGTTTTAGTTCTTTTAACATATACATTTAAACTAAGCCTGTGACCCTTTTATTTTCTTTTTGATAAGCGATCGGATAAATCTGTGTAGAGCCCTCCCCCACATTCCACATTTACTTAAGAGAAAGACTTTATCAATGAGAGGGGATTTGCTCAGTTAACTGTTTTGTGTTTCACTCTTGGATTGAAAGAAGAAAATGATGTGGTTGTCGGACGGCTGCAGCCCCCTTACTCAGCTGGGTCTTAAATCACCACTCCACTAGAAAGGAAGAAGAATGGCCCCTGGCATTGTGGCTAATTGCCGTCTAAACTGAAACAGAATTATTCATAACCTATTAGTGTGTCAAGTTCAATGGGAAGTAAAGAAAAAAGCAGAGAAGCAAAAGAAAGAAAATGAGAAAGAAAAAAGTCAATTAATAGGAAGCGGTACATGGTGAGTATTTTAATTTTTTAAAGGGCTTCATAAATAAGAATTATCATTTTAATGCATCCGCTGCCAAGAATTCAATCATTGAGTTTTAAAAGGCTAAACCCTGAACTCTTGATACTCACACTGCTGTCCTTCACTTTCTTGCAAGTTTGAGAAGTCTTTTTCCTGCACTCCTATGCTGTGAGGGATATCGCTTCCAATCGATATTGGCCGTAGTGTTAAAGACCAAACTGACTCAAACTGTAAGCAGTCATGTATTACAGTTAGAGTTGTACCAGTTGCAGTTATTTTAAGTTTAGATTTTTTGGAAACTCTGATCAGTCGATTTGGGTTTTAATCAGTCTAGGTGTACACTGCCTCCCATCCCATGACAGCAAGCATAGGCTCCAGCACCCTGTAACCCAGAACTGGAAACGCAGTTAAGAGAATAGATGAATGGACAGAATCGTCATTACACTGCTTTGTGTATACATTCAACAAAATGTAAAGGAAGTAAGTTCTCTTTTGCAAGTAGTGATAGCTCGACCGCAAAGGTCATTGATTGCAATAAGTAACACCAGTTTCAGCTTCAAAAATAATGGTTGCATAGATACACATGCAATCTCCTTTTGTTGCTGTAGCGAAAGAAAGAAAAAAATATACAACGAAAGGAAAAGGCCTTCTATTAGGTCTAGTATTTCTTGACAAATGACAAAAACAATAGTACTGTTGCATATAACTCTGGTCCTATAACAGGTGAACAGCATCGAATTTATTCAAATGCAAGTACCACTGATGCCTTCATAGTTAAAATACACATTTTGAACCA
The DNA here is from genome assembly GCF_013358895.1 of Oreochromis aureus. Classification (NCBI taxonomy): domain Eukaryota; kingdom Metazoa; phylum Chordata; class Actinopteri; order Cichliformes; family Cichlidae; genus Oreochromis; species Oreochromis aureus. The sequence goes on from NC_052946.1 coordinate 30,806,519, forward strand.
GTCAAAACAATAAGGCATTTTCTCTTTAATTATTTATACCTTTGTCATGTTCCGTTCTATGTAGAATAATTTGTATTGTAGATTTGTATAAAGCAACAAAGAAAGCCAGAATATGAGACATTTTGTTACATAAAATATAACATGTTATTCACATGTAATGGATTCATTATAGTGTGCTTTTAAAACTTCACAGGACAGACTTGTTTCCAGGCAGAAAAATTGATGTTTCATTCTGAAAGCAGTGACATATCCATTGCTGTAAAGCTAAGGTCATAATTTAAGGCTTTGGAGGGTGAAAAAAATCAATATCTCTTTCCCAATGGTAAAAATCCGGTCATTATTTGTTATTACCCAAAGTGATTTCTATGCGACATTCCAAAGATTACGGGGAAAGGGTATTTGTCTCATAATAACACATCCTGACCTTGGGAAGCTCGCTCCTAGTTGATCTGTGCATGTTGTTCAAAGCAATTAGCTTTTTGTGGTGCTGTGTGTTTGAGACAATGGTTTGGCAATGTGTGACTTCTCCACAACATCATGTCATGTAATTTTAGAAATGTTTTCTATTAATATTTAGGATGAATAAGATTCCCTTCATGAGACAGCAGGGATGGTATTTGTAATCCGTGGATACAGGGATGAAGGTGTAGAGGGACTGATTACCTTCTCTTCCCATATAACTGGGATTCGCTTCAGTAATAGACATCTAACTTTAATTAAACACTGTGTATATTTAGGTGCTCATTTATAAATTCATGGGTGGGATTAATGGTGTGCAAGCCAAGCCCTTAGACAGCAATGCCTGCAGACACAGCAGTTCAGTGGACTAGTAAGAAGAGTTTAGTGGCTGTGTGTGAATGCTTGCATGCCAGTTTGTGTGTTTATGCTTGGAGAGGCTTGTTTGGGTGGCAGGGTTTGATGGATTGTTAGTGAGCAATTGTTTCCTCTGTGTCCTGGACGTGTTGGGAAAATGAGGCAAACATCTTGGCCAGAATCGACAAAGAGTGACAGTGTCCTAATTCTCCTCCCTCAGAAAGAATGCCAATTTTGTCAGACTTATCACTTGCACTCTGAAGTGTTTGCTATGTCGTCTTTTAGACCGCCTCAGGTCATCATAGGGGATTGTTTGAGAGTCCTTGATATGATTCTCCACTACTCTCTCATTTATCCTCTGTGTCACGTTCCTGCTCATCACACTTAATGTTCTACAGAGTGGTGTCATCACCAGAACATATTCAACTGATTCCATACAAAAGTGTTATATGCAAAAGACAATATGATCTACTTTGCTATTTTAGCTACATGTTATGTCAACATTATATTAATATTTTTCAGGAATTTGTTGAATCAGGGTTTTCAATCCAAAGATTTTTGTCAATGAAAATTAATTTTCCACCATTTTTTCTATCACTTTGTGTCAAAAATTGTTCTTTTGCAATAATGGTGCTGCAGAGATACACACAGGATGTCCTTTGGCATTGGTGTCTTGACACATAGTCCTTGATGCCAAGCAATAATGGTCCTCTTGTAAAGAGCTGCAAAGTATAAATAATGAAGTAAGAGCGTTTGCAGCACAGCCAGAATCAAGGTTCATATTTGTTTTCTCTCACAGATTAGTGTTGGAGTTTTCTCTCTGTTTGCTTTCACTTGGTGGTTAGGTTTATGCTACTTTATGCTGCTTCTTTTTTCAGGTATCAAAAACTAGCTGATTGGGTTTGGTAACTAAAAATTACTTGTTTAAGTTTAAGAATGAAATATGGTCTTGGTTAAAATAATCCCCTTTACAATATTAAGCCTGAACATTGATTTGTCCTTATCCAGTGAGTCTCAGCATATTGGCTATAGGTCCTTTATAGGCATTTGTATGTGATGGGTTTGGAGTGAGTCCTGTTTCGCTAACTTCCATAAAACACTTTGTATCACAACAGAGATGTTAAACAACACCCTGTCCATGTCAGTGACATGCCAGCAGCTTCGACAATTCAATTCAGTTTTATTTATGTAGCACCAAACCACAAAAACAGTTACCTCAGAGTCCTTTATATTGTAAGATAAAGACCTTGTAATAATATAGAGAAAACATAGAAAAGCCCAACAATCAGATCCCCTATGAGCAAGCGCTCTGGAGACAGTGGGCAGGAAAAACTCCCTTTTAACAGGAAGAAACCTCCAGCAGAACCAGGGACAGGGAGGGGCAGCCACTGGTTGGGGTGAGGAGAAGAAAACATGACAATATGTGAGAATAAACAGACTGTGATTTTAGTTTCCTTTTAAACTGCTGATTGATTAGACTTAAGCTGCAATGTTACTTGGTTTGGTGTAGGAAAAGATCAAAATTTGATTTAAATTGACTATTTCACAATGCTCACCACAATGTTAAATGTTAAAATGCTCTGCTTAATAGGTTGCTAGGATGATATTTCTGATCTGAGGACATGTGGAAAAGATATATCTATGAAACATACTTCCACTTGAAATTTACTTCTTTCAAAGTTTTGCTGACTGACAAGAAAAAAAGACGCATATCTCGCTAAGAGAACACACTGCAATAAACATTAGACTATCCTTTGAGGAGTGTTTTTTCCCCTTCTCTAACTTGAGCAGCTTATAGAGCCAATATGTTGGCTTGGAGCCCACTGTAGTAAAAAAAAAAAAAAAAGAATTAAATGAATTCAGTTGAATTATTAAATGTCTGTCTTTGTGCAAACCCTGTGGTGATAAATGAGGCAAAAGTAAACAACCCATGGGCTTCCTCAATGATTCTTTTACCCAACATTGAACTGACAGTCTGTGTATCACTAATTCAAAGTAAAGGAATTTCTCTCTGATTTTCTTTTTTTTGGGGGGGGGCTCCCTTCCATACTCAGTTTTGTCAGAAAATATCCCCTTTACGTGTTTTTGCTTTTTCCAAAACGCACTCAAACATGAAATCTTTTATTAACAGAGAAGCAGGGTTTTTAACCTTCATTGGTAAAACAGTGAAATATTTTGCTCCAATCTTGCTACTAATTAGCTTCAACTGGGTTGCGGCATAATCTTGAAATCACATTTGGAGCCATACTGTATCTCATTTGAGGCCACATTAACGACAAGCCATTTTTACCCTCTAGCTCATTCAGTGCCTCATTCAGTTGACATTCACCAGGCACTCATCAGCAGGGCGGCCAACGCATGCCAAGGCTGAAGCCTCATGAGTAAGCCTGTTTTCATACCAAGAGATTTCACACAGCAAACAAAAAACAAGCATCTGATGGTTGCGTCATATCATCTGCTTATATTCTGTCCACTAAAAGACTTTAGGATGCAATATTTGGCCTGACAGAGTCTGCATGAGCTATCATGACACACCGTCTAGCTCTTTTCACAGATGCACTTAGAAGCTTAAACTTGTATAAACGTGGAGAATACAAATGTTTGTTGCATTTGGTTCTAACATTGAACATTCTTTAATCCATGTGCAGTAATAGTCTAGTAAATTCTCACTCAGGGAGTGGGCACTGCACTCTATGCAGGCAACTCCCTCTGCTTTACTACATGTGAACAGAATTGCAAACAAGTCTGAAGCAGGTTATTTCCCGCTATGTGCAGTTAAAAAGGGCAACTTCGTACAATATACCAACACACTTCTCCAACATTTTAAGGAGTTTATGTGTGAGAAGAGCTGATGTAAGCCAGTTATGTGCACTGATTAATTTTCTTTTGCCTTTGTATGCATAAAACTATAAAGCAGCAAAAGTAGAGGTAGCAGTAAAGAATCCTTTGAGATCTGATGGGCAAAAAGTATCTAAAAACATAGATCATAGGAAGTGCTATAATATTTCAAACACTAAGCTCTGCTAAAGACATGGATGAATAAATATGATAATATTTTCCCATTTTATACTGTAATAATTTTCTCAAATACAAAGTCATATGCTTGATGTGGTTACAAATTTTAACAGTAAATGATGTTATCTATTGTCACAAGAAAGGATTCCAGGATTCAGTTATCTTTTTGGAAGCACTCAGTTTTTTAATCTTTTGCTTCATTCCATCCATCATTAACTGCTAGCTTAGTTTTAGCTGAGTACAGTGCACTAGGTTCAGTTTGCAGATTATTGGCAAAGACAGGCAGAGTGTCTAGGAAAGGGAAAAAAATATTGAGGAAAATATAATAGCATTATTATCCAGCCATAGCATTCCTGTGCTGCGCTTCAGTCCTATGTGCCCTATATTAAGTAGTGCTAAAACACAAAAGTGATTTTTTTTCAACTGCATTATTTTAGGGTATCTATTTTCATCTCCCTTGTACACACTTAATAGCATGAGACCTTGCAGGCAAAAGTTTTGCTTCTCATTTTGAATTTAGCTGTGTCCTGAGTAGACCCTGCACGACTGTAGAGTAGCACTGTGAAAGAGCCAAAACTTGGGCTGTGTCGAGTACATTTTGCAGTAAACAAATACCATTTTCCTCCATGTGACATCAAGGGATGTTTATTAAACCCCAGAAGGCACAGCATCTTCTACCTGTAAAGCATTAATCATTTCTGCATGCACCTCTCCTGATATATAATCCGAGCCATGGCAGAGCAGCTGTGGAGGACATCATGCAAAGATTGTTCTACTGTGCCGCATATTAACACTATAACACTATACTTTCTGCTAATTCTTTTGGAGAGTGAAACATCACTTAAAGTAAGTGAGTTGTATAAAATAATGGTCAAGTCAAGGTTGTAGACTTGTCAGTTGCATTGAGACGGAGTTTCTGACAAGAGGAAGCTTTCAGCAAATCAGCGTTTTTTTCAAAGCACCACACCATAATGCAGAAGTATACATCTTCAAATGGCTCCAAAAGTCTTTAAACCATCACTTCAGAATAACCTTGTGAAGTCTTTCATGATGCAGCCCTTTCTTGTTTTCTTGGGTAGCACTCCTACCTTTATCCTAGGACATGTATGCCTGATACTGAACACGGTGCCTCCCCAGTGTCTCCTTGTGGTTCTCTGAATGCTGTGAAGTGTAAGCTTCATTCCTTGTGGTGCGCTCTCCCTCATTCCCTTCATTCCCTCTCACTAAGGATGTCTTCATCACTTGCTGCGCTCTGCTCCCCACCAAGGTCCCATCTTTTGAGCATGGATGACAGAGTCGGCGACAGAGGAGAAACAGCTTCGCCTCCCTAGAGACAAACTACTGATTTTACCAAAGGATAAAAAAACCCCTCTTTGTTGCGCTACCTTTTACCCCAATATCACCTTGCTTGATAATTCTCCTTTTCTGTGGACTTAACTGCCTAAAATAGTTTTTGACTTCACAGTGTTGAATTATTTATTTCCCAAGTTTGCCAAAACTTATCATTGTTATTCTTTTCCTTGTAATTATTAATTTAGTCATTTTAAGAAATGATACTGATTTTGATTTATTTTCCAAAAGACAGCTGAGTTAGAAAAAAGAACAACTAAAAAGACTGAGCTCTGTAGTTTGTTATTTAAGTGTACAATTTGATTCATTTTTAGCCCTAACATAAAGATAATAAATGAAATAAAATAAAATAACTAAAAATGAAAGGAAATAAACAGGTCACTTATCTGTAACTGTGCCTATTTGGTTTACTAATAGTTCTCTTTATTTTGTCAGGAATGTTTTGTAAGATTTTGTAAGAATTATGTTCAACTAAAATATTTCAATCCAAAAACCAGAAAGTCAGTGAGCTCAGAATAAGAAGGCCTTGAAAGACATGTTTTCTTTCCATTACATCTGTAGAACATATAAAACATTTTTTAGAACATATTGATGAGATAGATAATAGTGAAACTTTGACCGTAGGCTGTGTTTATGCTGTTAGAGGATAATTTCAGTACACACTGTGGTGAGAAATTTGAACTCAATACCTGTTTTAATATAGAATAGAGAAAAAAAATGAAAGAAAACCATAATTCCTTGAATCATACTGTCATGGTCATGGGTTTGGGGACCCAGTGTTTTTGTGTTTCCTGGTTTTTGAATATTCTTTCAATTAGTTTCTGGTTATATTTGTTGGTTCTAGTCCTGGTTTTTGTTACTGTGCCTCCTCTGTCTTTCATGTGTCACGTCGAGTCAGTCATGTCTGTTCATCCCAGAATCGAGTCTGTGTCTCAGCTTGTTTCTCATGTTAACTGTTTTATTTTTATAGTCCCTCATATTGTTTTTAGTGTGTTCAGTGTTCCTTCCCTGTCATGTGTCTCTGATTAGTCCCAGCTGTGTTTTCCTTCTGTTTCACATCTCCTTGTTATCCTTGTGTATTTAGTCTTCTCTTCTCCGCTGTTGGTCCATCTGTTTATCTCCCCTCAAGTTTCCAAGTTTCAGGTTTTCCAGCTCTCGGGTTTTGCGATTCAGGTTTTTGTGTTTTTCTCTATGTATCTATTGTTTTGGTGTTTAGCTTTTCCCAGTTTAGTTTTGTTAGTTTATCTCAGTCTTCCCTTGCCTTATGTTTGCAGTTTTGTGCAGCCCTAAATAAAGGCTCGTTTTTTTCTTAATATTCTCTTCCATCTCCGTCATCTGCATTTGGGTCCACACTTTCTCATCTCCATGCTGTGACACATACAATAAGGGTATCCAGCTGCTCTGTTATGCTGTGAGAGGCATGATGCTAGATTGTTTGGGTCTGCTTATCTCTAAGGAGAAAAGCGTGATTTTAAATAAACACAAACTTGTTTTAAGTGCTCACCTGGTGTCTTCCAGAATAGCACTTTCAACAGGCCCCTGAGGGGGTCACTGAATGGTTTGACAAGTATGAAAATTATGCCAATCATATGTTTTGGCCGTCATAGTCACCAGTCACTTGATCCAGTTTAAGAGCTATGGGAAATTTTGGTCAGACATTAGAGAACACTACCCAGTACTTTATGAAAACACCAAATAAAGAAATATCTTTAAGAAGAACGGTGTTCCAGAAACTTATAAGCCAAGGAAGCTGTTATACGCCATGATTTTATAGAAACACTGTTAGTTTTTCCTTACATTTGTCACTAAAAAGCAGATTATTATTGATATAGTGCTAGAAGGACTGTGTGTTCAGCACAGTCTGATGTTTGCTGTCTTTTTTTAATGAATGAATGCTTTATTCCTTGTAATCACACTTTTCTGCCTAATGTGGTTTTGCTGTTTTGTGTTCTGAGAGATTCTACAGTTTTTATATTGTTATGTAAATAGTTTTAATTTTATTTAAATATTACTAAACAATATTTTTGTGTTAGCTATAAGCTATAACCACACATGTGAGGTCTCTGAATGTTGTTTAGTTTAGTTAATCTTTCCAGTTTCATATTTGAATGGTGGAATGTGGCACATCCTTCCAAATATGGTGCCATGTGTCTTTCCCTGTGGTCTCAGCACTTTGAGATTTGACACTCGTCTTTACTGCTGCACAAAGGACTCTGGGACAGGCGATAAATTTGTGGGGAAAGAAGAACTGCAGGTTTAGGAGCCCCTGAAAGCAGCCTCTGGACATGGATCGAATTGATTTCTTTTGAGTATACCAATTTTTCTAAACTTGAATAGGAATCAGAGCTGGGGAAGGTAAATGGAAAATTTAATAGGGAAACTCATTTTATACTGGGACCCTTATTATGCATGAAATCCATCAATTTAGGGATTGGAAGAGGAAAACCTACATTAATTTTGTAAATGTCTGATCTGAATTAGTCATAGTCAGAATAAAAGGATACAGTCACCATCTTTTGAGAAATGTATATATAAAAACGCACATAAATAAGCCAGAACGGCTTGTGAAAAGTTAGAAAGTTCGCTTTAGGAGGAAGATAATTAGCAGCTGGATGAATCTCCGTCACCTCAGGCTTTTGTAAATCAATTAAAATCTTTCTCTGTTTGATTGTTTAGCAAAACATGGCCCTTTAGTTTGAAGGTTGACCTAGACCTCTGTATATATTATTATCCTGGAACCACAGGGGTTTACTATACATGAATGACAATATGACTTTTTTGAGGTATTTTGGGGTTATTTTCTGATTCCAAACATGGTTTAATTGAGGAACTTCCATATTTCAAAGCAGAACTTGTGTTAATAAATATAGAAATACAAATAAAAGCATATGCAGTGTGACAGCTTTGAAAGAGCCAAATACCTCCTTGATGATTCTGAGTTTTTTTTAGGAATTAACCACTAATTGGCACCACATTCTAGTAGTTAACTCTGCTTTCATTCTCTGTGTCGTCTTCTGTGCTTATCATTTCAGTACCAGTAATTGTACCATGGGGAGCTTTTGCACAAATTCTTGGGTTTTTATAGTAAAAACTATCCACTAGAGCATTTCATATAGGGATGAATAATATATCCTCATGTGTATATATTGCAAGTCAACTGACTGAAATCCCACAACAATGAATAAAATTTGTGTGTTTCATACTTTTTAAAGTTACTAAAGTGTAAAATGGTGCTGTGAACATTCCTCAGAGATGTTGGTCCATATTGACATGATAGTATGATATAGACGCTGCAGACTAAACTCCTTGTTATGTTTAAGAAACCAGTTGGAGATAATTTGAGACATGGCTGGAAACAGAAGATGGATACAATGTGTTTATAAAGCAATGGACATGGTCAGCAGCAATACTCAGCTAGGTTCTGGTGTTCAACCCTCTAAAGCCTAAAGTTTGTTGAGAGAAGAGAGAGTGAGTGAGTGTGAGGGAGATCTACAGAAAACATATTTTATCGGGCATTTGGGTTCTTTTTACCATGTTTTTTTATTGTTTTGTTTTAGCTGTTTGTGATGTTGTTTTCTGTGTTATTTGTCGACATTTGGATGTGGCGCGCTGCCTGGGAATACCGTAATGACCCTACTATCAATGAAAAAGCAAGTTGATGCTTTCAGGAATCGTTAGAATTGAGGCCACATAAATTACTTATGTGGAGATAATCTTGCAAGATCTGGGTTGCTCATGCTCGTACAAAAGTTCAGAAGTCTTAGATGGCTTATGCAGAAACACTTAACGAAGTTCGGCTGAGGAGAATAAAGTTCAGCAATATAGGGTGACACATATAAAGGCACCACCCATTCTAAAGGTAATACTTAAAACAAGGTGTGTTTACATCTCCACAGCTGCACATTCCTGTGAAGTTAGTAACAAAGAGTCGCTACCTTTATGTCCAAAGAGGAAGATAATATATTTTGAAAGCAAAGTTTGGTCTTATGAACAGAATAGATATGAAGTCCTTGATGCCATGGATACCAAAGAAAATGCTGAATTGTGACATTGTTTTACGTGCCTGCATGCTAGGTATGAATTTTTTTAAGCTCAAGAAACATGTCAGCTAGTAGAACTAATTTAGTTCAGGAATTCAATTTCTCCTGATGGTGTCAGATGCTGTCACTAAGTATTCTGATATTTAACTATGTAGTGATACACCAAGCTAACTTGTGTTGTACTATTTTAAGAAAAATATGTTAGATATTGTGAAAGTTTTTTGGCATCAAGGACTGACAGATGCAGCTGTTATTGGCTAAGAAATAAGTAGATTTTGAGTTGGACCTGAGTTAAAAAAAACAAAACAAAAAAACAAACAGAAAAACCTCAAAACTGCCATTCAATCCAAGCAGACAGATCTAGGTTGCAGATTTCCCACAGCAGCAGTTGATTTTAAACCTCAGCTAATCCCAAATCATTTCAGGCAAATTCTTGAATAATGCAGGCAAGAGTACAGAATACAGCATTCTTTTATAATTTCACTGAGGGAGCGGCAGTAATATGCGAATACATAAAATTTGTAATGCATATGATCTTTTCAGGAGATGGGTAATTCGTATTGCACTGTATTGATAATGTTTTTTTTTTCTGAACTTGACAAACAAATACTCTTCAAATCCACAATATTCAACATTTCACGAGGTGCCAGATTGAAAACTTGCAACAGAACTGAAGCCTCACGTAAATCAAATTATGGGATAATGGAAAGTAGGTGCAGACATATCTCAAACCTCATGTGTGCCAAAGTCAATATGTTTGTCAGATTGTCCCTGAACAGAGTAACAGTGCTCCATAAGTGACTCCTTGTTCCATATAATGAAGATTCTTTCAGCTGGCTCTTCCTGCTGGCTGTGACTTTGCCCGAGAGCATATTCTCACTTGTTCTATCCTATTGTGACTCAATGGCTGTGGAATAGAAACAGGCTCACAACCTGACTTACAATTATAGCTTGGTTATTTCTGTCTGAACACAAGAGGTTGCTTCTGCTTCAGTGTTTCTGCTCTGCTTATATGAGGACAGACTAAGCCAGATTTGTTAAGTCAGTAAATAATTATTCTTCTAAAAGGATTATGTCCGGTTAACTGGTTTGTGGGTTAAAAATTACTTTGTAATATCCATCTACAGAAAATGCTTGGTTCCAGGAAACTCCCTCACATAGATAGATAGATAGATAGATAGATAGATAGATAGATAGATAGATAGATAGATAGATAGATAGATAGATAGGTGCATCTTGGCATCAGCAGCTTTTAGAGGGGACAGATATTTGGAAATGTGAAATATGGATCCATGAATCTAAATGTAACTAAATAATATTTTTAAAAGGTTTATGTGAAACCATGTCCTATTCCTAACCAAGGTTTTTTTTTGCCTAAGCCTAGGCAAACTGAGTTAAAAGAAACTGAAAGTTAATTTCAGTTGTGGTCCCAAACAATACTGTTTCTGTCCCACCATACCTCTTTTCTTTAAAGTTGGGAAAGCCATCCCATGTTAATGTTTGCAAAATTAGAACAAAAGCCCCAACGAAGCTGTGAGTCAATTATGCTTTATGATTTGGACCCAAGGAGGACAGTATAGTAGCTTTTCCCTAAGATGAAGAATTTCCCATTTTAATAGTTTGTCTTCATATGAGCAGAGCATTAACACTGGGGCAGAGGCAGCTAACAAATATTTATATACCACATTTCCTTTTAATTTTCCACACTCATTCTAAATCTGTATTATTAACGGTTGACCTAGTAATACCAATAGAACTGTAAGATTGTACTGCAATAACCTTAATAATGTGCATTAAAGTGAAAATGCAAAATGCTTTACTATACAGCAGCTGACCATGTGTAATATTCAAAAAGCCACTCATAATAGTTTGATGGGACAGTCTGTCATATTTTAATCTCTTACTGTTGTAAATGAACTCAGTATTGTACACACTACTATTTGCCTGTTTCAGTAATCCTTATATTGTACTCTTGCTCGCTTGAAAGTAGAGATATAGATGCTTGTGCATCAATTTCGCAGTTCACTGACTTTGTGAAATGTTGTGCATCCTCAGCACTGAGTTGAATTGCAAATAAATCATCTAAATATCATCAAAACACACATATTTTTCAGTGGAATAGACTTATAGAAATGTAAGGGTCTGCATATGCACATCTGTCAAAAAAATGTTGAATTGAGCTAAGGTTTTTCCAGTGAGATAGCACAGTGCCAGTAGTGGCATTAAGGCAGACCCTTGTTGCATTGATTAGAACATCACTGCGAACTCCCTAAGCTTCACTGTGGTTTCAACAAAAATCCCCACAATCCCCACTAGATGACCAGGAATCTGAGCACTTTCTAAATCCAACTACTTTTAAGGATTTTTATGCAAAAAAGCTATTTTTGAAGTCATAGAAAATATAGGGATTTGTGTATCGGTAGCATGTTTCCTCATCTGAGCTTGACTGAAAAATCATACCTCCATTATTTCTTTTTCAAAGCTGCCCCTCAACCCACCCACACCCCACCCCACCCCAAGAAAAGAATTTTGAGGCCACCATGAGGCCACCATGCATGAAATCTAGCATTTTATCTGATTTGTGGCTCTATTGATATTCACCACCACTGGAATTTATTTATTAAAATATCTCTGTTATGTGACACTGACCTTCTGTTAAAAAAAATGTAAGTATTTGTTATGTGGTTTTTTTTGTTGTTTTTTTTGCAAAGTTTCCATATATAAAGGCTTGGTTTAGTTCATACAAAATGTAAAATTGTTCACTCTTTATCTGACAGAAGTGAAACTAGTTTAATATATTCAATTAAGTAAAACTAGAATGAAAAAGAAACAAAACAGTACTGATGATAATGATTTTTTTACACTTCCCATTTATATAAAAACACTGACTACTTTCTTCTTCTTTCTTTCAACAGTTTTGAAAACATTTCTGAATTAAACACATAAAATGTTTTTTTTGTTTGTTTTTTTAATCCCATAAATTCAGAGCCCGAAATGTCCATGAAATCTCTTTGGTGTATTTTAATAAAGAACTACAATTTTTAAGAACTGTGCCCTCGCTGTTCTGCCATCATCTTTGTACAGGCTTCTGATTCTGTGATACAAAAAAGCACGTGTGGAATTCTTTTATCTTTGAAGGGGTTTTTGTCTAAAAGTACTGTAAAAGTTGTGTCTTTACAGGGACAGATTTTTTTTCTTACAACTGGTATCTCTTAAAATATCCATTTCAGCCCTTTTTCTTTGAACTTTTGAAATAGCAAACTAGATGCTAAACAGATGGTCACTGATAGGCATACATATATATGTAAACATATCAGTGTACTTGCATGCACACATTTAGTGAAAATACATCCTCTCACAAATACAAATATTCATAAAAACCAAAGTCCAGGCTGAATCACAGCAATTTCCAGGGTGAATCAGAGCAATCTGGTCATCAGCAATTATAGCATTCTACTTGGGGAACTGGTGATGTACTCAAGGAAAACTGTAATCAAGGCTTCAGGCAGTAGGGTGCTGCGATGAAGTGGCTCTCTACATGTGCAGTTAATACGAAGGCATAAAACTGCAAATTCATGACCCTTGAATTCAGTGTTCACCAGCCATGAGGTCCGTTCTAAAGCCAGATGCATAAAACTTTATAGATTCATGACAAAAAATAGCGTACAGGTATGCATGGTCATGCTGTTTCAATCATAAATAATAAATTTGCACTTCACTGCAAATTTTGTCATGATTTCTACTTTCATCTTTAGCATTCCTCCTTTATTTCTCAGTACATACTAATGTTAAGTTTTAAATAGTATACATTTACATTTCTTTATAAATACCAGTTTTAAATGTAATCTTTTTGCACATAAATGTAGTTTGCCAGTGGTCTCTTTTTTCTGTCTCCATGCCTTACTGGAGCTGGTGAAGGCTTGCTTTGCCAGGCAATCTCAAAGACTGCATTGTTTTGCAAGAACCTGGCATTTGTAGTACTGTATGGCTCATTTCAGAACTTGACTTATGGTCGGTTTTGTTTTTGTCCTTTGCAAATCCAAAACCACGCTTTAATTGAGTCTTAACAAGTCTTTCATTTTGTAATTGTCTCAGCCTGATCTTTCAGTATTTCATCACCATTTAATTCAGTAACTGCCACGTCTCTTGGAATGTCAGTTAAATTTCTAATTGTTTTGGCTATTAAAAACGTCCTTGAAATAAAACCCAAAATGTCTTGAAGGAAAAACTTTCGATTAAATTGAGACTGTTTTTAAATTTGTGTGAAATGTGTGAAATAACCCAAGTAAAGAATCAGAGTTTTGGCTGCAGTAACTTAAGAGAATTAGCTACCATGGGATTTGATGATAAATTGACTGAAATGTCTTGCTCAACGATTCAATTGTCTACATAGAAAACTATGAATTGTAGTGAAAGATGCCTAAAGGTACATACATTGGTGTACATATCCAGCATGGTCTATTGGATAACATTTTTAGAAGCTGTTCGCTGCATTGAATTAATGATCAAAAACTTCAGAAGTGGGAGGCAGAAAACGGCTTTCTTTATGGCACAGAAGGAGGCCAGGATCACCGGGATGTTAGTCATCATTTCTAGTTTAAAACGAGCTGCTTCACCATCACAGTTCAATTTATTTTGAAAATGAAAGCTGTTTTCACCCTCTGCATAAATCTAATATTTTCTATGGCCGAAAATCAGAACCACTGCATTCATGAATATTTAGGAACTGGAGATGTAATATGTCACCATGAAGTAATCAAGTGTCATTTCAGTGCTAATGGTTGATTTACATTTGTATCTCATGTTAAAAGAAGTGCTGAGTCTTTATGAAGGTTACTATCTATTTAAATATTATTATTTTAATTTTTAAAGTATTTGAAGTATTCTAATTATGTACATATTTATCCTCTCTCTTTTTCTCTTTTTGTGTATATGCTTGTGTGTCTGTGTGTATACACACACACACACACACACACACACACACACACACACACACACACACATATATATAGACACACACACACGCACAGATAAAAAACATTCATCTCAGCGTATAACACATAGGCTTTATTCACCATGAGCTTCTGATTTGATTCATCATAGCGCTTTATGTAATTGCTTATGAAGCTGACAAACAAAACGATAAGATGAACAAAACAGGTGTATAACAAGACAAAGCAGAGAAAAGTGCTTGGATCAACAGGCCTGGCTTAGTCCTTTGAGAAATTAAATCAACTCTGCCTTGTGGATTTTGTCTTTTCCTGAGGAGGAGTGTAAATGTCACTCATAATGTTTGTTGTGTCCAGTAAATATTGATAGATGCACCACAGAAATGAAGTTGAGAAATTGCAGGTGCACTGAGTAGAGGCATGCCTCTATCAATGGACTCTGCAGAACACAGCAACAGGGTAACATTTCCATCCTTTTTGACTATTCCTCGGTTGATTTTAAAACTCATACAAGCAACAAGTAAAAATAAAAAGATAATTATAATTTTATGACGTATGGCGCTACTTTTTTTCAGAAATGTTTTGATATGCTCACTTTTAAATATTTCAGATAGTTCATTCCTGAGAGCTTCTTTGGTGATTTGCCTTTAAAATCCAATATTCGCAACAAAGAAAAGAACATGCAAAGCTATATTTAGGATAAAACAAAACACACAAACAAAAAAAACAGAGAATTTCCACTCATATTATGTAATCTGGTTAATTGAAACTGTGTGCATTTGTTCAGACTGGTGAAATAAGCAGCCTTATATGTGAATTTCGATTTTGAATATCGGTAAAGCTTTTCTGGATGGCTATAGCTTGAGCTCAGTAGGTTCAGCAGGTCATCTACTAATCAGAAGGTTGGTGGTTCTATCCCAGACTGCTCCAGTCTGCATGCCAAAGTATCCCTGGGCAAGATACTGCGTTCATCTGAGTGTGAATGTTAGATAGAAAGTACAAAGGTGCAACAAAAAACTTACTTCTATGAATGGACGTGAATGGGTGAAAGAGACATGTTATACAAAGTGCTTTGTGTGCTCAAGTAGAGTAAAAAGGCTCTATATAAGAGCCAGTCCATTTACTGTTCACCATAGTGGTGGAAAAACTGAGCAGCAACTTCAATGAGCAGAAATAAACACAAAGATAGATTAATGTAACAGTTAGCTGTAGATTTTACCACAGTATAATACTGTATGGTTATTGTTTGAATATCCACATGCAACAGGACTACTGCAATATTTCTATTGTTAAAAAAAAAGAGTCACGCTCAGCAAAGAGGTTTGAATATTGTTCAAACATGCTAGCATTTATATCCCATTCTTTTCTGAGAATTACTCATTACAAATAACCCATTAGTCAGAAACAACACAGGGAGGACATTCGCATTTGATGAACCAGTTTTATCCCTCTAGTCATGTTAGCCACTCTAAACATTCCCTCTTCCCCATCTCCCCAAGGAATTAATTGACTACAGCGAGCACACTGCACTTTGTAGCTACTTTGGGTTTTTCTCTCTTTTTTTCATGTCTTCCAAAAATGGGGATGCTGGGGAACCAGTTAAAACCATTTTACAACCATTTATCCACATGTGGCCTGCTACTACCTTTCAGCTAAAGCAAGAACAAGAATTAAATTGTCATGACAAAGTAGTAAATATCTGCTTTTAAATTTGGATTCATCATTTGTATTATGTGAAGTACTTTTATTTCAAGTGCTTTACACTTTTACACTCATTGGCCCATTCTCACCTCCACACTGATACAAGACAGTACTCGCAGTAAATATTTTACTAGTGCCCTGCATCTCAGTTTGATCCTAACATTACAGTTTACTAAATAAACACCTCTTCTCTTCACTCTAGGTCCAAGTAAATTCACACAGGAAATGTATTTTTGTGTAAAAACATTAAAACACACATGAAACTCTGTTAAGCTGGTGCAGGTGTACTTTCAAATATTCTCTTTGTGAAACTAGAATATAGATCAGTGTTTCACCTGCCATTCAAGCCACAATGAATAATTAAAGCCCAGAGAGATTTTTAAACTTTAAATTCTCAGTTTAGATGCTCCCTGTGAGATCTCCTCACAAGATTTATAAAGGTCAAATTTTCATAGGGCGCTTAGGAATGTACATGTCTGAATGCATTTAGTGACTGCATTGTTATATCTAGAAAATATTTACTTTAAAAAGGAAGATCCACATATGTATTGTTCCCCAAATATTTAAAGACAGTAAAATTAGTTCAGTAAAATGTATCAACAACTCAGCAATTCCACATGTTATTAATTGCACTGTGGCCAGGATATGCTATGATGATTATGAAATTAGTCTCTTGAGTTGCACGCACAAGGAAGTTTGTTATTTTCACTGATTTAATAGCAGAGATTGTGTGTCTTATAGCAAAGACTATCATTTATTTCTCACTTTCTTAAAGTGAAATATTTAAGCTGGCAAAATGACAATTGAATAACTATTCAATTACTGACAATAACTAAGAGCGAGCTGTTCAAAAGCATTTTTAATTGAGTGTAAGGAAAAGGTGAACTATGCCAAGGTAATAAAAGTCATTCTCCTGTATTTCTTGCCCATTTTAAAAAGAGAAACTGTTGATGCATTGTTACCCATTTATCTTGGTCATAACTGCCCCATCAACAACCCTTACATGTCAGCTTGAAATATGAATTCTCCTCCCTGTCCCTGAATGTTGTGTATACCATATCGACATTTGCAGAGCTTGTGGCCATCTGGCTGCAGGCATTTGAAGTAGATTTTTTCAAAGACTTTATGGGGGATTGTTTATGGTCTGGGGATTATAATTGAATGATGAATACTTCACTACCTCGCTGTTCGGCTTCATATGACTACAGTCTTATTTTTGATATTAAGTGTCTTAAAATGAAAATTAATGACAAATAAAGCAAAATTTAAAAATAATATTGCACTTACACACATCAAGAGCATCCACAAGATACTGGGAATTTTAAAGGTGTATCCATGTGACTTCCTTGTGAATTCCCTCAATCCTGAAAGGTGAGGCTGGACAAGGCAAGAGGTATTGGAGGTAAACTGTAACCAACTGAAAATCCAAACCTCTGCCCTTAAGCAAAAAATTGACTTTAGGGATGAGGGTGCCAGTCACGGCATAATTGATGCTGGGCTGGGTACAGGGTAAGTCCCATCTGCCACTGTCTGCTATTTGAGAGCCCAAAAAAGCTTTCCCTTTTGTCTTGTCTCAACCAAGCCTTCAAACTGTGCTTGTAAAATCCTCTCTTCTGTCCCCCTTGTCCTCATTATACGTACAAAGTTGCAAGTCCAAGACTGGTTTACCATCAGACAACAGCAGCCTGGGGAGAGAACGGGGAGAGAGCCATATGCAGCCATGACTTATCATATCTCCTACCATATGGAAACTGAGCAATAGAAAAAAAAAGGCACAACTATTCCTAAGCTCCACATTATTCTCTTTATGGTACAAAGTGAAATATATTTAGTATGAAATAATCCTAAACCTTTTTTTTTTTTTGCGTGAGGGTGAGCTGGGGTTCAGAGTGGGTTGTCACTCAAATATAGACTGTAATTCTGTGCCACTTGAGAAACAACTGACATTCCTCAGCAATGCATCAATTAAAAAAAAGTCTTTCAAGTCAAGAATGTGCAAACATATTTCTCACTATCTAAAAACAAGCAGACCAGTCCAAACACACAGGCATGTAATCTATGTGCTTGGTGCATTTTCAACACCACCGGTATGATTAATGGGCTTCGGAACTGGGGGACTTGTTCAATGTGACACAAGCTTTTGTCTCTGTGTGTCATCCCCTTCCTCTTCCTGACAGCCACCAGAGTCTCCTTCTCTTCGCGAGCAGCTACACCACTCAGTGGTTGGCTGGGGCAGGAGGATCCGATATGCACTGACAGCACAATAATAACCCATGCAAATTAACAGGGTGGAGTGTATATGCAAATACAAAAAGCACAATAGAAAAAGTGATTAAAAAAGAACCTCAGTGTCTTTTTGGGGGAAAAAAAACCCCCCAAAAAACACTGGATACCGAGAACTCATGCCAGCACACATTTCAAGATATCTCAAAAAGATTTAACTTTTATTTCAGTCTGCCACTGAAATAACTTTTTATTTCCCCACTGCTACATTAATGGTCTATCCAACTGTTAGCCTTTTCAAAATAAAGAATGCAAACACTTTTAAGAGAGTTTTATGTTTTATTCAGCTTAACTCCGTCTGGCATGTGCAAGGTGTGTCTGTTAAATAACGAAAATATAACAATTTGACTTACAGGAGGTCACAATTACACCCACAAGCTTATAAAAATGACTGTTTCACTTGCATGTGTGTGTAAATATGTGTTTCTACACATGCACATTTTTCCACAAACATCTGTGTTAGGAACAATCTTACCATTAGAGTAAAAGTAAGGCACCAGAGGGGGATACTGTATGTTTTGTGCAATGCCAGGAGCTGGCAGTGTAAAATTTGTTTTGATTTTTTGGATGCCAAAATCATATCCTCAAGCCAAAGAGTGAAACTGAGATCATAGAAGATGCTCAGGGATGAAGCAATTAACTACTATTTCAGATTCCTCTGGGATGGATATTAGGTGACAGAGTCAATTAAATTGACATTCTGAGTTTCCAGTCGCTTAATTTGCAGTAATCTGGCACGGGCAATTCTGTTTCCACTTTTCCCAGTTAAACTCTCACTTATGCTTTTGTGTTTGGGGCCAATTATGAACTACATTTAGGAGCAGCTAAGTACTATACAGGCTTACTCTGAAGAACTATGTTTTCATAGTTAATAAAATTATACTAAATGTACATAGCTTTGTCATGGGTGACATGGAAACAAATGCTGGTAACTGAATGAGTTGTGTAAGACGATGAGGACAAAATATTAGTGACAGGAACATAGGGTGAGGAGACAGAAAATGAAGAAGATGGTGTCCAATCTTCACACGTTTCTGTTGGTTCTCTACGGATACTCTGGCCACAGTCCAAAATCCCCATATTTATTAATGGGGTTAGATTAACTTGTTAACTGGTGTGAATGTGAGTGTGACTGGTTGTCAGTCTCTCTATGTTTGCCCTGTGACAGACTGGAAACCTCTATATCATATCATAGAGTGACTGAAGATAATGTCATTATTCTCTCCAAAGGCTGAAGCTTGAAGTCGATCTTCCAAAAGGACAATCATTTTAAAACATACTAGCAATTTCACCAAGAAATTAGTCAAAAAGGAGAAAAAAGATGGCTATGGAATTGCCTAAGTCGGTATTTGAATCCCTTTAAACTTATGCGGAAGGATCTGAAGCGGCTCTATATTCGAGAAACCCCAGATATCATGCCACTAAAATAATTTAGTTTTGTTGTTGATTTGTTTTTTGGTAAAAGAGGCAATATTAGATTCTACGGTCAGACATATACATACATACCTTTTCCACAGAAGATGATGATATACATTTTTGTTCAGTTAATGAAAATCCATAAATTCTTTTCTAGTGTTGTTGAAAAATAATAACTTTCTTTTTACAGGCAGTGTTTAAAAGAGAGCTGTTTGTTTGATTGTCCAAATATGTCAAATATCTCCCCAATGTTTATAGGCTGTACCTGACCTCTTTAAAAAGAAAAATGTCACTGAAATGGAAATAACAGAAATATTTTGCTGCAAAGCAGTAGAGAAAGTACTACATTGCTAAAGTGCATTTAGATGTTTTTTGGGATCCAATGTCTTTCTTTCTGCTTGCATATTTAATTCTACCTTCAACATTTTAAAACTCAGAGAGGAATTTATTTTATTTTGGCAATCTTTTATTTTACTTTTCTGTCCATCTATCCACAATACTCTGTGTACCAGTAAATGCAGGTACAGATGTCAGGAGCCTCTTGTGGCATGTGGTGTGTGAGGCAGTAGTGCACCTTATTGATCGTTAGTCTATAAAAAGGCTAACACAAAAGCCATACAGGAATTAAGAATGAAGTAAATCCTCTTAGTTTTAATGCTGAGAGGCGAAATGCCTTCAAGTGAAATTGCATTCATTTAGTTTGGCAAAATCGTTGAAAAGTCCCACTTTGATTACTTTGAAACATTTGAACAAGTACAGATTTAGTTAATGTATTAATATCAGCAAGAGTAGAAGTAAAAGCCGTGGACTGCACTGGAGAGTATTTCTTGCAACGCTCATCTTACGACCACAACCTCCACACACACAACACACACACAATAAATAAACCCCCAGAGATGTGGACTCGAGGTCAGGGTGCTTAGTACAGGGGGATGTTGGGAGTGTGTCTTGTGAGTCCAGCTGTCTCCAGAGCTCTAAATCCCCTAATTATGAGGCAGGGAAGGCTGTCTCTATGGAGCATTAAATGTTCTTCTGTTTTGCAGATTCACCAATCCCCTTTTGCAGTTTTTTTTCTCCCTTTCTGTTTTTCTTTTTTGTTAGTAAAGATAGCAGAGTAATGGTGTTTGAGGATATAGAACAAAAAAAAGGTGGTAAATAGCGGGAGAGATTGTTATTGATGTGACTAGCAGTGGTACTATTAGGGACAAAAGGAATTAAATGTTGCTTTTAATGCAGTGCCGTGCAAGTGCGGCTTCTGAAACAAAGACGACAGGCTGTGGGACTGCAGACCTCACATTTCATAGGCTTCGGGATCTATATTTTATGATGCAATGAAACACACCCAGCATTTTATACAGTATATATTTTGCAGACTAGGCAAAGGTGTCTCGCCTCTCGTGGTTTTGTCATCCTAAAACAGTAATTGCAAGTTTTCAAAAAGTTTTAATTTTAAGTAACGATTGAAGAAATAAAATGAGCCCCTGAGATTGGAGAGAATGCACCGGTAAAGAAAAGATCATGAAATCCATTTTAATTCCCAGGGCATCATATACTTCTGTTTAGTCAAAGCTGCTACCATTCCACATAAAATGTCTGAGTGTCATGACACACCAGGCTGCATTAGGGCAATGGGCCCTAACTCATCACATATGGACGCTTGTAAAGGGCCCCTGGAGTCACATTTAAACACACTGGGTAAGCATTATTTTTTAGTGTTGTGTTGTGGAAGTAGAAACAAAAGTAGTTTTTGTTGTCCAAATCTAATAAGGGAGGAGAAATGAAAAGTACAAATCTCCTAATCAGGACATCTCCTGACCTCCTACCTGTCAAAGTTTTGACTTTCCCTAATACCACCACCCTATCCTCCAACTTTTTTGTTGCTTTTTTAAAGGTTGGCAGAAACGGGTGTATCGTGGCATCTGCTATTGCCACAGCCAGTATGTTAAAGCACTGACAGGTATATAGAGGAGATATATTTTATGCCCATACAATGTGTGTAGATTTCATAAAGAGGGTTTTGGAATTGTTATATATCTACTTCAGTTGTTTGAGTCTTTAAAGAAACCTCTGGAAGAATGTCACATTTTCATATTGATATTTCTTATTTTTTCTACAAGTTTTTCCTCTTTTGACATTTTTCCCAAGAGGACGTATTGTTTAGCACACTTGACTGTGACATTTTTGGGGGGGAGTTTCAGTGCAAATATTTCTCTCCATGTTTTATATGAGTCCCAAATGTTGCGTTTGGCAGTAACCTTGTCAAGAGAGACATTTTAAATTATTTATAATAAAAATATGTATATATTCTTTTCAAATAAGTGATATGAAGAGCTCTGTAAGACAAAGAACTCCATTGCAAGGAAAAACAGAAAAGAAAAATCAGCTCAACCTTTAACAAGTGAGCAAAGAGACAACTTCAATTAAATGAGGTATGAAAGGCTTAGATGCAATCATTACATTCAGCCATCTTAATCCTGTTTAGGGTTGTTGTGTTTGAAAATACTGTGCTGTGCACAGTACGTCTTGGTATTAATCATATCAAATATTTCACCAAGGCTTAAGGCTCGTCTTAGGCTTTGACTTCTATTAGATGCCCTCACACCTACAGGGCGGAAAATAATAGAGTATCATGATCAATGTGAAGCACCTCTGAACCAGAGTGAGGAATCATTTTATTTCTGCATTTTTAAGGTTGTACCAGTAATCTTTTGTAACTAAAGAAGGCATTTTTTTTCTAGTGCTTTAGATAACTTTCAGGGGATTATCTGTGTTTATTAGACAAATGGAGACATCCAATTTAACAGTAATTATTTTTATTGTAATTAGATTGGTTTTCATGAGATTAACTTTGTCGAAATTACACGTGTGTTTGTGCTAAAGCTCTCTACAGATTGCTGGAAAAACTCTCTTGATCTCTTTGTGTTCACAGATGTTCATATTGCAAAACTAATTCATATTTTAACTGCACAGCTTAGGAAAAAAGTACCAGGAGTGTCCAGAATATATTTACTGGACTCTACAAAATAGAATATAATTTTGTTTTATAGAATACAGCAATCAATATTGTAGCCCCATAAAGCTGAATTGCTTTTTTTTATTATCATCTTATTATATGGTGTGCATATTAGTGCAGCTTCACTGTACTAGATGCCATTCACATACACTGCTTCTGTGTCAAGTACTTGAGCTTGACTGGTCAGAAGCAGACACCTCTGACAGCTTATCATATGCCAGGTTGAGACAGGCTTGTCAGTAAGCTAATGGAGTGTTCTAAGGTTAATTTACAACCATATGAATTCCATCAATAAGCAATTAAGAGGTGTGGAAACACAGAGGCACCCGAGCCAGCAGCTAAATCCCCCACCAACTCCCACCTGCTTTTAATCAATTAATTGCTGTGGCATGTCTGTTTAAAACTGCTTGATAGATTTACACATAAAACTGGCACATGAAAAAGCCACTGATCTCTGCGTGACCTTTCTTTTTGCCTTATCGGCCTTATCTGTCTCAAAAAGATTCTTCTCTCCATTCACAGAGTTTTTGAGGCATTACAAAAATGTTTCTCATTCTGATAAGAGCTCAGGCCTGTTCATGTGTTACTAAAGCGTCCTGCTGCCAAATTTTGTTGGGCAGCTGACTTGTAAATATGTGTGCACAATGTTTCATGAAATCCCTCACAGAGATAAAAACACAAGTTACACAATTACATGAAAGAAAAATAGAAAATGTTGTGAAAAGTGTTTTTGATGCTCTGCATTCCTGATCAAAATTCAGATAGTCCTTGTGTAGGTAGCCATGGCTGTCACCAGGTATCTGTTAATATTTCATTGAAACCATCACACAGTGGTCTGTGAAGTATGTACGTTCATATTTAAGCCGCCATAAAAAGGACCAGAGCACTGCATGTTGAACAGCTGATTTTCTGGGGAACGTGTGAGATTTCCATTTATTACCCCCTTCCCCTCCCTGTGCTCCTCTAAAGTGCTGTGAAGTCTTGCTCACATGTTTTCCCTTTACACTACCATGACATACTTGCTGGAATCCCTAGAGAGATTCAGATAGAGGGTTAGTGATATGATATGTATGAGATTTTCTACCTTATCAGCCTTATCCGACTCGCATGAGCCCTGGGGAGTTTCGAACATATTGTCCCCGCCATTCAGTTTCCATTTAAAGCTGAGATTCTCACAGCAGGTTTTTGCTTTCTTTTGAAAATAGATATAGTAGATAGATAAAGCAGGTCTCTACATTTGTTTTAGTCAGTTTTAAACATCTGGACAGAATTGCAATTCTCTTTATCCGCTTTCCCTTTCTTGCTCTTACTTTGCTGTCAGTTTTGCCAGTAGAGTTTCCACCTACATGTATAACCCTAAGATGACATTTCATCACAAAATAACTCTTGCAATGCACAGAGAAAGTGAAAACTGTTGTTTTGTAAGTGCATATGAATTTCTCAGGTTTCACTTTGTGTCCATCCAGTGTGTTAGGATGCTGTTTCTCACATCTTTTCCCTTGTCCTTCACAGCACCTCCAAACAACATATCAGTGGTGGCAGAAAACACTCCAGCCCCTTTCAGTCGATACCAAGCCCAGAATTTGACTCTTGTCTGCACTGCAAAGGGAGGGAAACCAGCCCCATCGGTGAGTTGCTGCTAAAGATGTTCCATGCTGCCAGCTCGCTTGGGACCTGCCTTTACAGCACGCAGATCCCTGTTGTTTAAAGACAAACAGAAACTCTGTTGCATGTTTTTTTTGTTTTTCAGTGCACAGACCAGTACTATTTATATATGCATCCCATTGAAATTTGCTGTTATTTGCTAAATAATAATATCAGAGTTTAGAAGGCATCTCCCTGCAGTCATTTAAAATATCTGCTGCTGTTACTTTCATTTCAGCCTGATCTGTTAGATTGTCTTTTTCACTGCTCAATTTAGGGGTCACCACCGTGAATCATCTTCCTCCATGTCATACTGTCCCTTGCACCCTCTTCTGTCACACAAGCACTCTGCAGATCCTCTCTCAGAAACCTCCTCTGTGGTCTTCCACTTTTTCTTCCTCCTGGCAGCTTCATTTTTTTACTTCCTTTGTCCAGTATATCCACTCTATATCTCTCCCTCTCTTTAAATCATCTCAACATTGCCTCTCTAACTTTGTCTCTAAACTGCTCAACCTGAGCCGTTCTTCTGATGTACTCATTTCTAATCTTGTCCCCCCTGGTTACTCCCACTGAAAATCTTCAGCTCTGCCACCTGCAGCCTCCTGTCTTTTTGCTAGTGCCACATCTCCAAGCCATACATCATAGCAGGTCTCACTAATGTCTTGTGAAACTCTTGCTGCTGACCTTCGGTAACAAATCACACTCGTCTCCACCAATTCTGCCTTTCCTGCACTTTCTTCTTCACGTCTTTTGTACCCTAACCATTGCTTGGTAAGGTTGACCCTAGGTATATAGAAAACCATCTTCACTACTTCTACTCATTGCATCTTCACCTTTCCACCTCTCCCCCTCTCATTTATACACATGTATTCCTTCTTGCATCTACTGACTTTCATTCCTCTTTTCTCCAGTACATACCACAACCTCTCCAGACTCTCTTTCAGCTTCTCACTACTCTAAATAAAGCTTACAATGTTGTCTCTGAATATAATTGTTCATGGAGACATCATCTGTCAGCCTGTCCATCTCCACTGCAAAAAAGGGGCTTGGAGCTAACCTCTGATGTAATTCCACCCCCAACTTGAACCCATCTGTCAGTCCAACCCCACGCTGTCTCGCTGTCCTCACACTCGTCCTTTACCACCCTCATATACTTCTCTGCCGCCCCTGACTTCCTCATACACTGTCACCGTTCCTCTCCTGGTACCCTATCATATGCTTTCTAGATCCTCAAAAGACAAACTGACCTGTGACCGAGTATCATAAATATGTTTGTTGTAGCCAATAAAATGAGTAGATCAAATTTAGGAGATACATGTTATTGCATGTTATGGAGGTTATTTCAATCACACATAATTATTATAATTAATGTCAAGGTTGTGGATTGTGGACCCAAATGCAGGACTTGAGAAACAGGAATTAAACTCAAAATTCCACTTTAATCCCATAAGCTCAATGGAATACAGGCAGTCCGAAAGCATTTAACGAACAGAAACAGCAACCCGGATACCAGAAATCTCAGGAAACATAGGGCAAGGTGACACACAGCAACAAGGACAAGAGGAGACAGTATATACACACACAAGATAACGAGGGGAGATATAACAGGTGGGAACACAGACAACATAATAAGACAGGAAGAAAAACTCCACACAAAACCCAGAGAACAACAATCACCAAAATAAAATAGAAAGAGAGTAACAACAGACACGGGAGACAAGATTAACTTGACACAAATGACAAACAGGCAAATGAGAAAGATAAAAAGACAAATACAAAGACAAGACTGAAGGAAGAGGATGGGAACACAAAATAAGTAAATTAACATAAGTGTATCAGGAACTCAGGCTAAGACCTAAAGACACGAATAACAAATCCATAAAGAACTTGTACAAAGAAGACATGTAAACACAAATAAATAACAGTGTGAATAGAAAGCTAAATTCCATCAATGGAACTCATATCTAAAGACGTTCTTTACATGCAAAATACAAAACTAGAACGAATCCTTAACCCAAACACTCAAAACCCTCGTTCAGCGACCACAACAGTACACCCTTATCCACACACATTTAGAAACACAGATGCATACAGCTGTATGCATCTGTGTTAGTCACAGTCACATTTTTCTCAATGCTTTGAAGTGCAAAACAAGGTCTTACAATATCTGAAGTATATACTCAGATGTTTGGTGGCATATGAGCTTACGGACGCTGTTTGAGAGCAGTCACTTGCTGTTAGTTCCCACTGGGTCATTAATCATTGTCCATGGGTATATGGTAATGGACTCCAGACCCTCAGTGCACCTTTCTCCAGCAATTATGAGCTCAGTGAGAGGTGAATACAAGGTGAACATGATTTCCGTCTCTCAGGTACTTCCTGGTTGATAGTGTGATGTCTGCTGTGGTTCTTGCCTGTTGTGATTTCACAGGGAGCCTAAAGCCATTAAAGCTAAGCACTGCTGGATCCTTTTTTTCTGAAGCATACTGGAGAAAAAAAAAGGATAAGTCACATTGCTTTTAATTAGCTTTGTCAGTGATGGACCAATTGAATGATGAAGTTACTGAATTGAGATTAAACCAACAAAAAAAGCAATGTGATTGTTTATTTCACTATCAATCACTATTAGGGATGTGTGATATGACGAAATATAATGGAAAAAGATATTAAAACAACTATCGTTTCATATTATATCATTTATTTCATGCTGTCGCAAAACACACTGTTTACTACAATGTTTTTCCATTGCTTTAGATGACGGTTTGCAATAGTCATCACACCAATACAGAAAGACCAGCCAGAGCAAATCGAGGAGCTCATTTCTAAAGTAGGGGCTACCTCTGTAGCATGGAATTTATTAGTTAATGAAAAGTCTGACACAGAGCAGAAAAATGTACTGTGCAAACTGGTCCCCACCACACACCGACACAACAAACCTCATCTACCACCTAATGAAGAATCATGTGAAAGAGTATTGTGAGAATTTACGAATGTGAAGCAAAAAAGAGCCATCAGGGGCTCGAAATAAAGCTCAGATTCAAATGTTAGAACAGGCTTCTCCCCGCAGCATGCCATATAATAAAAACTCATGAAGGTAATAGCAGCTATTACAACTTATATCTATAAATATAGGGTTTTGTGCATTGACCAAAACACTTGACTCTAGGTACACAAGGCCCAGCCAAAAACACTTAACATAAGTCAAGTTCCCTCGTTTATATTGCAAGTGTCGATCCAAAGTATTAGAGGAAATCTGCTACTTAGTATACTACGCTGCAATAACAGATATGTGGATGAAACAGTGCACCTTATCTTAGACTGGACATAATAAAAATGGGGATCAGTGAGGAAAAAGCAAGCAGCATTGTTCCTAATTAATATTTTGAGATTTAGAAAGAATGATTGCTGGCATGTCTATAAAAAAATAGCATTAATGGACAAAATCATAGGTTTACTTAAAAGTAACAAGCTATTTGGTTGAACTTGATTTAGAAATGAAAGACCATAAACACAGAAACCTTTCCAACTGACTATTGATGACCACTAGACCTTCCACACTAACATATCATAAAGCATTAATACCTTTAATGAAGCTCCTACATTAATCATATGGGGAAACCTGAATCCAATGACATCCAAAAGATGACATAATTTTGTTTTCAAAGCACCTTTTTTAAGCAATTCTATTTTACCACTGGGGACCTTTGCCACAACAAACCCTGAAAAAAATTGTATTAGATTTTATTAGTCCTGCACACCCACACAGGTGTTCTTAGTCATTCTGTTTGAAGCTGAGTAGAGCTACAGTTTGCTGGCAGTTTGTTAAAGTCACCAAACATCATACAGGTTGATTTTTTTTACTTAAAAACACAAAGATTAAACTTGTTCCACAAATGCGTGAAA
This sequence comes from Oreochromis aureus, assembly GCF_013358895.1. NCBI lineage: Eukaryota > Metazoa > Chordata > Actinopteri > Cichliformes > Cichlidae > Oreochromis > Oreochromis aureus. Next base: position 30,834,646 of record NC_052946.1, read on the forward strand.
CGGGGGATTTTATTTCAGTCCGGCACAGTTTGTACAAACCCACAGTCCTGAGAAGGGGTTTAATTAGCCAATCTAAGTGAAAACACCTGGATGTGAGTACTATGAGAGTGAAGGGCCTTTAATGTTCCTAGCACTCTCATGGCGTGGAATATAAGGCATTCATGAGGTGTCAGAATAACCAGAAAAATGCATTACCACTAAAAGTCTTTGGGCTGTGTAACCCTTGGCTAGCAGTTTGCAGAGTTGTTGATATGATCGTAAATGAGGAAAGGATGTAAATGTTTTGTTAATATACAATAAGTTTCAATAAATTATGCACATTTAAATATCATAAAAGTGACTTGACTAAGTTACAAAAAGTATTTCAATTATTTACTAGCAGTAAGCCCCATAGCAAGCCAGGTAAGTGTCTTTAAATTAAAGCTTAACAGCACAGGAGGCACAGGGTCCAAAAGCTTCCACACTCAGAATGTCAAACCATCCAAAGAAGGTTAATTCATTTAAAATGAGATTTGTTTGCTCCAAATAGAAAAGCATAGGAATAGATAAACCAAGTATATTGTACAGACAGTAGTTTCAGTATTGCGAATTAGCTCTGCACCATATATACGAATATTGTGTTTGGACTAGAATAATGTAAGATATAAGGCCACGTCTGCTGATTCAAGGAACATGAGAAGGAAAACACTTTCAATTTGGATGGAAACATTGCCTCAGAGGAGAACTGATCATGACCTGTCAAACTTGCTGTGTACTGTTATAATAAACCAAAAACCTTGCCAATGTTCTCTGACAGGTTTCAAGAATAGACTTTCACACTCCAGTCTCACTGAGCCCTTTGAAATTTATATGTAATCCAATTCTAAGTCTTAACTGTGGTGCTTTTAATGGGTAAAAACAAAAAAGGAAGAAATATTTTTTGTTTATTCAATGTCATTTGATAGCTAAGGCTGTAGCACATGTTTAGTTCTGTCGTGTACTATTTTAATATTTGACACTTAAAATGTACCAAATGACATGACAAAACTTGTCATAATGAGAAGTACTTGTTTTGAAATAAAACTATACTTATAGCTGGTAGATAAAAGGTTTGAAAAAGGAAATTTACACTGGAGAAATAGCATTTTGTTGTGGCATTGTTTTTAACTCATATGCTGCATACACATAAGGAGAAATATGACATTTAAACAGTGTCCATTTGTTCTATTTATGCTATTGTCTACGGTCATGCTGCATAATAAAACCTCATTATTAGGTTTGTAAGTATTTGCTTGAGTGTTCCTGCTTTGGCCCAGTAATGTGGCTGCAACTTCAAACAGCTCCATTTGCTTTTTGATGAAACTCATTTAGTCTTTGTCGGTGCTACTGCCCGGGGCTTGTTGCAAAATGAGCTGTTGTCAGCTCTATTTTCAATGTCATATCATAGCAAGCCTGGTCTCAATAGGGACTCACAACTTACAAAGAAACCAACCGAATTGATTGAGCCAGCAATTAGTAACAGCTAGTAAATATGATCATTCATTGGCATTTAGTACTCTAAAGTATGGTGGTCTGTAACAATGTTTTCCACTTAGTCTTTGAAAGAAAAAAATGTTATTAATGCTTTAGTCTTGGAGAATGGGCCGAATAAGATATATTTACATAGACTTGAAATAAAACAAATTTTGTATTGACTGGCTTTTCAGGCTACAACATACACTTGTATTTTGTGTCTTCAACCCAGTCTTTGTCAAAACTGAGTTAACATAATATCCTTGATGAACACTGAAAGTACAGAGATGCTAAAGATACCAAATTTTAACAGCTGTCGTTCTACATTTGCTTATTTGCTTTCAGTAGTTATGGAGCTAAATGTTCCACTGGCATTCATACACAATGAATGTACAGGGAGTTTTTAGACCTGAAACAGCTTCTTTAGCAGCAGAGGCCAACACAGTGAAACTGCTGTGAGTGAACCTTAGCAATGAAGTTGAGGGCCAGAGAACTAAAACAATGATCTCAGCTCCATAAAGCTGAGCAGAACCGCAAACATAGGTTATGATTCTCTGTAAGTACATCAGCATGAGCGAAAAGCCTTTCACATTGTCACATTATTTTTACATTCATTGCCGCTGATACATTGTAATCATAAATCCATAACCTAATTTTAATGATTAGGTTATTTTAATGTGAATTCACTCCAATTTTTATGTTCTCAGGCATCAAAACTTATTTTTATGCTGCCAATAAGCACATACAGTTCCTCTTATGTCTAAGCAATACTTAGAATTACTATATCAGAGTGAAGACAAAAATGAGAGCTGCTAATTATGCTGCAAAGCAGCTACTGTAGACTTCAATAGCAAACAGGAGAGTTTACTAGCTTTTTTTAGCCATCAGAAATTATTTCATTTTATTTTGCTAGTTGCATTTTTGAATGGGAAAAAATAAACAACTGATTAAAAAATAATGAACCAACATCAAAAAGAAAGAGAGTAGAATAGCAGGTAAGAGGAAAAATCAGCATATAGTGAAGGATTCACTAATGCATTACATTTCCTTCTAAACCTAAACTTCCAAAAACAGTAAGTGCACCTATATGTTTACCACCATAACTAAAGATATGTCTAACACCACACAGCTGAAAACCTCAACTGTGTGCTTGCAGTAAACGAATATGATTGGCTTACATGTTTCCTGGTTCGGCTTTTATAAAGCAGATGATTAGCTCTCTCTGTGGCAGGATAACCTCCTTCCTTGATGTTAAAAGTTTCTCTGACATATTTCTGTTCAGTATTCTTTGAATCCCAATTCATTACATTACCATATCTCTATTTTACCCTACAATACAGAGTATGCACACATGTAATTATGCCTTTCCACTGTTCAGCGCCAACCACAGGTACGAGCACCATATGTCAGCTCAGCGTGGACTTCTTATCGCTGTGTAGAAGAACCTCATGAGCTTTTATAGACCATTCAATACAAAATGTCTTTTGTCCTAAACAGGCATGGCTTTGTATTTGCTTTGATAAATTGTTTGGCTCTCTTAAAGAAAAGAAAAAGTCCCTGTTGCTATGCAACATCCTTTTACATCCTTTCAGCATCCAGCATAATGTCTGATACATGATTCTGGCTTAGCATAGAAATTTGAAAGTGCTGAACTTCATCCAATATACTGTTGCAAGTCTTGTTATACTAGGCACTTTCATAAGGCTCCTACTGTTCCTTCATCTGGCTGACTATGTCCCCTTTTATTGGTTCTTTAATTGTCAAATTAGAACTGAGAAAATATGCAAATGTGGTCAACCAGTAATGTTAAACTTGTTTTTTCTTTTCTGTAAAAAGTAGACTATGCTAGTTTAAGTGTTTAGGTGATAGAAGCAGCTTACTTGCATGGCTGTATTAGAATATATATTACCCTATCAGACCTATCAGCAATACTAGGCAAGTGTGCTGCTATGTGTAGTGTATGTTCTGTACTTTACATTTATAAACTAGGTCCACCATGTTTTCATATATTGCACACATTTTACTCCTTGAAGTATCTCCAGTGTATGGAAGTTCATCCTTTTTAAAAACCTGTTTCTTCTCACCACTTTTTGGAGACACCCAACACACCAAATTCCCTACTGCAGCTTTGAGAGGGCTGAATATAATGGACCGCATGAGTTAAAAGTGTCACCCATTATGTTTCAAGATCTGTCTGCATCTGAAGCACTGAAGCAAGCTGGTGACATATCAATAATAGCTTCCCAGTGCCACTATTAGAACATCCTCAGAGCACAAGCAAGCACTGATTGAAAAGAAGAAAGATAATGACAGTTAATAAGAAGGAAAGCTGATTAAGCCATGGCCAGGATCTCTCTCGTTGCCTCTGTGCTCTTTCTCTCCCTGTTTCTCTTGCTTCTGCTCTCCCGTTGAATCATTCTGTCACTATGAAAATTACTGCCTTGTCCTTTTGACACTGCCATGATTAATTGCAGCAACATGAAGGTGTATATGGACCAATGCATTATTGTTACATTTTTGAAAAGGTTTTGAATTCATGATGTTGGTGAGGTGGGGGCATTTTGGCAGTGAACAGAGTGCAGGTGCTCTCATCATAGTCTATTCACAAGGGAATGCAAAACCCTTCTTATGCCACTCATTACTGTCTTGGCATTGTATATGGGCTTAGAATTGCATATCTCTTTTTTTCTGGGTTAATTCATTTTAGAATGAAGTAAGTGGTTTGTGTCTGGTTTCATTGTTTGCACATATTGAACTATGAAGTATTTTGGGATTTATAACAGAGCCATGATTGATAATCACTTTATTCCGTGCAATAGCACTGTAAGAGAATAATAGAGCCGCAATGCCAAAAGCACTCAAAAATCCTCTTTTACATGAGAGTGAACATTCCAGTCCAGGTCCTAGGGCAGCAAAATGCAAAATGTATGGCATAAGCCACTGTCATGACTACAGACTGTATAATGCACCTAATCTCGTACATGATACTACAGATGTACTTTTTATCTTTTCCCACAACAACATGTTTGGAAATCAACCCACCATAAAAGACAAGAAATTGCCTGTTGTGTGATAGTCTACTGACCAAATATATATTTTTGAATACTAAAAGTTTTGTTTTAGTATTCTGATGAACTAAAAGTTCATCAGAACGCATAATGTCTAAAAAGGTGATTCTTCTAAAGTCGTATCCGACAAGAGTGCCCATGTCACTTTGCGAAGTGTTATCATCTTTTGGAGGCATGCATCACAATGAGAGACATCCTCAGTGTTATTTTGGCTGCTTTATAATCACATGTAGAAAATTAATCAGTGTTTGCTCTCTCATTTGTACAGAATGAAAGAAGTGATGTGCTTTCCATTATCTCTGCCTGTCAAACAAGGAAATGTGGGAAATGGGATTTTTAGCAAATTAGTAGGTAGCTTAAAGAAAAACAGACCAAGACAGCAGCGATGGCAGATGTCTCCTTAATTGTGCATAGATTTTAGGATGAATTGGTTGGTTCAAATTAATATTTACAAGGACACAGGGTCCTGTTAGCTTATTTTGTTGCAGCACGAATCATGCAAGTAACCGTGTCCTTTGTCTGTTTCTCCTTGCGTTCAGTACATTCAGAAATGCCATGAGATTGATTTCAGTGAACAATTTACAAGATGTCAAATATTGGCTTTGGAAAACTTTATTCCACTCTTACAGATTATTGTAATCCTAAATCAAATTTGTTCAGCATATGATGTTTTACAAGTTAGCATTCTGAGCTTGAAATATTCAATAGTGTCTCACATATATTGGTATATGACAGAATGTTATTAATGCTCACACATTCTACTAATTTGCATTTAATATCCACAAAGTATGTCTCAGTAAATCAGGCACTAGTAATGCAGAAGTAGTATCAAGTGGAAAATGTCTCAAAATTGATGGTGGTAATACTGTTTAACACTGAAAAAAATATTGTCACAATAAAGATGACTAGTCTGTAATCATTTAGACAGCATAACAAATAATCTAAAAAAGACTTGTGTCACTCAACTCCTCTTCGAAGACTTTCATATCGAATATGTCTATTTATATCGCTGTCTAAAGTGTTTCCATATCCATGTCCCACTGTACATATGATCTGTTAATGGGAGAGGAAAGGAGCAGAACTGCAGAATAATGAAACAGAAATAGAACTTTAGTTTCTCCCTGCAGCTACATTTTATTCATGTCTTTGATGAAACATCCATTTATTCCTTTTCTTTTAACTAAACCAGACAGGTGACAAAAAAAATCTTTAGTCACAGCGAGATTACTATGAATCAGCAAACTGATGCTTGATATTTTGCTGGAAGTAACACCTCAATAATGTATTATTTCCAACGTGTTGAGAGCTGACGTAACACAGGGCTCAGTGCACCCTGTTAAGTCATTCAGACATTTAATCAATATTTCTTTTATGCCTATAAATGAACTTGTCTGTTAATGTTTACGGAAACAAATCAGTTATCTAGGCTTACTGAATTAATTCCCTATTATACCAATCTATAGCCAACACAGGTGTTATTGTGTACCCACACCATTTTGTCCAACAAAAGCTCGAGAACAGGTGCATAGATCTTTCTAATCCGCACTGCTCTCCCTCCACCTGCTGTGATAATTAATGAGGTGCTGCAGTACACATTGACAAAAGCTTCTTCTCTACGCAAGTTGTTGAGTAGCTGTAGGAATTAGCAGCAGATGCAATAGGGTCATTGTGGATAAGGTTGGTGTTTTCACTTCCCATTGTGCTATTGAATTTTAAGCTCTCACATGAGGTAGACTGGTAGAAAAATTTGGTGGAGGAAAAAGTGTCAATCACTACAACATCTGAAAGTAAGCAAACTTTGGAGAGAAAAATTTGCCTCATCTCTGTACTGTAGGTGTTGTGCAGGTAGATGGGGCCACTGACTAATTCAAGGTTGATTAGGTAAAGGAGTGGATAAAGAATGTTTCTTTCTTATCATTATTATTACTTTTTTGAGCAACATCTGCTGTGCATTAGAAAGTTTTATGAGTGAGCTATAAATACCACAAAAATTCCCTGCAGCACAACACAGCTCGTAATGATATTGTGTGTCCAGTAGCAGCAGGGCCCACAGAGGCAGCCTTGTCAATCATATTTTACAATTAACATTGATGTAACAGTGAATGTGACTCAGAAGGGTGTATCTGTTTAAAAGAAAATCTCTTGGTTTGTGAAATTTGAAATGCTTTACTTTTGTACTAATTACTATAGTGTTAGGAAGCACTTTATGTTACAGTTTGATTATAATGTCATATTAGAAAGGAAACAAGATGGAAGTAACAAATTATTGCTAAATTACCAAAGTAATATCCAAGTAACTGTCTTGTATCAACAGTGGTGCTGAGTAATATTACATGAATGTTTATTTAGCTGGCTAATAACAGGTCAGAAACTGGTGGTAATTAGGTGTAAATAACATATGCCTTTAAGTGGTAATAACATGACCCAGGACCGTTTCTTTTTAATTACATATTAATATCCTATTAAAGCAAACTTCAAACATCTGTGTTAGTTGCTGTGTATTTGTTTCACATTGGAATACACTGGTAATTTACAAATGACCTTTGCCCTAGTGTTGTCATGTTGGGGATGGAAAACATTAAGTGCTGTGCTGTCACTTTAAGTGTAAATCGTTCTTTTCCCTGGAAGAGTCATAAAATGTAAAGTTCCCTATTGCAAATATAGGCTGGCAAATTAGCCCAAAGAGACAGCATATACTGTCTCTGCACAAAAAACTTACATACTAAGCAATGAACTGTAGAACTACAAATAATACTTTGAAAAAACTAAATTCAAATGACCAAAGGTTCCCCAAAGAGCTGTGGATTAAAATTTCTGTTCATTAACAGCACAAAAACTACCACGGGCAGTAACTACACAACCTTGTTTCAATGCTAATATCTGGAGGTTATGTGCAGAAATGGGAGTATGAATTCTCTATTGAGAGATAAGGCAGCTGGAGAAATTATATGATGCATGAAATGCTAAGGAAACACTTGCAATATTCAGGGAAATCCCTGACTGCAGCACTAGCTACTGCAGAATGACATAGGAAATGAGACAATTCTCAAATTAAAACTCCATTATTCTATATGTTTAACAATTAAGAAAGGAAAGAAATAAGAATGTGGGTGGTGCTGTTATGATGATAAAACACAGAGAACAAAAACTGAATATTTTCCCATGCTATACTGAGTGTAATGGCTCTGTGGCAAAATAAAATTTACTGTGTGGGCTCTCTGTTCTTAATCTTTCCTGCCGATCTATTAATCCCACTGTATGCTGCTGTCCCAGCATGGAACAGCCAACAGACAGTGTAAGCAATAGGCTGTAACCATTCAGCTGCATTAAGCAGGTGAAAAGACAGATATTGCCCTCAGTAGCTGTTGACACCAAAATAGAACTAAAATGAGAATCAGTGTTGAAATTAATATGTCAATATTGTGTTTACCGCGCAGCTTGTTGTGATGCCTCCTAATGACCACATATTCTATTAGGGCAAAATTGAAGTCATGCATTGTTGTGTACTCTTCTGGTAAAGATAAAGTATCTAGTTAAATATGTCAATTTTTTTCATTCTTTTTTGCTCTTCTCTCCATCTGTTTTTCTCTTTCAACGCTTCTCTGTCTAAAGGTATACTTTAAGCGAGATGGTGAGCTGATAGAGGTGATCTCCTACACTCTACCGTCCGCCAACGACCAGGGGAGCAGCTCAGCAGGGGTGAGAGGAGCCAGGCCACTGATCAGCAGGGACCTTGATGACACTAAGTTACAGCGGTCCCTCTCCCTCTTGGATCCCGAAGGACGATCGCCCCGCTTGTACACAGAGAGCCCCCAACGTGTCCACACTCATGGACAACAGGCCTACGAACCCAGCCCTGCAACAGAGGTCATTCCAGAGACAGTAGTGAGCCGGGAGTTCCCCCGCTGGGTGCACAGCACAGACCCACTCTACTACTTTAGCCACACTCACATCCCCCAGAGTGATGGCTCTGTGGTGGTGCAGGCCCGACTTACTTGGACCCTCAACCCCCAGTTAGATAATGATGCCCTGTTCAGCTGCGAAGTGAAGCATCCAGCACTGTCCATGCCTATGCAGACAGAGGTCACTCTAGGTGAGTAGGATGCTGTCCAACTCATTGCTTTTGCATGCTGTATTCATTCCCACACAGACCATTCTGCTTTTCCACTTCCCAGCCACCCAAAAAACCGCAAGACATACACTCGTTTTACATTTCTTTTCTCTTTTAATCTCCCGCTGTCTCCTCGTATCCCATTGCTGCACTTGGAGACCAACTGGGCCTCCTTATGTCTTCGTTGCAAATGTACTCAGAACAACACTGATTTTCATTTGATGCTGCTTAATTGTGTTACAGCTGAACAGATTGCAAGTTTAACACTGAATGCAAAACTCACAGTGAATGACAGGGCAATTCATCGAGCTGTCTGTTGCTAGATTGAGTTAACTCAGGAGCGTTATTGAAAAAGTCAGCCTGAATTAGAGAAGTCAGATGAGAATTTAGACACACTGACCAACGTTATATTATAGGAAAGGCACTCACAGAGATGCTCCACTTCTTCGAACCTCAGTGAAAACCTCCTTTAAGCTCTTCAGTAATATGCTTTAGTGTGTCAGAGACATAGTGTCTTAATTTTGCCATTTCATCAGAAGGAGAAAAACACAGTGGCATTAGGATTATTATCGTTTGTTCATCTGCAAACGATCAAAGGAGATGGAATAGCTATACAAATACTGATTTCTGAGAACAGGAGTCGCACTTTATGGGAAAACTTAGCATTACGTTTTAATAGCATATGATCGAAGAGAGAGACACACATATTCTCACTTTAAAAATGTTGTTTTTGGGTTTTTTTATTCCAAAAACAAAGATGGCTTCCAGCATATCCAATTAACACTTCAAAGGCAGTACGTTGGCATCACACTCCTGGATAGAAGCCAGCAGTCATAACATGATAAACAGAGACAATATCTTCCATGAAAAGTTAGCAGTGTTTGAAAGGAAAAGAGGCTCTGAATGAGGAGGTTGGGGCTGGCTTACCATTGCAATGTCACATCCTCGCCTTTCATTTAATTTCATTTTCAGTGCTGGTGAGCAGCAATGGTTACAGCTGAGTTCATCTATAGGAAATGTTATTACGTTAAGTACTTAGAGAATGCATTTACAAATTAATTACTAACTTAAAAGTGGAAAATACAATGCATGAAGAAGATGATGTTTTCATGTCAAGATTTTTTTAGCTTTACAAATAGCCTACCTGATAATTAAGTAAATAAATAAATAAATAAAAACTAATTTATTTATTTATTGCTTAATGGGTTTGTCTTTTTTTCTTTTAAGTGCTGGACCAAACCTTCCAAAAGCAGTGATTCACCCAGAGACAAAAGTGTGAGGTTGTTGATGATGATTATTATGATTAAATCCAGGCTCCGTTTTTCTTTCTGTAGTAGAAGAAAGAAAAAGATTATTAGAATTGTTACTGTGAGAATAAAACTTCTATGGACCAGAATAAAAAATAGTTTTAAACAAAATGGTTTTGTAAAATCAATAACTTAGAATTGTTACTCACCTGTTAAAGTACAAGTTTGAAGGAAACAGAAAATTGCTAAAGTTATACTACTAAATCTGGGTATAGGCATTACTTTACTTATTAAATGCCTGTTTTGTTGCTTTTTCCTCTTCATTAAGGTGTTGGAAATCTCACTGTGAACACTGTGCAGATTGTTCCCTGCAAATTGGTATGGATACAGAGCAAAGAGATCTGAATAAATGACACTGATTGACTGATTAAAAATATTTTTTTCTTAAATATCTGGGACTCAGTGCAATGGGACTGTATTCAGTTCTAAAAAAATCTGATATCTTGTTAGTCAATATAACTGAAAGGTCTAGTATTGGGGGATCGGGCAGCATTGACTGAGGACATATATGGTACCTATAAAACAATTTTTAAATTAAAATTGTTCAAAATGTATTCATTTATAATATCTACATTGTATTTATAAACTAAATGACAGATCTGACATATGTAAATGGCATGTGTTGTTTGTTTGGTAAAGGAGAATTTACAGCAACTTTTATAGTTGGTATCATGAGTTTAAAGACCCACATACAAGTAACATACGATAAAGTTTTATGGAATAAAGGCTTTGATTGAATTTAAACCTGACAAAATCCTATGAAGAAAGCAGTAATGTACTTCTTCGAACTGTTCAAGTGTGCTATTAAGGGATATCTGTAAAGACACTTGTCATATATAATAAAAACCATAACAATGAATTTCTAGCTATATACAGCATATTGATACTTTCAGAGTCACTTTCTTTCACACTCCTCTGACTCCTTTAATGGTTAGGTAACACATTATTCCAGAGGAAAAAAAGTTTTACAAAAATTTAGTGGGGATTTTAGGTTTAGTTTTATTTCCTCACAACTTGTATGCCAAAAAGACCTTATGCCAGATTCCATATGTGTATGTGGGTAAATAGGTTGAATCTGCAGGGCATCAATTAGAGGAGATGGGACACTCCTTTCTGTTGAAGCTTTTGGATCAGTTTTCTGTCCAGATTGACAAGGGAAGTGTTCGTTTTAGGCAGAAATCATGTGCAGAAAAGCTCATGAAACAAGTGCAAAAGAAGTCAAACACTCAAAGTATATGGTGGATTAATAATTAGTTGTGGACTGATTTTTACTGATTTTTTTGTTGGTGAGTATTCCTCGCTGCAGCGTATGTATTGTAGTTGTGATTTGCTCAAGTTATTATAGAGCTGTTTTATCTGTTAGCACACTATTGAGGTTCTTTGACATTTGTTTTTGTTGTTTTTTTATTGTTTGTTTTTGGAGAACAATAGAGTTCTAACAAAATAATAGAGGTTTCACCTGTCGTTGGCACTGTATTTATATCAATTTGTTGATGGTTTTGAACTTTTAATGGAAATCATTGATATTGAGAAAAATATGAAATATTACCAGCCATATCCCCGAAGAGGATCTACTGTCTAACAAAGCCCTTTGGCCCTTATTTAAAAACCAATTGTTGCGACTGGCATTGTCACTTTTTCAAATGGGAATTTCTCATACCACAAAATCGTCTTTTAAAATGTAATAACTGTCACCCTCATCTCCCAAGTGAATAGAAATATAGTACATCACTTGCTAGAGGGAGACAGGCGGCATCAGTTGAAGGTATAATGGCATGAGCTGTCTTCGCAAGACAAAGTATTGCTGTAAGGATTCTAACAGCTCTTTGCCTTTTTCGCATGTTGATAATACAGATGACACAACCTGGGGGAAATGGGCCCTGTGAAACTCTTGCTAAATGTCAAAAGTGTTAATATTTTGACAAGCCTTTCTGTGCTGTGTTTGAAGTCATTAATTTAGCACTACCTTTGTTCTTTTAAAGAGATGGAAGAAGCATCAGTAGAAAAAATGAGAACAGAAAATGTGCGTTTGTTGATTGTAATTAGAGCATACTTGAAATTCAAAGCATTCACTGACCTGCTCAGAGCTTGATCCATCTTGGAATGGAATAGTATTTGGGGAAAAAAAGGTAATATGGTTGTGATTCACGTACAAAATTGTGTTGAATATTATTGCGAGACTAAATGGCACTACGTTTCTAGAGTATTTCAGTAACTCTAATTCAATGTGACTGTGTAAAACAGCTCACCTTAGGATTCTCATCACTTACATACCCAGTTCATTTATTATGCAGTTGTAACTGGATAATTGCACTCATACACACACCCTCTTGGTTCTCTCAGGTGTGTTTGGTCAGGAAATGAAAGGGAGATCTTTTCAGTGCTCATAAGTAATAAATCTTTCAGAGATTTAATATCGCCACAGGAGACAGAACGACAGTCTGACAATCGACCAATGTTGTATCACACTTCATGAATATTCATGATTGGCTCTGTGCTCAACATACAAATGAAAATGAATCTGGTGCTGGTCTTCACAAGTCTAAAAAAGTGACTCACCTTTATGAGATCATGACCATTTTATTCATGAACATCAGTTCATCCATGAACAGTGTATCCTAAAAATTAAAATAAGTTTTTGGCTTGGATTTATTTGAATATAATTAGACAAGAGATGGAAATGTCACCACACCCTACAGCAGTGAGAAGGGCTCCAGGAATTTAAACAGTCCACAATCTTTGCTGTGCCAGGCCCTGATCATTAGGTGCTCCGTTCAGGAACACATCTGTGATCTGTGTGTGCGTTTGCATGTCTGAATATTTATGAGGATTATGTGTGTGCATGTAATGTGTTGCAGTATGTCACTATGTTGTGACTTTGTTCAACTGCAACATAAAACCATGAATCATCGGTCCGTCTTATTTTACTGTTTTTGGCCACCTAGTGTGCAAGGTTAATCTAAGAAACACGTAGCATAGGGCCTGATTCATCATGATGGTACAATCTGGCAGTCAGGCCTCTAAATTCAGCTGCAAGCCTCTTCACCTTCTCTTTCTAAACCGAACCAGTCACCCGGCTAATACGGCAGGTTCCCTTCAATGGTTTAAGTCTGCTGTACAGCTGGGCAGACCTGTTGATGCCTTGTCTTGATATTAAAGCACACCTGATGCATGGTGTGCAGTTGTTTTTCTGGGGGGCATGTTTATTCTCTGACCTCTCTTAAAGTCATAACAGTTCTTTCTTTAAGAAGTTGGGCCTTAGGTGACATTAGGTCTCATGGGACCGTGGCTCATTTCTCCTGTGATGCCCTCACCTCAGAGAAGCTGTATCATGTCCATCACGCTGCATGCTGCCATAATCAAAGATGGTGACGTAGGACGCCAACTGTCACTGCTGGAGCAAATCCCAGAAATCGGCCATCATCTTCCCAGCCATATGCCTTGCGAGCTCTATGTGACGCCATGACACCAGTATTTAAAAATACCCCTCTGTTAGTGTGTAGGAGGTGGAAAGATAGTGCTTCACACTACCATGCCAAAACTAGCCTGTTAAATGCCATCCGTCTTCAGCGTGAGATGGAACACTCATGTCAAATTGCTCACATGATGTCTCCGGTTTGGATGCCAGGGCTAAGATGTGATTGTTTTGCCTGATTTTGATTTTTCTTTTTTAAGGTTGCTGTTGCCAAAATTTATTTTTGGAATTTGCACCCGTTTGCGCTGCTTGGGGTCTGAACAGATACATCAGCTTGTAGAGAATAACAAGTTTTGCTAATAACAACAATAAAAATAATGATGATGACGATGATGATATTAATAATATCGCTTTTCAGTCGCTTCTTTTGCAAATTTTCATGGAATTAAATTGCTTTTGTTTCTGCTTTATATAACATTCTCTAGGAGAGGATGTTATACATGGACAGTGCCACACGCACAAACCACAGTGTAATTTCTGAATCCATTAGTCTGATACAGGCTGGTAGTCATTGACTGCCTAAGAAAAGTCTGTGATTCATTAGTAACAGTGGACAGTTTGTTTCCAGATTAATAGCCAAAAAGTATAGGTCATTTGTCTGTTTATTTATTTATGCTTTAGCTGAGTTCATCAATGAAAACAAACACCCTGTGTGATTTATATTAAGAGTTGGAACCAAATTAAACAGAAGAACTCCTGGGTTGCATTGTACAGGCGTTACTGATAGGATGCCCTTAGCCTGAGTCTCATTGCATGTGATGCTCAGTCCATTTGTTTAACATATGGAACTGTGCAGCATCTGGAGCAGTTATCTTTAGGGGAGCTGTTAATCATCACAAATCGTGGAGAACCTGCTTATATTGTCCTAATGCAGCGTGCTGTGCAGTTTAGCTGCAATGAAATGACTTACCTTCATTTTTTTTTAATAGCATTATGCAAATCACTCATTTTATCTCAACACTACATGCGCAGGACAATCGCTGGCCCCTCACAATTCCATGATATTAGAATCTGGCTACTCCCTCTCCTACTTGCGCCCCATTGTTTTAGATGGTCCAAATGAAAGCCATCTGGGGGCTGCTGTCCGCACCAAGACAAGGGAATTAGCTCTGTGAGTGTCCCTTATCTCACTGCCTCCACACTCCACCCGTTGCACTCCCATTCTCCTCTAGTAATGAGTATCTACCCAATTTAGTTCCTTTTCTCTCCAAAGGGGAATAAATCCAGCACAGTTCTTTGGATGAAAGAACCTGAAGGTCCCTCGCCTCTCGGCCTGTGACCTTAATAGACAGGAAATTGTATTTGTATCCCTCCCTCTGCGACCAAACAGGTATCCAGCAGGATTTGCTCCCCATACTCAGTACAATGACCTTTGTCTCTCTGTCTTTTTTTCTTTTCAGCTGCTCCAAAGGGTCCTAAACTTTTGATGTCCCCCAGCAGGGCAAAGGTAGGGGACACAGTGCGCATCACTGTGCAAGGATTCCAGGTAGGATCGCCAGGGGTAAGTGCATGGGGTTTTAAGAAAATGAAAGTCTAATTAAGTCTGCAATAGGAGGAGAATGGTGCACATGTGCAGTGAAGCCTGTTTAGTTTACCTCTTTAGTGACCACTTTGCTGGGCACAGGCATATTTTCTTTAACCTATTTATTCAAGCATGTGCAATATTTATTTGGAAAAAAATGTATTTATATTTCAACATTTTGGATAAAGTTAGTAAAGTTAGTACGCCCGAAATGCCAAACATTGCAGCTTTTCAGACTGTTTGTTTTCAATAAATCCTCAAATGTAAAACTAAAACTAAAGAATTCAAATGAATAAATTCAAATGTACATGCTTATGTTAGGTTGGAAACTATGCTATCAGCTGTGATGCTGCTTTCAGACTTCCTGCTTTCTTTTCCAAAATGGGGCAGGTGTCTTTTGTGTGAATGGTCTCTGGGTGGTCCTGATATCTTTGACAGAAATGACACATTGAAGCCAGGCCTCTAGAGTCGGTCAAGTGAAGAAAATATGGCTAATCCTGATATAAAACAGCCTAATGGTGCACAGCACAGGTGCCCTTTGTTACTTTGCAGTCTATAGGAATCATACTTCAGATTTCAAATTTAATTTAATGAAATGGAATTTATGAAATTTTATGGAACAAAGTTAAAATTCCGCATTGTTGTTGTTCTCGGTTTAGTACACTGAGTTATTGAGTTCAAAGATTTATACATGTCTGCCCAGTGACCTTAAAATTATTTTAAAGCTTTTTTTTTGAACAGGGTTAAGATTGGTTATTATAAACAGGCTTGACTGTGGCACGCAGCCAGTTGGGCCCTTCGGCAGCGTAGGCATCAGTGCGTACAGATTGATCAGAAAGCAAATTTCCCTTATCCTTCCCCGGACCCTAGGCTTTAGGGTTTCACAATAGATAAGATTCTGTGCCAAGACTAATAATTTTGCTGCCCGCCTTTCTGATGAAATAAAATGTTCCTCTGGGGAATTTGTTATTGATGCTTCTTTTACAGAGGATTTTTTTTTCTGTTCCTTCTCATTGATGTTTTGTTAGTCAGTCTTGAATATTTTTTAATTATATTCGTATTATTATACAGCAGTATTCATTAAATCATTGTCCTAAAAACAAGTGCAACAAGTTCAAGTTCAAGACTGTACTGTCTTAAAACACAGTAGCGTTGTTCACATCTATAGTACAGTATAGACTGTGCTTGAAAAACTGTGGAAGAAGGGCAAACTGCAGTAGCTGAAAATGTTGTTTGTTTTGCTTCACTTGTGAATTTGCCAAATAAGCTAGCTCTTTCTGAGTTCATGGACCTCTGCAGTAAAACTGCTCTTGAGCAGAAACAACCAAACTGAAGGTTACTTTTTCAGCACAGTTAGTGATAGCACATACAGGACTTCAGTTCTACACTAACTTCATGCGGTATGTTTTTCTCAAAATGTGAGGTTATGTTGCTGACATTTCAAGACATCCCTCAGACCGGGGCTCCGGTCCTCTGCAGCCCTGGAGACTGGAGCTTGTTCTTTAGAAAACTTTCAAATTTGTCTTTTTTTTGTCATGTAATATTTCCTTAAGAGTTAGAGTGATACAAACGCCTATCTGTGAAAAACTGTTGTAAAGTGAAGCATGATTATTAATGCATGTTGTTAACTTGCCTTTGCATTAGGGGGAAATTGGAGCTTGTATTATTCATGTATACTTTGCTGTTAATCTCTTGGCTGACACTCACAGACTTTCTCTGTTCTTCCCTTTCAACACCATTCATCTGCATTTTTTTTCTTTTCTTTCCTATTTTTCTTTCCATCCCATTTGGGTGTTGATAGAATGAGGTTTTCCCTGAGCCACTCTTCACCTGGACAAGGGTGGGGGGCCGCCTGCTGGATGGGAGCACTCAGCGAGAGGGGAGGGAGCTGATTCTGGAGAGAGTGCCAGCTGAGCTTAACGGCTCCATGTATCGTTGCACAGCCCAGAATCCTCTGGGTTCCACAGATACGCACACTCGCCTCATAGTCTTCGGTATGTACGCTGAACTCTGCAACATACTCTGGTCCCATTCTGAAGCAGTTAAACTGAAATCACATTTAATTTTGATGAATTATTTAGGGGACAATAAATATGAAATAATGTTTGTCACAGTTTCATAGGCACACATTGTACACATTTAAATGTCAAAGAAAATTGCGTAATTCTACAAAATTCATTTTAATGTATCTATAATATCTTTGAAGAATATTTAAGAGATTTATGTGACCGCTTTTAGGTATAAATCATTAATGCTGCTGAGTGTGTGATTAATAAGAGATTGTAATTGCTTCCACAATGCATTCTTTTAAGGGCAGCACTTTTGAGAATAACTATTCTCTAGCAAGGGATTTAGTGACTGTTCCATTAATGGCATGTCCTCAGCTGTTCTCACTTAAACACCAAAACACAACTATGGTATCAAAGGCTCATGCTAAAATCAAAAGACTTTGTTGTTGGCAGTGTTAGAAAAGCACTTTGTTCGATGGCAAAGCCAAAGTAAAATGTTCATCAAAAACTAGAAGTACTTCATTTGCTGGTGTTGATGTGGGAGCTGGAATGCTTACAGGTTCTGTTATGTCTGTGTGCCCTGCTCCTCTGGCTCTGTTTGCACTGGACACTCATGGAAGAACTGGGATCTGCCTTTCTGAGAGTTCCAATGAAATGACTTCTGTTACAGCTAAATGTCACTTTGCACGAGTGCGTCGACAATTTAATCTGTCGGCCCCGTGTTGAAATATACCCCCTGACTCACTTTTCCTGAAGAGTCATATTGTAAATGATATCCAGAAATTAAATTGGTTTATTTGAATGACCTCATAGCTAAAAAGGCTACAGGAGAGTTGCAGCCAGAAGTAGGCAGACATTATTTGTCTTTAAGTCAGCTAAAATAATACCTTTTTAAATGTATGTTTAATGCTACCTGTAAAAACTAAGCACATCTTTCTTGATGACTGTCTATAATTTATCTGTAGAAGCAATGCTGCCAAACCTGCATGCATACCAGATGCAAAAAGAGGCTGGGTCATCTTTGAGTGGAGCTATTGTGAAGCATTCATGTAACAGAGACCTGTATTTGGAAGTGCGATAACTATAGATAGATACAGTCACTCCTCTTACGCAGTCCTTGTGTAAAGAGAATTTTTGACACTTGTATTATACAGATGTCAAGTTAAGCAAGAAAAACTGGGAGATTTTATGAAGTTCAGAAATGTGTAGTATGCACATGCATGGGTTTTAGCCCTGGAGTGCCCCTATTAACATAAATCAGCTTGACACCATTTTTGTACTTGAGCAACTCTGAAACAAAGAACATGTTATCCTCATTTCTTTCTATCTCTGCGCCTGAAACACTCCTTTGAACAGGGTTTAAGTGTGTCACAAATGTACAAATTACTGGGCAGGTCTAATAAGAAGCCACTTTAAGAGAAAAGTGCCACTTTAGGCGGGCGTTACCTTGAGAAGCGTTTTGGTAGGAAGTGCACTAATGTCTATTTAACACCCTGATGCATCCTCAGGTGTCATGGGCTATGTGCCTAGTATGGCCCATCTGTCTGCCTTCTCCTTGTAGATTGCCTTCACTCACTCTAAGGGGAAGTAAATGGTGATTAAGTGACCTTGGCACCATCCCCCATGGCCTTGAGATGAGACACCTGCCGGGGTAGGGGGGGTGAAGAGATAGAAGTACTTGGGGGCTCAGCTCACTTCACTAAATGTTCAGTATACATCATCAAGAATAATAGAGTATAATGATAGCTTGCTATAGAGACGCTCCGCCAATGACAAGCAGCGTTCACGTCTTGATGATGTACATTTCTAGCCACCCTCAGTGATAATATCCAGTCAGATTACTGTGAAGTGAGTCAGCAGAAATGAGAAACCCGGTAGGGACAAACACACAGGCAGACAACTGTACTTCACACACATGCAGAGACACGCAGACATGTATGCCTATGCAAATTTGCAGGGCAGGCAAACACAAGCGTGCATATGGAGAGTGCACACACTAATTTCTCTGGGCCTCTCAGAGGAGCTGCTATCTTAATGTGGTTGCAATGAAACAAGTAAAGTTTCACACTGTGCTTTATATGTGGCTTCCACCTGCTCATATACAACGTCTAACGTCCAAAAATAGCTCATAAAGTGGAATTAAAGGTTGTTGTCAATGCTGTGAAAACCCACTGCTCCCTTTTTTGCAATTACTTTATCCCTATGAGGTCTTTGAAACTACATGGTCAGAGAGGATTGTGGAGGGTAGACATCAATGCTGCTTATTAAAGATGTAGTAAGTTTCTCCAAACGTCTTTCTAAGACTGCCTAGCCACAGCTTTAGTTCATGGATCTCAGTGCTGCTAAAAATTTGTCTAGGTTGTTGTTTTGCAGTGCTGTGTTTTCCCAGGTACATTTGCAGCCCCAGCCATTCCAACTGGGGACCTGCCATTTAGCATGTGCTACAGGAACTTCATAGTTCAGTATCACTAAAAGCTACAGTTTTTGTCAGATATTACTGTGGGTTTTTTTCTCTTTTTTAAGTTGTTTTCCTTCTTTGTCCGCATATATTTCAGTTTTATACATTAACTGTGTCTACATTAATAGTTGATTGTTTCCCTGATCTTTCTTTTTTTTTGTCCTTTCAACAGAAAATCCAAGCATGATGAAAAACACACAGAATCTCAACAGTAAGTATTTCAACCACAGAGCCAACAAGCATTCAGTGTGTGTGTTTTTCAATATAATGCATTTCATAATTCTGGCTGTATCGTTTGATCATCGCATTTTCAGACATGCTGTATGTAATATGAGAACAAACTGTGACACTGCAGTCGGTTCAGTCAGAAAATGTGTGCAGAAATGTAGCACTGATCAAAGTACCAAATTCTTTAGCTGACTGCGGTTTCGACGTTCAGCGTATTGACAGGTGGATGTTTTTTGATTCTGTCCTGAATACTTTGCCCCAGATACACTGCATGAGAGTGATTCATTCAGGATTAATCTTTGCTGATGTTCAGTACCAGCAAGCAACAAACCCTTCCACTGACTAACCGTGCCTGTCACTTATGGCTAAGTGTGAGATTATCGGTGTTTCATATGTGCATTGGTGCCTCATTTGCGGCTTCTGAGATTATCATATGTAAAGATGAGGGATTGTCAGGAGAAGCCGCAGGGCTGTGACAACAACCTTTCCATCTTTCCTGTTTTCTTGCCACTCCCTCTCTCTTTCAGCTCTAATTTTTTTCTGTTTGTCTTTCAGTTCTATCTCCTTGGCTTTTGTACTCACTTTCTGTCTCCCAGTGCCAGTTTCTCTTAGTGCTTCATCCATTTTTGGGAGCACTTTTCCTTTTGTCACCACCTTATTTCCCTCTCTCTGCTTATTCTATTTTCCCTCCTCCATCATATTTATTTTTCCTGTTTTTTTCACTTGAGCCTAGCTCACAATCTCTGTTTTTGATGCAGATTTTCCATCACGTCGGCCTCATGTGGAGTGCAGATTATGCTGTAGTATAAGAAAACATTCAGAGCTGGTAAAAAGCCAGACTCCGGATTCTTGACTGGTGGGTTTCTGAATCATGACTCACCAAGACTCAAATAAGAGCATGATCATATAGAGGCAGAAATCAGGGTTTAGTTACAGAAATAGGGATAACTCAATTAAACATATGGAGACTCTTTCTTGTCTAATTTCCCCCCATGCTCCAAAAAGTGATGAAGTACAGCATGACACTATTTGTGGATTAGTTCACATAGGAGTGTATTTATTAGCTGTTGTAAATTGCAACTTCTCTTACTTTTAGATCCAAAAGGAATAAAGAACCTATATTATACTTTATATATATATATATATATATATATATATATATATATATATATATATATATATTTTTTTTTTTTTTTTTTTAATTTATTTATGTTTTTGCAAGGATTTGCTTTTGCTTAACTGGAAAACACATCTGAATGATATATTTGCCTGAAGTATAATCCTCAGTGCATGTGTGCACTGCCTATGTTTGTCCCAGTAAACAGTGGGAACAGCTTCCCAAGCAGATGGCATGCAGAGCTGTCTTTAAGCTTAACTTCCCTAGCCAGGCAAAATTTGAACAGCCTCGTAGTCCAGCATGCACTTTACTATTTTTTTCCTGTTTCCTATAAACCTTAATGTTTCTCCCACTATCCATTTTTGGTCACTCTTCATTTTGCCATTTGTTTTTCCCCTGTCTTCCCCTCCTGTTCCCTTCTCTGCAAGTCCTATCTTAGGGATGCAAATCTAGGAATGCAAATGCTATGGTAAGCACAGGAGCAGGTGTGTCACAGCAAGGACAGAATCAGGTCAGCATGGACGTGCAGACATGCCTTGCATGCAAGTCAAATTGGTACAACATAGCCCCAAGAGGTCACTACACACGTGCTGCAGCTTAATGCCTGAATGCTGGACTCCTCATCTGGTGCAAGTAGGAAGCGCCACATCTGCCAGTCAGTCAAGTCTGTCATAGACAAGAATACTAGTCTCTGAAACAAATTGTCAAGCTGCATGATATTGCAATGATCTGAATTTAATAGATGAGTGAATTTTGAATAAAAATGTGAAAAGTTTCCTGTCACATAATACATACCAGTCAGCCAAGGGTGGTAGAAGCATCACAAGTTTGGAATTGTCACCCTATGGTGCAAAATGCATCCGCTTTGCTGAGACACAGCTGTTTAACCATAAGGCAAGATTCAATACAAGTCATAGCTGATGGACTTTGCATTCACCAAGTCTAAAATAGCAATATTGCAAGAGCCATGTCTAGTAATCACATAATATACATTTTCCAAAATCCTTTATTAGAACACAAGTCAGATCAGAAAGGATCCAGACTGGTGGGCATACAAACGGATCCGCCAAAGCCACTGTCAGAAATGTCGAGCCGATTTTTAAAGCCAGCTAACTTAACTTAAACCTTCTCTGGAGTCAAAGTATTCATGTGAAAAGAAAGCATTATGATTCCAGCTGACATTTTAGAGCCAGTACATCTGAGGTAAAGTCATCCTTCTTTTTTAAAAAACATGTTTCCACAGAAATCAGTCCCAGTTGTCTAAAAAAAATCAGGTTGGCAGAAATGCATTGAGGTCTGAGCCAAAAACTGAAGGTAAACAGATGGCTGGGTGACTTGCATCCATGACTGTAGACTGGAATAGAACCTCAGATGATGATCTTATGGTTGGGTGAGCTCATTACCAAATGAGATGAGGTATTTATTGAAAAGATCCAGTTGTTATTGTCTGATATGTGACTTGCATAGAGTGGAATTTAATGTATGTAAAATGTCAGATGGCACTCTAGAGTTCTACTGAAATTAACCTTCAGAAGTGATTTATCATGGAATCCTGATTAATTTGTGAAACTCTTTGTGATTTAACTCTTACTAATTAACATTTGTCAGTGGGTGGAGCGGGTGGATCCTTCAGAATCGCTTGGCTGTGTTATCTAACAGGAATAACCAGATTAAATTTTGAACCTAAATCTTACCACACACAGTGTGGTCATCCTCTCATAGTGAGAGTGATTGTAGCCACCGTCTTGGCACTACTGGGACAAATTGCCGGTTATATCAGCAAAGACACACCCACGGTCGTTCACAACTTTCCTCCCTCAGCAGCCACAAGGGAGGTTCAGAAAGCATTAGCTGCACAAAGCATGTTTCTTTCATGACTTCTCTTCTGTAATATAGTACAATGCTGTTAAATGAAAAGCACAAACAGTGTAAATAGAAGTATTGTTCACTATATCCACGCATTTAATTTTTCAAGAATGAGAAATAAAAAACAATGTTTATATTCAGCTTAACTGTTAGTGAGATCAAACAGGGATTTTTGGATTTTGATTGAGTGATATGTCATTGCTGTATCATATTATTTTGCACTTCAAAAGCAGGGGAAAGCAGGGATTTACTATTACTCAGCTGCAATAGGAAATCATTTAACCCTCTTAAGCAGCAAGAAGTTGGAGTAATGCGTCAAAATATAATGAATACATGTGTCAAATAAGGACTAATACATTAATACATATTTCTAATAATGTTGAGCTTGCTAATAGTGCTAAATATAAATTGAAATTTCTCTTTAAAGATCCAATAGCAGTCAGCTTTCAATAGGATCCCTTGACTTTAGATCTCCAATAAGTGGTTCTGTGTAGTTTCTCACAGGCTTCTGGTGACTCTCTTTTTTGACTGCTAGTCCATTCTTCCTGTGCTTTTGTTAAATCCCAAACTAGTGATTTTCAAGATGATTCATATCCGGGGACTGAGATGACCACCAGGCATGTGCTTGGGCTAAATTGCCTGGTATTTCACCAAATCCATAATGTCAGTCACAGTCGATTTTTCCCTTTTCTGCAACAGCTAAACGCAACCACATCCATGCGTGCTTGTCTTGGTTGGTGATGTTCTTCTTGTCTGGGCCTTTCATGTCTTTAACTGTTACACTTTGGTGAAATAACTGTTACCCTTTAAAACAGTAACTTTCAGGTTGCCAAGTTGATTACACAGCTGGAGCACGTGCTGAGACCAAATTTTGGTATATCTTTATCACAGCTGAAGCAAATTCAGGTGCTGTTATAGAGTTTTAGTTCCCAATAGCTTAATTATATCCTGACATGTGGTAAGTTTAATAGTAAGTTATTTAAAAACAGCAGTTTTATAAAAGAATTTAATCATTCTCATCTACATTTCTATATTTCACTCTGAATCGAATACACAGTTACGGAAATTAATGAATGGATGTATTTCAAAAATGTCATCCACCTACATAAGATGTTAAACATTTTAAACACGTTATTTTGATTATATCTCTCGACTCAAATGTGATTTATAAAAAATTATAAACATCTTTGGAAGGCTTAATAGATAAACCCTTAACAGCTCAGCAGGGCTAAATAATTTTGATTGCAGCTGTACCTCAAGTGATTTCAAACCCCCTGAGCTGAGACATTTAGAGAAGAAATGCTTTTCTGATGAAGCAAAGTCTCAGTCTATAAGCAACAATCAGGTTAAAATAGTTTATGTGTGTGCCATAAACAATTTTATAAGCTACAGGAGCATGGACTCTATTGTTTGCACCTTGTAAGTCTGTCTAACTGTCTGTGTGTTATGGCAAAATGTGGTCCTGGGGATGCCTACTATGGGTGGAACTGTCAAATAAGTGGTTTGAAGTACTTTCAGATGGGTATGTGGACAGCCGTGCAAGATACAGTCCCAAAATTTTACAGGTGTGTAGTTGGAATCGGTTGTGAAGATTGGTGTCATGTCACCCGTGAGTACTGGGTAAAGGGCACCTGGAGTAGGCCTTGAGCC
Source organism: Oreochromis aureus (assembly GCF_013358895.1). NCBI lineage: Eukaryota > Metazoa > Chordata > Actinopteri > Cichliformes > Cichlidae > Oreochromis > Oreochromis aureus. The sequence continues at coordinate 30,858,948 of NC_052946.1, forward strand.
GCTTTAAGCTCTGATAACACAGTCTTTTGCATTCTTAATGTATTTGTAAGTCTCATAGGTGTCTTTATCTGGTTTATAAACATAAAAATATTTTCCACAATAGGCCTGGTGGGAGAACTCGCTGGCAGCTGTTATGATCCCATCACAATATGGTCTCGTTTATTTAATTGTTTTCAGTTGAGTGAAAACATAGAACAGTTCAATGCCCTTAAAAATCCCTTTTTAATGAAATTCCTATTTTACAGTAAATAACATATTTAGCCACTTCAAGCACGAGTATAATTCAGAAGAATTGCAAAGTGGGATGAACAATTGTTTTGTTTTTTAAAATGTATTATTAACGCACTACAATACATCAAAACGATGAATGAAACTGTCTGATTGTCGTTTTCTTTGGTTTTGTAGATGAAGCCCCCCGCATGGATATGCTCGGATTAACGTGGATGGCACTTGTCCTCACAGTGACAGTGGAACTGACGTGAAACCTCTCATCCAAGACGTTCTCGCTCACACATATACACGCATACTTGCCCTTCTTATGTAACATCAACACATGCACACAGTAACACACACACACACACACACAATCACACAAAACACAATTCCCACAGTCCCACAAGCCTTCTCCAGTCATCAACAGACCCTGCATACGTCAGTCGATCAGGAAACAGTGCCACCACATGATGGCTCTACACTGTTTTTGTAACAAAAATAATAACCAAGATAATGATATGAAAAGAACAACATGATGAACATGACAGTATCCACCTCCTATATAGCCCCGCCCAGTTACACCTTTTTTTCGTTTCTTGTCCCACGTCTGCCTGTTGACCAATAAAATCAGTTGATTTGAAATGGAAAAGAAAAAAAGCATTGGATTTTATTTTATTGACTCACAATATTATTGGTACTGAGATGTGAAAAATGGAACTGATTTTAGACTGCGCCACCACATCAACCACACCTGCTACATATCCTGGGATGTACCTGACTAAGAGCAAGCTGATAAACCATGGGAGAATAAATACAGATGCTCTAAGTGGAGACGCTTTTTTATTAATATACAAATTTCTTTTTTTCTTTTCTTTTGTTTTCTTTCTGATGGCTCAGAATGTACAAGAGGATTTAAATGCAGAAACTAGAAAAAAAAATCTCATTTTGAGTGTATTTTGTGTACATCAGTGTAAATACTGAAAAATAATTAAAAGAGGTTATATGGGTTATGGTGAGGGATGGTTGCTGAAATAATTGGAGTTTACACTCCTCCACCCTTGTTTGTACTTCATTCAACTCTGTTTTCAGAGATAATTCTTGGCTGAAAAGGATGGAAACATTAACAGCCTTTTTGTTTCTCATTTGGGCTTTTTATATCTATATGGCAGGTCTCCAAGGACAGAGTAAAAAGTATCTAACATATGTCTGCTGTTTTGGGGTTGTGGTGCATGTGACGTTTGAAGATTCTTTCTCCTTTTGGTGTGTTGCAAATGACAGCACTGCAACTCATTGTCACTGGCCTGTAATCCAGTTATTTACTTGTGACATACTATCTTAAGTGACCTACATTGTGTACAATACGTAACTCTTACCCAGACATTTACAGTACTAGTAGGATCATTTTAGCCGCCATCCCAGGGAGGAGTTCACCTGAGGCAGCTTGTGTAAACAGGGTTGTTGCATTTGTTTCATTTCACCTCTATTAAAATGGAGAGATGACAAAACTCAAAAGCCTTGACTTTGCTTAAAACAGTGTTCAACGGTGTTTTACAAATTATTTTTATTGTCCTGCCTCTTTTAATGCTGTGTACAGGCAATATGCAGCATTATTACTCATACCGAAGACACATGCTAATCAAGATGGTTGAAAGAACTGTTGAAATTATTTAAATAAAATCCCACCATAATGTATAAGAACGTGTGTTGATCGACTCTGTAGAGAAAAAGACCTCTTTTTGATTTTTTCTGATGATATGGACTTCAACGTGGTTTTTGAAGGAGATTCTGACATTGCCATTAACTCTTTGCGGTTTCTGGCCTTTCAGTGAAAGATAGCTTAATGCAACGTAATCCTGCATTTTTTGGACTTCACAAGAATTGCAATTTAAGCTATTCTAAGGACCCAACATGTATTAAGGGATTAAGGTTTAAACCAGGTGGGAGGTAAGAGGAGAGATTTTAAAGCTTAGTTGAACCGAAAGGATAGACCTATCTGTTTGGGATATCAGCTCACCTTGCCAAAGTACTATCCATATTGCATACTGCATGCGGGAGATGAGAGCTGCAGAGCACAAACATTATTAACAAACAGTCATATGTGCTTTGAATGAATTTTTATCTGGCAAGGGAAGCAAAGGGCACAAATCCTTGTCCACCCACTGTATAGTATTCTAACTCGGCTATCATTGTAATTTTTATTCAAGAGGCACTTCTGTGCTTTTTGCTTTCACTCACTCATTTCACATTCAAGTGAGAAAAACGGGTCCATTTCTGAGTACAATACAATGTGCCAATTGGCTTTATATGATTTAATCATCATGCCAGAAGAAGTCTGTCCTAAATAGTTTGTGGATAAGGCTGTGTTACTGTTGTCCACATCTTAGTAGTAGCTATGAGTACTAAATTCATAACCATATTATGGTGGACCAGAAATATGCAATAGATAAGATATAAGAGCCTTTAAATGCACTGCTTTGTCACATTTTCTTCACATTTGTGCATAAGCAAGAATCTATTAAAAAAAAGGTTTTAGTTTCACTTACTATGCTTTGTTTATTTTCAGTCACATGTGGTCGTTGTATAAGAAAGAAGTGAAAGCACATGACTACAATGCACATGACAATCATCTTCTGAATGCTCCACCTGAAGCTAGAAGCAGTGGTGAGGATAAGAGGTTGCCTCTATAGAGCATTTGTGAATTATTCAGGAGGTAACTGTGCTTGCAGAATCCAGTTTCCTTTTTGTTGTCTGCAGGCTGGCCTATCAGATGACCAAACATTGTCGGTGTGGGCTCGGAAATCTGACACACCCTCTGCACGAGTCCCCACGTGATGCATCTTTACAATGCTTCTAAACACGCTGTTAAGATGAATACTATTTTGTTGTTGACCACAGCCTCACTGCTGTGTTATCAACAATACAAATGGCAGCTTGGCAGCAGCAACTGAGCGACAAATCTCCCATGAGACAGAAATACATGTTTGAATCTAGTATAGTGTAGAGAAATAAATGACACTCCCAAGGTTATGTGTACAAAGTCTTCCCATTTTATTTGCATTACACATGCTTTTATTGTTCAGATGGTGCTCTGTACACTTTATTGTGTTTATAATAGCATGTGACTGTCATTTAAGTCTCTGATACTAATCTTCAGATCATCTTAACAGAGACTAACTTAAGCATCTGCGTTGGCAGGGAAAGGACCTTTAATATGGAGCATGGCTGTGCAAACAGATGTATCCTGGTTAATAAGTATTTGATAAATGTCAGTTATCATTTCTCCCCGCCCTTTATTCAAACCATGATTTCCATCTGGAGCGCTAGAAGTATGTTTGAGCAAGTGAAGAAGAGTTATCTCTCATAATATTTTGGGGAATGTTTTTAGAAATGTACATAATACATTCTTTGCATGAAAACAGCAAGAAAAGATGGTGAAACTGAAACTTAACCCTGCAAAGTAAGGCTTTGTATTGCGGTAACTTTAACTCTTACATTACACAACATAACATTTGGATAGTTGTGGGAAAAGGCTTTGTTGAGTCAACAAATTGCATAACCAAATATTGATCTATGGCGTATTTACATATTCCGTGTATGGATACTGAAGCTGCATGTGACTTGCCACAGGTGGTGCATAAAAGGGCCCCGCCTCCGCAGAGCCAGTGATGCAAATTGTGCCTCAAGAGCTATCATTTTACACTTGATCCTTTGGGCACAGAGGCACAGTCATCAGATCACAGCAGCTCTCTTACAATGACAACCAGACAGTTACTATCAGCTGAGATGCACTGACAATAACACTCAATAGGATCAGCCAACCAACTATTGCCACCAACATTACTGCAGCTATGCCCATTGCGGAGCTTTTGGGAGTCCAGTTCGACATGCAGCTGCTGTGGAAACTTAGTGTCTCTGTGGCTGCAGCACTGCTGGTTTCTTGGGCCTACAGGTTCTACAGCTCCAGGCATACAAGAAGAATCCAGCTCTATGTCAAAGACAAAGAGCCAGGAAATGCAACCTGCCAAAACTGCGAGACAACACTTCAACATCAAAGCTCAACAAAACATGAGACAGATGATGCGGGCCAGCAATCCAGATCGTTGCTAGCAGATTCAGGTGATGACCTGACATCTGACAGCACCAAGGAGACACCAGCTGAGACTCTTCCACATCAGGTTAAAACAAGTGAGGATGTGTTTGCGACAAACGATGACCACGATAACAGCATGGATGAAGAGATAAGCACTTATGAGAAGCAGGGACAGGTTGCCACCAGTAATGTTATGTTTGGATCTGCTTTGAAACTTCCTGATCCAACAGAGAGTGGGATGGTCAGTACAACGGGGCGGCGCTCCCCTTGCATTTTGCAGAAGCTGGAGAAAAGTGTGGGTGTGGGCAGAGAGTTAAGACAGGACCTGGAGAGCAAAGGGTCCTACTCCAGCTTCCTCTCCAAGGCAGAGGTCAAAGTGGAAGATGCAAACATAGTGCTGGAAGGGACAGGAGACCAGGTTGTGCGTGGAAAGATATATGATTACTATGTTGAGTCATCTTCTCACTCCATTACAGATATTAATAAGGTACTTTCTCAGTATGAGAGGGACTTTGAATCAAAGCCAGGGGAGTTTGGAAGCCATGGCAGCAGTTTCAGAGAGTCTCCATCGTCTTTAAACCCCATCACTATTCGTGATCTGGTTTCACCACAAAGCACTGTTAAAGATGCCTCCTCGCCAGGGTGCCTCAAGCTGAGAAACCCCCCAAGGCCTGTACTCTTACGCAAAGAGAGCTATCTGTCTGCAGCACAGGAGTCGGAGCTTTCGATCCCCTTTCTAACTTCAAGAGCCTCAACTCCAGTGACTCACTCTCGGGCTATAGCTGGCGATGAGTCTGTCTCTGTTCACCCAATTATCAGTCCTGCTACTGACAGCAAAATCCTTAATGTGAAGGAGGGGATAGATAGAGAGGCTGCAGAAGGGGCTCCATTTTTAGACTTTCAAACAAAAATTCTTGATGACACAGATTTAGAAGTCTTAAAGAGTAAGCTTGATCTGGGTAATTGTTTGGAGACACTGTGCCTTGCTAAGAAACATGGCCAGACATCTTTGCAGAAAGCAGCCCTGGGGGTCATGTCTGATAACTACCTCCATGTGCTCAGGGATCCCAGCCTTTATGGGCGGCTAATGGCTGGTGAGCGGGAACAAATCCAGAGGCAAAGAATGAGGGGGAAGAGGTTTGTCATGGTTGCAGACATGGATCCTCAAGATTGGGTCAGCAACACTGAAGGGCGCAGAGCAACATCAGAGCAGAGAAGGACATCAAGTGCAGTGTACTATTATGATGACTACAAAGACACTTGGCATACACTCTGCCTAATCCCACAGGAGGTCATCTCTAAAGCCTGTGCCATGTGCACAATGGATAACTACTTATTCGTGGCAGTGGGCTGCCAAGGCACTGACAGAGAAATGACACCCTCAAAGCGAGTGTTCTGCTACAATCCTTTGACATCCATTTGGAAAGAGATCAGTCCTATGAATGAAGCCAGGCCCCGCTGCAAACTGGCAGCACTGGAGGGCTACATATATGCAATTGGAGGAGAGTGCCTCTCCACTGTGGAGCGCTACGACCCACGATTGGACAGATGGACATTTGTGGCTCCTCTGCCTAATGATACATTCGCTGTGGCACACCATGTGACAGTGTGCGATGGAGAGCTTTTTGTTTCCGGGGGTACTCTTAAATACATGCTATTACGCTACAACCCCAAAACTGACACTTGGAGGCCAAGTCTCATAGTAGGCAGCAAAGACAAGACTGTAGATATTGTGGCTGTGGGGAGATTTTTGTATCGGTTTGATGTTAACCCAGTCCTGGGTGTCAGTGTGTACCGCTACCATACGGTGGCCCGACTGTGGTATGAGTGCAGCTCCAAACGGATTCTGCATTGCCCTGCGTTTCAGTGTGTCGCGATGAATGACACAATATATTGTGTCAGCCGCCAGTTCACCATGAAGTTCGAGGCTGATGAGATCTCTCCTGCTTTCATAGATGGGGATTTGAGCATACTCTCTGCAGCCAAGGGCATACTTTTCCCCTTTATTCTTTCACTACCTGATAAGAAGCCTCGGCAGACTAGTGTGTAATGAAGATTCAATTTTCCATTGATGGTAAGATTAGATTGTGATTGAGTATCATTACGAGAGCATGCTTTACATCAAGTTTATTGTTGCCTGGGTGAGTTTTGCTTTGGTCAGGTTTATGTTCAACTCAGCCCAGCCCCAAATTTCATTGCAAAATTGCAACCACTTTTCTATCACTTTTGAAGTGTTATTAAGATTCCCTTTCCACAAAGCAAGAAAGCATCTGTTTCTAAAAGTACTTTATTTTCAGTGGATTGCATATTACAGAAAGAATTGTGTTTTCCTCATGTCTCATTCTTGGCAATAGATGTAAATTATAAGACTCTTAATGGTAGTCAGACTACTGTTTACCTAGATTTACACAGGATGTGCTGCCATTGAAACTGTTTGCTACTTTGATTTGCAACTTCTTCTTGCTATTATGTTAGTTTTATATCATCCCAGATGCTTAATCTCTTTAATGCAAAGATAATTCATAAAAAAGCATCAGAGTAAACGAAATCATTCAGCGCTAACTGAACAAGAATTTAACAATATAATTTTAATCTATTACTGTGTCCCCTTGTGTAGGGCACAAATATATTTTACACAGTGGCCTGAATACAACGTCATTACTTACAGTTGCTCTTTAGATATGACATGATGTAAATGGGTATGCCATACAATATAAATAGGTAAGCTTCGAAAGCATTTGTCACTGCACTGAAACACTCAGACTTGTAGTTATTTCTGTCATTTCAGTCACCTTCTATGGTGGCAAGAAAGATGTGTATTTGTTTTCAATGTGAATAAGAATAAGAACATCCTCAGCTCATTGTATCAAATGATATCTTCACTTTGTTTGCTATTGTTTTATAAACATCAGAGGAATTTAGAAATGTGTCATTCTGTGAATATTAATCCACACTTAGTGACTAATTCTATTAAACAAGATGTCTATTCTGCTGTTTGTGTGACTTATAAACAGTAATAGAATAATACAAGCACAATCTAAACATGTGTGGTTTATTTTACTGTGTTGATTACATTAACAACTGAATATGCATAAGAATGATGCAAATATTAAATCCCTCATTGTTTCTTCATTTACAATTAAGTCCCTCACTGTACAGACTGTAAAGGCAAGGACTTAAAAGACAGCGAGAGTGACGTGCTGCTATAGCACCATCATGTGGCTCAGAGGCAAATACAGCAGTTCTTTGGTAAGACGTGTTGTGTTGAAGATTTCCCATAACCCAAGGGTGTCATGTGACACACAGGCATCAGCAGCACAGTAGAGAGACTAACTAGCTAACAGTGGGTGAAACAGAGCTACACTGGAAGGCAGCAGGCAAGTGGGAAAAAGGGAGGCAGACGCAGATGGTTGACCATCAAACATAAGCATCTTTGATTCTTCCTAATTAAACACTTTGATTCTCTGTAATTAAACACCTAATGGAATGGGAGTTAGACACATCCCTTCAGACATTGCCTTGGATGACTCATTGCTTCTGTTTTACCTAAATACCCAGGTCAGTTCTGGCATCAACAGTATTTTTATTTATTTATTTCTCCCGCAGAGTATCTAGAGTAATACTAACAGCCCATTTCCAGTTTCACATACACACTGCGCAGAGAAAGAATTTGCATGTAATTATGCTCTGAAAGGGTGGAGATAATTTATAGTCCCATCCCTTTCTCCCTCCCACACATATAAATGCTAAAGCAACTCACCAGCGTAAATCCACAGTAGTCCTTACAAGATAATGAGAATCGTCTTTAATTTTTTAAAATCCATTTGATTTCCCCAAATGGTTTGTTGAGTTAGGGTTTTACTTGTTGCCAACTACGGAAAAAGGGAATCCACAAACACAGCTTCTAAATTAACCAGTATCAGAGGCAGTTTCATAGCTACAATACTGAAATTAAGCCTGTTGTGATGGTGGACATAGGCTGAAATAATGATCCGGGACTTGTAGGATCAAGTTCTGTCTCAGATCCAGATCCTTGTTGTTATGATTGGCTTCATAGAGGTGGCTGGAGAGCATGTGTGAAGCCTTGGCAAAGCGGCTCTGGCAGAAGGCACTAAGTGGTTGCCTCTGGTATGCTGACCTGTACTCAGTCAGAGATGGAAGGTGTGACTGCTGTATTTCAAAATGGTGATTTGTGGTCTGCAGCGGGCCAAAGTTGTTTGGAAGTGCTGTAAAAGAAGAGCACATTAACTGCCATGTTACTGCAGCCATTAATTACATTGGTGGCTGATTTGGAACTATAAAAGGCATCTGGGCCCACCCCAGGTTAATTGTTCATGAGCTCAACTGCTGATGTATTTTGTTCATACAAGATTTAATGCACTTATGTTTGCACTGCACTCATACTCCTTGTAATGGCTTAATGTACAAAATCATTTCCCATGTATAATCTCTGCCTTCTGGCAGTGTTGGCATGGAACTTACCAGAAGTCAGCTGGTCAGACCTCTCGGGCTTTTGTGTCAAGTTGTCTGCATGTCTGTGTTGCAGAGTGGGCAAAGCATTGATGAGATTACGCCCGTAGCTTTCCGCATACTGTGTGACCAGATAATGTGAGGATGGCGGGTCATGGTGCCCAAAAATCATCTTAGATGAAAGCCCCTGGATAACAATATAGAGAGATCTTAGCGTAGCCTTCACACAGTGGCCTTCACTGGATTAAGATATAGAGGGCATGACCTGTTCTTTTTCAATAATCTTCAAGAGGCTCGCCATGTGACAGCGGCAAATTGCTCCAACTAGCCCTATAGTATGTCCCCAGTAGGATTGATGATTTTACACATTTTTCATTGCTGCTGAGTCTGAACAGAAACTTGCTTTCATAAAGAGTTTTATCACAGGCCTTTATCTTGGCCATCAGTATTATGCAGAAGTGTTCACACTCTAGCGGAAAAAAAAACCCTGACTTGCAGGCTTTTGACAGGCATTCAATTGGTGATAATACCATGAATGAGCAGTTAAAGGCTGACCTCAGCTCTCAGCAGGGCAGATCTTCTCTCAGAGATGTCTGGCTTGAAATCCCAGTGGGGTCGGTAGTCTACACAACTGGTGCTGTAGGCTATCTTTGGCTTGCGAGTGAACTGTGTCAGACAGAATAAACAGACATCACAAAGTGGACTGAGCAAGGGGGGATATACAGGGACTTGAGCAATGATCCCAGCATAAGGATCAGCAGAGCTCACATTTCACAATTGACCTGCACTGCTGTACAGTATTCCTTAAGTCATTTCTCCTCACAAATCCTGAACCAGCAGCCTATGGCCAAAACTCACATCAATGCAATTAGTCTCCAGCTCTCGCCCACCAGGAGGCTGTGCTGATGTAGCTGAACTGAGGCTGCCTAATCACTTTGTTATAGATCTGACTACCAACTGAGGTTCTAAAAAAAATGTTGGCGGGCTGCCATTAATGTAGTATTATGTTTTGGACACAGCATGAAAAGACATAGAAAGTCTGTGTTCTCAGGCTGAGGTGAAATTGTATGTTTAGATTGGAAAAACATGTTTTCATACTGTGATATACAGTCAGAAAGCCTGAATCGAAATGCTGCATTATCACACTGTAGAGTAAAGCATGTCGTAAACAGACAATATGCCTACCTGAAGTCTTTCTTCAGCCCAGTTGCCTAACAACACTTTGTTTGCATACTTCTGCTCTATTCTCCATCCGGTTTGGGCCCATTTATCCTGTGCATTGGCTTTCTGGTTCATACTTTGCCCAGTATCAAACACACCTGGGAAATCTAAAGCCCTGCTGGAGCTAGTTTAACTAGTCAAATGGATAGCATGTAGGTGTATTCACCTGACCACATAATCGCTTCAGCAGTGGAGGGGAAAAAGAGCTCTGTTGCCATGGGTACAGCAAACACTGTGGGTAAAGCAAGCAGAGTGTCCTGGAAGCAAATAGAAGATGTCTTACATCTTTGTTAAAAGGAAATACGTTTCCTAAAGCTAAGGAATGGCATTTACCTTTTAGTTGCCTGCTCTGTATTGTTAAAAAGGTGCCAGAATATTGTATGCAGACTTGGTTTCCTCGGGCTACTTTTCATTTTTGGAATAAGACTGTTTTTTGTTTATTGAATTGGGGGGGGTGGCTTCCGTGAACAGTATAATGGTAATGACAAAGACTGGAGGCACATTTGTTTATTAAAATGTAAAACAAGATGGGAAGTAGAATAAAGTTTATTGCAGGATCTTATTTATTACCCTCACAGTGTTTTTATATAGTGAACAGCACCATCCACAACTTGCACTGCAGAGGGAAATGTGAGCCAGCCCTGGTTAAAAAAGTTAATCATGCCATGAAAGCCATCTAGCACATGCTGCCAGGTGACATCTTTTCCCAGGTCCAGAAGTCGCTTCCTGTAAAGAATCCCATCATCCCTCAGGACATCATATTCACAGGTAAGGATGAAGGTTCGCGGGGTTTTCTGAATGAGAGCATCGTCTGCCAGTAAAGGGGAAACCTCAGGTTCCAAACCATCTTTAATTGCGTGATACACCTCCCCATCATATTCTGGGCTTGGGTGCTTATAGAAACCCCGTGTGAGGCACTCAGGAGGTAAGTTGGAAGGGGATAACCATAGTTCGTAGCATGGCCTGAGCTCAGTGGGGACATGGTTACCTTCCAGCACTTCTTGGCACAGAGAAACATCTCCATTGAGATATTGCAGGAAGTAGAATGCCATCCGGCCACGAAACAATATGGGCACAGCATGATTTTGCTGGTAGGAAGGCAAGTTGAAATCTGCCATCTGCAGGGCTGGGTAAATGAGGACCTGAGCGCAAGGGAATGGCAGATGTCGGTCCTCACTGCACGCCAGCCTTTGGCACAGTGCTGCTGCCAGGTTAGCCCCAGTGCTGTCCCCTCCAACTGCCACTCTGTGAGAGTCCACCCCGAACTCTGTCTCAGCCACAGACAGGAAGTGGCACGTTGCTTTCTCACAATCATCCAGCTGGGCAGGATACCTGTGCTCAGGGGCTAATCGGTATCTAAGAGGGGTGAAAGGAAAAGGAGCAGTATGTTAAGCTGTAGCGTCATGGTGGTTAAAATAGATTTACTATTTGTATGTGGAGTGGGGAAAAAAGTGTAAATACCCAACAGATATCACAGTGGTGTCAGATTCAATGGCAATATGCCGACACACTTCATCAACAGAATCTGTTCAGGATTAGTAGGATAGAGTTATTAAAAGATCTTTGTCGCAAAAAAGAAGCCATAAATAACCACAAACAGAAGCTGACACTCCTTTTTATCCTCTCTGTACCTATGCTGAAAAATATTATACTTAGGTACAATTTTGTAGTATTTTGGAATTTTGAAACTTTTTTATTCTCCATACCTCTCAAATGAAAATAGTATAGTTTTTACTTATAGTTCAAGCTGCTTAAAATTCATTTCCACTGTCATGAAATTACTGACTGTGACTGTAGGAAGTCAGGTTTTACTTGTATTTGAGCATTTTTATTTTATTTTAGTTAAGCAAGTGACTGTAACATCATATACCTATACTTCCCAATATCCATCCGCCTCCATGGAAATACATTAGACCTCTCCTCAAGCCATCACACACAGAGGTAGGTTCATATACTCGCACTGGCACCTCTGAGAATGTCATGTCCTTCACTCGCAGACCTGCGGGAACTTGTTTCAGGTGATAGAGAAAACAGGCCACGAACCATCGGGTAAAGCTAACCTGATGACAAATGCCCAGTCGATGTAGGATCCGAGCCTGGCAGAAGAGAAACAAAAGACTTACAACAAATAGGAGACAAAAATATATACAGCCCTGATAGGTAAAGTCAAAGTGAAGGTTATTTGGTTGAAAAAAACCCATTTATGACAACATCAAAGAAGCGGAACACATGACTTTGTCTTTGCACCTTTGTTGGTTATGATTTCTTATCTAAAATTTCTCTGATCTAAGCTTTATCAGGTGTTGGAGGACGAAGGAAGGATATCCACATATGACCTAAAAGAGTACATTTTTATTCTCCACAAGAGGCATTTACTCTAAAGGATACGTTGAATATTTTAAAAAGTTAACAAAAACAGATATGATTCCACACAGGCAACATACAAAATTAAGCACTAACACTTTTGCAGATACTGATACTCACCACGACTGCAATACCAACAAACAATCCATGAACCATGCGCAGTTTCCCTCTATTTGCAACCCCACAAGGAATGTCTGAATTCATCAGCTCAGCGTACACAAGTCCAATTACCAGAAGAAGGAAGGCTGCAACAAGAGCAGCGAAGCCAATTATTAAAATTGCCGAGCCGATGTCCATGGTGTTGCTGGTCTGCTCTGCTGAAGGTAAGTCATTAGGAGTAAATGTTTTATGTACCTGCTTTCAGCCTCTTTTCACCCCTCCCACAACCTCCTGCAATGCATTCTGACCTTGCTCTCACTTAATGACATTTTTAGCTGCCTGCTGCCCAGGAAAATAATTATATCCTTCAACATATTTTATGACTGTGTAGTCAAACTAATTACATGTTTCCCAAGGAAACCATATTGTTCCTCTATGGATATTGCAAAAAATATTTTATGTTAATAGAGCAGCTTTTTAATTACTTTCATTTCCATAGTTCCCATTAAAATACCTTCCAACACCTACTAACATTTTCACGTTTTTCTGAAGGTTCTAATGTGTGTGTGTGTGTGTGTGTGTGTGTGTGTGTGTGTGTGTGTGTGTGTGTGTGTGTGTGTGTTTTCAGGTTTATTTGAACATATTGGCTTCTACAAAAGCTCTGTTGCTCATGCCTGCGCGAGGCAATGAGAAGCGAATTTATTGTCTAGCGTCTAAGGGAAGAAAATACTCAAAGATGCATGAAGGCTGACTGAAAACACCCTTATCTGAACTTTCACTGTTGATCTGTAGATGGCAGTGATAGCATGAGTATAAATAAACAGAATACTCTGAAATACAGTCTGTTTACACTGTGGCATTCTGTGGGCAGCTTACACACATTTGCCAGAGACTGCAATGTGTACTATGATGTTTTAGCAAATTCACTGACCTGTATTCGACTTCTCTTCAGTTGAATATGCTTTGGCATAAGCTCCAGTGGGATCTCGACTTTGAATCTGCATTTTGTAAACCTCAGAAATTTCCAAAATAAAGACAGCATCTGGAGTCGTGTTGTCTTGGAGTTTTTAGCAGCCCCCGAGAGCCTCTCTGTCTTCCCTAAGTAACTGAGCCTAGCACAAAGCAACCATTGTGAGGCTAAACCCATCCCAGTTGCTGAAAAAGTCTTGTATTCAGCATTGCCCAGTAATAATCACAGTGCCAGGGCCAAACATCACAGACTGGAATCTTGTCTGAGGCTCGTGAATTCACAAGATTTGTTTAGGAGGTATTCATGCGGTTTTCTTGTTGTCATCCTTCCAAGCTTCTGAGACCGGGCTGACCTATTTCCCAAATTGCGTTGTCACATGCAGAAAAAATATAGCGTGCTTCAAAAATACTGTTACCACAACAGACTGGGTTCAAACAACGAGTGGCGCTTTATACCAACAGTTGGAAACTATTACAAATGTACAAACACACTGTCCAATCAAATAACATGTTCACTTTAAAAAAAATAAAATAAAATAAACCTAGCACATTAAAGTGGAAATACATGACTTTAGGTTTTGACACAATCCAGACCTGATTTTTTTTATTGAGGTTACAAAATGTGTTAGGGGCTTTATCAGCTATGTGTTTGTTTGGTGTTCAGCTGATTCTTTGTTTCATTTAATTAATTTAATAGAACTGGCATTAGGCATTGTTGACGATGGCAGTCTGATCTGGCGCTATTATATAAGAATATTTTGTATTGACTCGCAACAGTCAGTGAAACCTGTGATTGCGACATCATTGTTCTTCTGTGGCCAGCGTTATGTAACGAGGTGAAGTTCGGATCAGTGAAACTCTGAATTGAGAGTTTGGGGTCCCACCTGGGACCCTCGCTGCTCGGCGACCACTGTGAGGACCTAGACCACATGTTGAGAAACGCTGTTGTAGCCACATGAAGGGGTGTGGAAGAGGCAAGTGCGCAGCCACTCAGGGCAGACGGGCACTGGAGCAAAATTCATCCCTACTTAACATGTCAATCAGGATTAATGCCCTTACAAACCTCCCATTTAGGTTCATCCAGGTCCTTTCACTAGTGGAAGTTCCGAGCCAGGGCAGAGGCGGTAATATATAAGGCAGGACAGGACAGAACAGGAACACAACACCAAAGCACAGAGGTAGCGCGCACTACGGAGCGTCGCCTGGACTTGTGTTTCACGTTTGTACTCCTCGACGGTAGTTGACAGGCGCAATGACTGATCACTCACTGATTTCGAGAGCGTGATGCATGTAGACTGTCAGAGCTCTTCAAGTCACACTGTTCTGTTTTTAAAAAATATCTCTCGCCTGTGGATTAGTTATGCAACAGTGTAGATGATATTGTTTGCATGCGGGTAAAGTTGCAGGAGCTCAGAAGTCGCTGTCTGTGCACTCAGTTCACTGTTGGCGGATATCTGCGGTGCACGTAAACTTGCAGCGTAAACATACTTACAGACTGTCCGTGAGCACGTTCCGAAATGGAGCTGAAGAGCGTGTGTCGTATGCTTCTTTTCCCGGTTCAAATGCTCTACTGTATAGTAAGAGCAAGTTTGATGTTGCTGTTGCCAAGCAGACGGAAAGACCTCACCAAGGAGGTGGTATTGATCACTGGTGGAGGACGAGGCATCGGTCGACACCTGGCCAAAGAGTTTGCCAAGCATGGGGCCAGAAAGGTAAGTCGATAACTTGTTTCACACACCTTTTCTCCTTCCACTCCTTTCAGATCAGCACATTATTAACAACTAGATTAAATTACTTTCTGAGCAATTTGTTTTGGTCATATATTAAGTTATATTTTCAGCTTTTATCAAAACCACCCCCCTCATCCCTCACCAGGTAGCCTGGTCAGTCTGGTCTCCCCTGCCCCACGTGTATTGCTGTTTCAATGTTCTATAAAAGCAGGGATCACGACCTCCAAGTAACCTAGTTGGTCCAGTGAGACCGGTGACACTGCCCTCAATTTTTGTTCAGGTATTGCACAACAGCTTGGGTCAACCAGAGGGCAGGTCTGGACAGCATTTATGGCTGCTTGATATGATTGAGTGTGGTACTGAGCTGACATTCATTCTGCTTGGGTCTAGGGTGATTTTTGCATTTTGCCTTACACAGAAAGTGCATCATCCAAAGATTTAGCTGTAAAAATTATACACTAACCGTGGCTTTACATATGTGGCTGTTTGTTTATTTCAGAATGCATAAAATTGAACTGAAACTGCTTCAAATCAATGCAGCTCTGATATTTCTCTATTGTAGCTTCTTGCCATTTTGAGCAGTCTCCATAAGACTGCAATGTCTACTAGCATGCCACAACAAAAGACTTCATAACGTTCTTAATAAATAACAGATAAGTTGTTGTTTTCAAGGATAGCACGAGTTCATGAGATATTGTTTTGTGGGGTGTGTTTGCAAAACAATAACAAGGAACACATTCTGTTATCTTTTTTTTGTTGTTTGTTTTTTTTAACCAGTTACAGTAACTAAAATGCATACTCATGATGTAATCAAATCTTCCATACTCAAGACACATAATGCAATGTAAACAGGAAAAAAAGATTCGTCATTGTTTTATACAGCTGGAAATGAATATTTATGTATAGCAAAATATGTAGGTTACCTGAAAACAACAAGTTTATATTGATGACATGAGTTGGAATAGTCCATATCATAACGCTTAAAGTTGCTTGGTTTACTCCTAAATAAATCACCAAGATAAAATAAATTATAAACTCAAATTTTCATTGGAAATCACCTCATCCATCACAACAATTAACCTTCCATGTCCCACCTCCCTCACTATCCCTCATCCCCTTAACAAGGAGCTTCCTCTTGTTCCTAAAATGCTCTGGTGACTACGGTAAACACACACACACACACAGCTTGTCTTCATTGCAGGTCAGGGTAACCTCAGTTCAAAATTTCCAGCTGTGGTTTGTCTACCAATCCACTGAGTGAACATTGCACAGCTGAGTGCCAGATGAGTCGCTGGTGGCCCTGTAGCAGCAATGTATCAATACAGAGTAGCTCTATTTTTGATCACCTCAGATGGGAGTCATCATTACACGTGGAAGAAAATTGTGGTAATTTTTACCCACGTTGAGCAGCCCAGCTGATAGCTTTGGGTTGCAATTATACATACGAGTGACACAGGCGCCACATCTCAGATGATCTCTTAAGGTGCAATTTTAGCAGCTTGAAAACATTGCTAAAAGCTCAATGAAACACTAACTGCCTCCTTCTGTCTTTCAATGCCATCTCCTTGGGGAACAAGCTAGAAGAAACCAGTGGGTTTTAAAAGCTTCACTTTGCAGCTGTGTAACAATGGATGTCACCATGCTTTTCAGCACCCTTTTGTTGGGCATTATCAAGGTGTGAAGGCTTTGAAAACAACACCTGTGGTAATGTGTATGACAATTACTCCCTGCCTAAAGAGATGCTAAAAGGATAATTGTGAATAGGGCTGACCTCTGCGAACTTACGCTAACTCTTGTTTGAGCCTCTTTGTGAGTAGTAGCCAGAATTACCTTCGCCTCTGCTTAGGTTTTAGTTTGTTCACATTGTAAGGAAGACTAACTTCAATGTCAATAGAGGAAATTAATCAAGATGAAAAGCTGGAGACCCAGGAGGGAGCCATGTCTTATTCTGTACTATTAGGCGAGAGCAGCGCCAGCGTGAGGCTTTGACACACAAAAAATAGAAAAAAGGCAACCAATAACACAGTGAGGGGTCTTTCATAACAATCCCAGTAAATACTCAGAAAATTAAAATGGTATATTTCTTCAGGGCTCATTTAATTATTTTGCAGCGTCCCTAAAAGCACCACCAGCTCGGGAGGAAAATGTTTAAAAAAAATTTCTTTCCTTTTATATGTGGTTGTTAACATTACTCGGAGATCTCTGCAAAGAAGATGAACCGAAGCAAGTCACTGACAACAGGTTTGTGTGGGTGTGCTTGTGTTGCGCTGGAGGCGGGAAGCACACCACTCCCAGCTGGGTATTGCCCTGCAACTGACCTTGCTGTCTCCGCAGTAATTAGACAGCGGCAGGCGACTGCCTCCTGAACTCCTGCTGCCCCCTCTATGTGCTGCCTCTCTGCTGGCCCATACAATGGGTGTGAAAAGGAGGGCTCTTACCCACCCATATATTCAGGCCCGAGTGATAGAGTATCACTGTAATATAGCTGGAGCTAGTTGGGGACATCTCAGGCTGTATAGAGTGACATCTGCTGTCTACCTTTCAAAGTCTTGTTTTAAGCTTTGCAACATAGATTTGTTTCATTAAAGGGCTTTTACTTACAGCATGTGTTGACATTAGGTCTTGTTAGGCATGCCAAGTAAGAACAATCACCAGTTTATCAACAATAGCGAAGAGGGCTTGTGCAAGGTCAATTAAAAACTATTTTCTTAACGTTTCTGTCCAGATAGCAATTTGGCCAGTGCTTGTTTGCTCTGAGGATCCTGCATGTTGTGACGGGTGATAAACTTAATGAATTAAATAACATTTTAACAGGAGAGCACAATGTAAGTGCTGACTTTTAATGAGAACTGTCAGCTTTGTTTGCCTGACTCCTATTAAAAGCTTTCAGTTATTTATCAAGACCTGTCTGCCTTCACTGATTACTCAAATGGGCTTGCAAATGAAGCAAACAGAAAACCTAATCAAAAGCAATTCAAACCAGGGCCACTCACAGAGGGAGGCAAACCCAGAGTGCTCCAGATCTGATAAAGAAATGAAACGCATAAAGAGCACATTCTAGACTGCAGTCTTTTATCTTTCTAAAAATTTTAGTGTGTTTGGTCTGCTTCAGCTGCTATTAGCCTTGGACAGTTATTGACACACGAATACTTGGAAGAACACAGCAACATAGCAATTTGGGATTTTTTTTTTTATTTCCAGATTGTGAATATGAAAGTTATTATACTGTATTTGTTAGTGTGTTATGCTTGGCTCTCAACCAGTGTTGAGTGAATTTTAAATTGGGACAGTGTGAAATTACGCTGTTGCTGCAAGATGACAGGTTTAATTTGTGCAGGAGTTGCATTGTGCAACATGCTTGTATACTTTTACACTTTTTTTTAAACTAAGTCTTAAAATATCTTTTGTCATGTTTATTAATTAGGTCTCTTGGACTAATCCATCCTGCCTACTAACTAAATGAATGTTTACGCATATTCATCGGTGTAAAATAATGAGAATGACAGGCTGAACCATGAGCTAGCAAACAGACATGCTGTCTTGCGCCCACGCGCAGTCTCTGACTCTCAGATACACAAGATCACTTTCCAGAGGACTTTTTGCTCAAATATTAACCTTGGTCATGGGCGACTAGCCAAATCCCACACTGGCGTCTTCAGCACTTCACACACGCACTGTTTTCAGACTCCCTGACCAGAAATGACAGGGCTCATCTGCCCAACAGGCCATGTAATCTCTTTGAGAATTTGTGTTTGAGAGATGAGGAGGGCTCACCCCCTGATTTCATTACCTTTCCCTGACCCCAAAGACTGACAGATCTAATTGCCCAATCACTAGTCCCCCACCTCTATCCAACCTCATGTTCCCTGCTCAAATGACCAGCCTTCATTTAGTCTCCGGGTGGATGAAGAGACAGTTCATTCACCCACCAACCCCCGAGCCTTTAATCTTGCTTGAAAACTATTTGTTGGAGTGAAATTGCCCTCTCTATTCTCTGAACAAAAAGAACATTGCTATTCAAAAAACTCATTTTCACTATACTGCCAAAAAAAAAAAATACAAATTGACTGAGTGATTACTATAAAAAAAAAAATAAGCCTATTTATTGCACTCGATGCTGAATTTTCTACTGATTATGCCTCTGTTTGTTTAGAAAATTAACATCTTGTTATTTACCAGGTGATCTTGTGGGGCAGAACAGAAAAGTGCCTCAAAGAGACAGCAGAAGAAATCACCCTCTCTGGAACTGAGTGCCATTACTTCCTGTGTGACGTGGCCAATCGGGAGGAAGTTTACAAACAAGCCAAAGTGGTTAGAGAAAAGGTATGGCAGCTTAGTATTTTTGAAAAGATAAATCTGCTTGCACAAGGAGAAATATAATTTGCACACAACAGATCGTAAAATATTTCCCTGAGATGCCTCTCTGTCTC
Organism: Oreochromis aureus; assembly: GCF_013358895.1. NCBI lineage: Eukaryota > Metazoa > Chordata > Actinopteri > Cichliformes > Cichlidae > Oreochromis > Oreochromis aureus. The sequence goes on from NC_052946.1 coordinate 30,878,534, forward strand.
GTCTGTATGTATATTTGCTTTGAGCTGCACTGTCTCCCATCTGGTGTGTATAGATTACACTTCATCTCGAATCTCTAAATATGAGCTTGGAATGTTGACAGCTCTTGTGGAGTACAACTATATCATTTCAGGAAAGCAGACAGCAAATGCTTGACATTTTTGACAGGGTTTTCTCTTCCTATTCTTGCACTTTTTAATCTCAGGTGGGAGATGTTACGATATTGGTGAACAACGCAGCAGTAGTCCATGGCAAGAGTCTGATGGATAGTGATGATGATGCTCTTCTGAAATCCCAACACATCAACACCATGGGGCAGTTCTGGGTAAGACTTGATTAAACTATAGCAGAGCCAGTTTTCCTGCAAATATAGGGAAATTCCTCTGAGCTGATTATCCTTATCATTTTTATATTTTGATTACAGCATGGCACCGTATGCAGTAGGCAGCCACAGCCTTGTCAATCATGACTCTTATTATGGCAGGTTAAGTGGGGTATTTCCAAATTGCCTCTCAGCCCCTGAAACATCAGAAGGGTTGTGAAACTCATGGCATTTTTATTTTGAATGGAGATCAAAAGACTATGTCATATGCAGACAGAAATGCAATTATCAACTAAATGGAAATGGAAATTTAATCTGTTACAGTGTGGGCTTGCTTCTCTTGTCTGTTCTTCTTTTTACTCTGAATATATTTCACCTTCTATCTCCACACCCCTCACTGCTTTTTTCTTCATTCTACCTTTCACAGTCTCTTTTTCTTCTTTTTGTCTTAGACAACAAAAGCTTTCCTGCCTCGAATGCTGGAGCTGCAGCACGGCCATGTCGTATGCATTAATTCCATCCTGTCCCAGTCTCCGATCCCTGGGGCCATAGACTACTGCAGCTCCAAGGCCTCATCGCTGGCCTTCATGGAGAGCCTGACACTGGGCCTGCTGGACTGTCCTGGTGTCAGCTGTACCACAGTGCTTCCCTTTCACACGAATACAGAGATGTTCCAGGGCATGAGAGTCAGGTGAGAAGACACAACAAAAGGAAGGGAAGGTGTACCATTCATACCTCATACCATGGTTCAGAAATATGGGTTATCTAGGGTTATCTATCACAAAAATTATGTGTTACAATTGGGAAAAATTAATGCCCTAACGCTTTGTTGGATGAGCAAGCCAGAGGGAGCTGGTTTAATAGTGGCTAAACAAGCTACCCCTTGAATGTAATTGGCAAAAACAAAGCAGTGAGTCCCAAAAAAATATTTTATTTCTTTAATCAGTTACATTGTAAAGTACACAAAAAGCTATCCAAATCTCCTGACAACATTGCAGGAAGGTGCAACATTGCCAGACTTATTATGGAGACCACTGGAGAAAACGAGCGTCACTTTTCCATACATTAGCGCACTAATTTGTGTCTTTTGTCCATGTGTGTCTTTGGACCACAGTAGATCTGAAGTATCCTTGAACAAGATCTTATGGGAATTTTAAGTGGAAATGCGTCAAGTAAATCCACCACTTAAGTTCAGACTGAAATATCTCAATAACCTTTGGATGCACTGCAAACTCTGAACATTATTATTCCCCTACAGGGTTAATCCTACTGACTTTAGAGATTCCCTGCCTCTCCCTGTATCACTGGTGTGAGGTTGACATTTGTGGCTCAGAGGGAAATATCTTGACAGCTATTGGATGGATTACTTTGAAAAATATTATTCAAAGTCCAGAAAGGGAAAAATCGAATGAGTTTGGTAATCTTCTGACTTTTCGTCTAGAGCCAACCAGCTAGTCAAAGTTTTCACTTGCCCTGTGTAATGCATTTGATCAATGGGCATGGAGTTTTGTACAGATGCTCGTGGTTGCTATAAAATCTATAGGCTATCATCCTTTTCGCCTGATCTACGCCGTCATAGATCATGATAAAACATTCACACTACTGGATAAATCTAAAGCATGTGTTAAGATACTCTCCTAATCCACCTGATTCATGATTCTTGTGACTGACGGTACCAGAAATGATAGTTTAACATTTTAAAAGGAATTTCGATACTTTGAGCCATTAGCTGATTTATACAATATTTAACAGACTGCTAGTAATTATCTTTAGGATTTTAGAGATGACATAAAAACATAGCAGCTTTAAACTTTTTTTAAAAAATGGTGTACGTTGCTTTGCATATTTGACATTGAATGTACATCATCGGGTGTATGATTACATCAGACCTTTCACGCTGTTTTGTAATAGTTATTGGGTATGTCAAAAACCCAAAATGTACAGTTTGGCGAGATAAAGTATGGCAGCATAATTTCAAATTCAGCTGCGCTCTGGCATTTGTTATGAACAGCGGTTGCACAGATAAAACTTGAAGCAGATAGAAAATATAATCAAAATTTTCCCAGAGTGTCCCAGAAACATCATCACTTTATCTCAAACTGTCATTTTTTTTTTTCTTTTCCAGGTTTCCCCAGCTCTTTCCACCCCTCAAACCTGAAGTAGTTGCCCAGAGGACTGTTGATGCAGTCAGAACTGACAAGGCTTTCCTCTACCTGCCATGGACAATGCACGCTCTTGTCATTCTCAAAAGGTGAGATTTCATGTGCTATCTTGTTTTTATTCCTGTATTTTCTACTTCCCGATTAACATGCTGACACTGGTGTTTTTCATCTGTCTTTAGCTTCATGCCACAAGTTGCGCTTGAAGAAATCCACAAGTTTTCTGGGACTTACACCTGCATGAACACATTCAAAGGGAGGACATGAACCTGGACTGTGCGCAATATGAGAGCAACCTCAACAGTTCTCGGGTGTGATGAAGGGAATATGGACTTTTACACATGTGAAAGTGGAGCAGGTCCCATGATAGAGTGAAGACAAACACATGCAAGGGTGTCACTTCTACAGTTACAAGTAATTGATAAACTGCTCGATACACCCTGGTCCTATGTATATGTATATAGTATGGAGGACTCACTTTGATCTGAAGCCATGCATAGTTCTATACCAGTAGTTATTCTGGGAGTTTATTGACACATATTTTGTCGCCTGTTTTTACTTTTTTTTTTTTTTTATTCTTCTTTTTAATATGTCTTTGAATCAAAACAAGGTAATAAAATCGAGTTTTAGAATTGCACTTTCTCCATTTGTACATGATGAAAATAGAAAAAGTGAACACTTGGGAGGTAGACATTGTTTTCTATCAGGGTTTTGACTCCCATGGCAGTGCGATAACAGCTTTGATTTATTCCAAGCATGAGATCAGTGACTGTGACAGACGATGTTGTCAAAACATAAAATGCACTCATGGGGGCCATGTGGGGCATATTCTTGTTTGTTCTCTGCTGTCAGAAAATGGTACAGGGGGATAGTGTAAATCTCAATAAACATAATGAACTCAAAACAAGTCAGTCAGACCCTTCTAATGCCTGCACAATGGTTTTAATTGCATTCAATGAATGTGAACAGCCAGAAAACTTTATTGTACGTATTGCAGACATTCATTCATCAAAGCTTTAATTATTAAAACAAAATTAAAATAAAGTGTTTTTTGTCTGTTGCTAAGATAACGTCAGGTTTGATTTCATTAGCTTGGCTTATAATCAAGCAATCTTAAGATTTATGCAGTTGCTGCACATTTGTGTTAGATTATATAAATGTGATTTGAATTAGTAAAACCTGAGAGGCTTATATTCCAGGACAAAAATGATGTGACAGTATGGGGGCTCTTTTGTTTTACTGCATTAAACCTCAAAATGTCCCGGTGCTTTAGCACAAAAGAAAGAATTGGAGCTGTGGAAAATTATAATGGATGAGATTTGTCATTGCCAGTGTCTTACAATTACCTTTGAATTGAGGATATTATTTAAGTAGTAAAAACGCATTTCATAAAACTGGAAGGCGCTTACACTGGTGGATGAATTGCTAAACCTTACTCGCTTTGGAACTGAAAATGAACAGCATCCACCGTAGTACCGCAGCTCCCAATTTAACATTTCCGCCAAATAGGGAAGAATTACCTGTTATTCCATCATAGCTAATATAATGTGAATAAAAGCCTGCAGCAGTTTCAAAGGTGAGGAGAGGCCTTAGATTATACATCCCATTTCTGTGCTGATACATTTCTTTCAGCTCTTTTTAGTATTTCAGATTTTTCATGTTGAATAAAACTCTTATTTATTCAGAGGACACAGACGTACTTCAAAAGATATCCCGGTTCGAAATAAGTGCATTAATCAGGTTTTTTGATGTAATAAACTGGCCATTAGCTACTTAGAGATTATTTCTGTAGTAGGTAAAGGTCATTTATGAGACCAATAGAGAGAACCAAACCTAAAGAGAGACAAAAATCAGGTTAAAATACTTTATATGAAAAAAAGAAAGAGTTTCTAATCTCTTTCACATCTCAGATGGCACAGTATATCAGACTTTGTTATTTTTTAATGAAATGAGGCAAAGACCTGACCTCACCTAGGCTGATTCACTGAAAGGGATGTAGTAAAATTGAAAATACCATACTCTGCTGCAGTTTTAACCTCAGGTGTTGAGCCTTCTTTAAAAGGATAAACTGCTTTAAGATGTCTGAACTGTTCGCATTTGACTCAGACTCATCTAAACATGAAAACTATTCAGCAAGATGAAGGGCAGATTTTATACCTCACTCCCCACTGCAACATAAAAAAAGACAGTTTTAACTGACAAAAAGGTGTTTTTCCTTTTATACATTAAGTAAACAGTTTGGTCAGTGTTGTCATAAAACACGCACACCTACATATAGTCTTATCTCTGGATAAGGCCCTGCTGCTTTTATTCTTTTTGTTTGTTACTTGTGGACCATAACTAATCTTCTTAGATCAGAGCAAAGAGCAATGTTCAGTGAAAATCCAACAGAGCGCAAGCTCTTTCATAGCCTGTGCTATTTCCTTCCTTGCTGTGAGGTTAATCATGAAGCCAATGCTTTTTACATAGGACAGAGCATGTGCAGCATGATGAATTCAAATGTGGTGGTTATGAAAGCAGCTAACACTAAAGGGACTTACAAGTAAAATTGTGAAACATAGAGAATCCGTGCACAAATAACTTTACCATTGCTCCTTTCAGAGCAGAGCGCTAAGCCCTTGCAATGAAAGCATGAAGGGTTACCGACACAAATTCAGAGAAAGAAACCCATATCTGTTAGAGCACAAGTCAAAGCAAGCTCAAAGAACCAAAGGCGACCCCATGAGAGAGGCTGTAAAAGTTGGGATAGTGCCTGGCCTTTTGCTGCTAGACAAGGCTCATAAACATTCATTTGAATCCCAGCGAACCATAAAGGCCCTCCTGAGCACTCACGATAGGGCCGCACATTGTGATCAGTAGGTGACCCACAGTGGGGTTGGGAGGGGGACGGGCACTGCTGAGAGTGAACCCGAGCCTCCTTCAAGGGCCTGTTTCTCATTCTCTTAGTGGGCTGTTGCGAAAGCAGAGGGAGAAGAAGAAGCATGTTGGGATGGAACTAGGTCGAGGAGGCATGCAGTGCGTGTATGCTGGAAAAGGAGGACTAAAATGGTTGGAAATCTCTTGGGGCAGGTTCAGAGCAAGGTTAGCCAAATACTGAATAAATCAAATAGGGGCTTGGAAAGCCTTTTCCCTGCTGAAGGCACTCAGCCCCAGGGTGACTGACCAAGCGCAGGTGGAGGCAGAAGTTTGGTCACATGGGAAGAAACCCGAAACCGTAGCTGTCCCAGCTGTGACCACATTCCCAGGTGTCTTTTCTGGACATTTTATTTGATTTGAGATCGTACTGTGGTCACTTTTTTCTTTGTTCTTCAAGTGTGTTCAATTTGAATACTGTGCAGTGAACTGAATCATCACCTTTTATGCTGACCGCAATTAGGTTTATGCAAGGCTATCCTGTTATAACCCCAGAGAAACTTCGCTTTTGAACGCCCCTAAATTTCCCTCTTCCATACTTTTAAAGTAAGCAACAAACCTGAGAATCTTTTCCTTTACTCAGTCCAAGCATTTGTAATCCCAACACAGGGGCTTGGAGAGCCAGCCTCCAATGATCCATTAAATATATTATAGGCGCCCGGATCTGGAGTCCATTTGGCTTGTTGTGCAGTGATGCTGAACGCATGTAAAACCTCAGCCAGTGTAGGATTGTGTCGTTATTCACATCACATACACTTATGGATTCTGTGACTCTGAGTTTCCTGGCAGAGGGTTCACTGTGACTTTGAGGCTTAATAGGACTCTGCTGCATTTGATAAATGTGTTTCTAAAACACATCAGATCCATTCTTACTTCACATTTATTTGATATCTCTAAAATATAGAAAATGTTTGTGTAGTGCCATGCCTCAAACAAATCACAATTTCTGTCATTTTAAAGCCAACTTATCCACAAAAGCTAGAAATATCTCCCGAGTTTGTAGTAACATACTCAACACAAGTGTTATCAGACATGAGCACAGTGGACTATTACCTGTAATAAACTCCATAAGACTGTGTACTTTGTGGGCACAGCCCAAAGTGAAGCCAAATGAGGCTGGAGCCAGGGGCAGCAAAACGGAAGTGGAGTTCAGCGAGGCGTTATTTGTTACAACAACTTATCCCCTTCTCTGAACAACGCTGTTAGTCCTCTCGCCAGTTTGTTGCGAGGTTCATCCATCACAGGGTAGGTAGTATGATAAAAAGGCTCAGCCCTAACCCACAGCAAGGGGCCAGCCGCGACGCCTCAGTTGACCTGTCAGACTGTAAGAGTTATTATACACTGTGGTGTTAAAGGTTAAAGGGAGCAGCAACCTCAGAGGGTGTCAGTCCTTAAAAACACAGAGAGACAAACAGAGCGCTGAAGATAAATGTAGGAAATTAGCGGCAATCCATGAGCAAATAAATATAATGTGCATGACATTAAACTCAGGGGGACTTGTTAAGTTCCAACAGTGCTTGAGTGTTTCTGTCCATTTGATTCATATAGGAAGTCACAGGCAGCAATAAAAACACAGACAATGATAGATACTTTTGAAGCAAATAACTTTTATAAACAAAATTACCAGCTTGATTAATGCTGCCCTGAAATATTCAATCACTTTGGTGACAGCGGGCTATTTAAAGAATGTGGTTTTTACAAGTATATGGCTCATATGAATTAGAGGGTGTGGTTCTACAACACAAGGTCAAACTCCTGGTAGTAGGGGCATAACTCACAATAAGTTGTATTCATCACTGGCTGCCAGCCATATCTACACAGCCGTTTCTCTACAGCCTGCAGAGAAACAGATTATCTGCATGAGGATCTTTTTTAGGAAAACGTTTTGGAGCTACACAGAAAGCTTTGTCTCTGCTATCACCTGTATTTGAGGGCAAAGCAGCAAAGTTGTGTAGTCATTCTACTATTTCTACCTCTTCTTATCCTGCTTTCTTCATCTTTCTGCTGTCAGTAAAGTCTGTGTGAGACCCTAAACAGAAATTTCTGAAATTTAGTGCATTGACTAGGCCCAGTAACCACTTGCATTGAAAACCCAAGTGCCACCAGTAAGTTTTTATAAAAAAGCGAAAAGCTTATTAAAAGGTCACAATTTTTTGTCATGTCTTTGCAAAGCGTTGCACAAATAATTTTCATACCAAGCCCCATAAAAGTTGTCTTGTGCATTTTGACTCATTTATACAGTAAATCTTTCACAAAAAAGAAACTAAGTAATATTTCTGCAATAAAGTTGATGCTTGAATTGGGAGCTGATTTTGAGGAAGTGGAAATAAAACAATTCAACAGGATAAGCAGAGGTTATATGAGCTATATACATAGTGCATCACCATAAACTTCACACAGCACAGTTAGCTTTAAATCTCCAGTGTATCAAGTGTCAGTGAGCAGTCAGTACCTTTTAAAATAATCTCTCTTGTTTTCCTCTTGCCCTGTCTTTCCCTGTCACTGATCTTCCATTCTCTTCTGCAGCTGTACCTTTAGCTAACACAGATACTCTATATGAAAAACTGCACAGAAACACTTTGTGGTTTACGAGCTGTTAGAAATGTCGCATTTGAAATTACCTGCTACTTAAAAACCCAACCTTTTTACCCTTTATGCCTTCGCTACTCTACTAGACAGGTGCTGAAGTACCACAATTACAACTTATGGATGGACAATCTGCACAATCTGGATTGCTCGGTACTGTAAATGCTGCAAAAATGATACATTTTTGCCAATTTTATCTCATTATGTGCAATAACCACTTGTGATGGATAAGCAATGAGACTATCTTTGTTTTTTGTTCCTTTGATTAATGGTCAGACCTGTTTGATAATAATAACTCTGCCTGACAGGATCAGATCAAGTTGCCATGGCAACTGTGTCCAGGTGATCTAATAACCTCCTCTTTGTTTCTTATGGGTATATTTATTTAAGGTTTCTTTCTGTTACTTTAAATTTCATATTAGGTATAAAACCAGCTGAGAGTGACACAGCCTTAGTCAGGTTAGCAGCGCCACCAACATGCCCCATCATTTTATCGGGTTTTACTATGGCAGTTTGTGATTTTAAAACTTGCATATGGTGTGTGGAAATTTTCTTGTTAAGCCTACCAAAGATTTCCGAAAGCAAACAAGTGTCAGTTTAAGTTCAGATCTTCCTGTAACATTAAGAAAAAGAAATCCCTCTAGGTCATTCACCTACACTGTGAAACCAGGAGCACTGTGTTTCACATGTGGTTTCCAGTGTTCTGCTTTTGAACGCTGACAGTTAACAGGGAGAAAGTGGGAGGTAAGAGTTGAGGGACAAACAAAGCAAAGTAAAGCCTCCTTTTCACTGCGAGCAGAAGGCAAACACTCACAGGGGAAGGGTGTGGGAGGGTGAAACACAGTTCACATTGCGCGGATGGGCTCAGGATATTTATAAAGCCCACTAGGCATCACGTCAGGAGAGCTCTGCTGAAAAATGTTGTTCCCAGATGGACCACTTCAGCCAGATTTATTTATTACAGAGCAGCTTCCTCATGGATTACGCAACAGTGTCGCACAAGAGTAAACTCTCTGGCTTGATGTCTGTTGCCTGCCTTGAAAAAGGTGACTCAAATGTGGGTCATATGGAGGACACCATTCTCTCAGTGCCCTCATCTGAAGAATGAAGCAGATATCAAAGGGGTGTGCAAACTTTTAAACACGCTCATGACAAAGTAAGACATGAGATATGCTGGCCCCAGACTTTTACGTAAAGAGACATCCATAAAACTGACAGGAACAAAACAAAAGATTATATTTTGAAGCATATTTCCTGGATTATGTAAAATAACTAATAGTTAAGATGCTCTTTTTGATTTCTTTTGGCACAGAAGCTCTTGATTCATCATCACAGGGCTGTATTACACAAACAAAAGCCTCCCAAGCCCACAGCCTGCATGTAAGTCATGTGACCAGAGTTGGCGGCCTCTGTGAACTACACCTGAACTTAGTTAAATGGAAACAGACCAAACACATAGTGTGCGTCAGGATGAAAGCATCCCTCTGGAGAGCTCTTAGTGAGGGTTTTGAGTAAAGGATGTGGGTTATCGAGCAACACAAGAGAGCTGAAAAACACTTTTCTAAGTGATTGAGCAAAAATCTCGCTCTAAAACCTCACATCTCAGGACACCAATTTTCACCTCATTCTTAGTTTATTAAAGAGGAACCTTCACTTTGCCACAGAGGTCACTGGTACATGGAACCCTCATTATGCTGATTTTTATAGGTTACTTGCATGTGTACAGCTTTTATATCTGTATCTCGGGCTAACATCAAACAGAGGATAAAAGTAAAACATTTAGTGTGACTGTGTTATTGTGCAGGCAGTTTCTCTTAAAGTTAACCATAAAAAAACAAAAGCTGCTTTGAAAAAAGCACTAAAAACGCAATTGAAACAGAGCTCACAAAATATTCATACAAAAGTCTTCTGAAAGAGCGCATAGAGAGGGTGTGTGAGGCAAAACCACAAGAACCATCGTCCTACACATGACCTGCTACTGAACCATAAAGATAGGTGTGTGTGTGTTTATTCTGCACTTGTATGTTGTACTCTGGAGAGTTGGCGAAAGAGTTGAAAGAGAAATGAGCAATGGAGATGTAAGGGAATAGCCAGTTTGTGTTTGTGCCTCTCACACAGAAGCCAAGAAGAGTAATTGCCTGCTCAACACCTCAGAGGTGAAAGGTTGACTAGGAATGTGGGGGGTGGTTGCATAGCCTGCTGTAATTAGCCTGCTAAAGGACAAATGAGGCTTCCACCAAATAACTGCAACCATGTCAGATTTGGAGCCTTACAGAATATTGAATTATGGCTGAAGATCCAGTAGGAAACAAAGTGCAAAGCTTTGACTGTTATGTCTGTGGTGCTTGTTTTTCATAATACACACAGCTTCAAGTGGCACATCAGTTTGAGATGCTGTAATACTCTCTTAACTCATTCCATAAAGTATAGCTAATTGAGAAAAGGGCATCTGGGAGGATTCATACATAGAACAATGTGCAGCACAGCTGCCCTCATGACTGGATTTAGTGTATTGTGAATCATTTCATCAAAATAATGAAAACTGCAAAGTGACCTGTTTTCAATTGTCTCAAAGCCTCGAGGAAAACAGCGATTTTGCACAATTTCTCAATCCGACAGGCCTACCATATATGGCATCTGGACAGGGTGAAATGTACTTCTCCTGTTTGATTAGACCAGGTTTCATATAACAGAACGTTCAGAGCTACACACCCCCTTTCTGCCACTGCTCTGCTGCTGGGCTTGGATGAGCCAGACTGGACTGAGATTGAACTGAGCCGAGGAATTCCAACATCTGGCTTGTATCTACAGCTTACGGTCATTTGGATGCAGTTGATAGTTTCCAGTAGATCCACAAAGACTGAATTGTTCTGGGTTTGGGCCTCGTCTGCCTTGGACTCAGAGGGCGTGGTGCTCTGGCGCCTGACTGCCACAGCTGGGCCTGTCTGTCAAATCCTCATGTGACACAAGACTGACTTATCCCCAGCGTGAGAATTGGGAGAAGGATTGGGGTGGTCACCGCATTACTGCAGGGGCTTTGATGAAATGGGAGAATGTGTATTTGAGCTTTAAATCACCACATTAGTTATATAAAAAAAAAAGAGGCTTTGACGAGAAATTTCATTTTTCACAGCTTTTAACTACATTAGCTGAGGCAAAGGAAATCATTACGCAGAACTCTTTCACAGACCAAGAGATGACAAACACTTGCAGTCAGCTAAATCACACTCCGGTGCCTCTCCTCCCCCACCAAGGTCCCACACTACACTGCAAGTTTGACAATTGGGTTCAACACCAGGTCAAGCTCTGGGTTTGACAATGGGCCAACCAGTCTTCAATTGGAGTAAAGCAGACAGCTTTCCCACAAAGAGCTCAGTCACACAGAGGGGATTCTGGCTTCATGGCCTCTCCTATTTAAACCACGCTGAGTAGAATTAAAGAAAACGTTGTAGGAGAGTGAAAATCTCCTATAATGTTAGGTCTGTAAGTGTCAGCGTTACTGTTGCCACTCTTACTGTTGTTGCTGGCTATGGACACTATCAGTTACAATGTTGGAAGTTTACTAAAACTGTTCATTCCATAGGCGAGCCAAGTGACCTTTATTTCCTTTTGATAACTTTGTTTTTGTCCCCCTTAAACTAAACTTGGCTCGACTGATATGGAATGAATATGTCACGGAGCATGTGCAGAGAGTGTGTGAAACTCTTAATGTTTACCTGGTTGTGCTGATTCACATCCTGTCCCCCTTAAAAGACGCATTACTTTGTTAAACATTCTGTATGTTTTACAAGTGCATACATGCTTTTCAGGTGCATGCATATGTGCAATGATACATGTGAACTTTTCAGTGTTTTTGTGTATACTCCGGTACATAGCTGGCGAGTGCTGACTGAGGGACATGGATCTTGCACACTGAGTGTGTGAACTCTGGCTGAACCCCTGGGTGTACTGTTTCAGGCACGCTCTGACAACCTCGCCCCAATGACCCGGCTCGCGACTGCACAGTTCACAGGGAGGTCCTCTACTCACGCACAACCACCCCCTCCTCCCACTACCTCTCTCCCTCCTGTTCTCCCCTGATCCCCTATCTGCTCCCCCTGCACCCTCATTTACTCCCCCATCCCACTCCACTTCCCATTTCTCTCAACTTCTCTCAATCTCTCCCTTCATGCTGTGTTTTTTTTTCTTTTACAACCCCTCCTGCTTTCCCTTCTCTCTGCGTTCCTATCACACTGTTGTCCACAGAATCGAAACTGCATGCTGGCATCTTGCAGAAACAGGTCCTGCAGTCCTACCAATGGAGACAATATGTCTTTAATTACTACACACTAATATCCTCATCAAGGTTGTGGAAATCCTGTCGACACGCAGCAAATCAGCAGCAAATCAGCAGCTTTGAGCACAACAAAATTATATTTTAATGAAGGACGAATATAGGGGAACTTTAATAATGCTGACATTATAGTACACTATAGTACACCTTTACTTGTTTGAATTCACAGGGAGAAACAGTACACAGTGCACACACCTTTTAAAGGTTTGTGTACGTTCGTGTACTTTTCATATTGCAGTTTTACATACAAAGTAAAAGCTCAGATGATATGTGTTTTGTATTGTACTACCCAAATTTTAAGTCTTTGTGGTGTAAACAACAAAGACTGCGACACTGGAATCGTTCTCACTCTGTCACAGTGTAGCTGATGCAGTGGCTGGTGTTGCTTTTTGTCGACATTATCAGCTACCACTTCAATAATTTTGTTTGCTCCTCCTCAACAACCTGCAGTATTAAATAACTGCTTTTGTTAACGTGTTGATGAGTCAAAGACAATAATACAGTAATAAAACTGCAATACTGACAAGAATCAATACACAGGACTCATAGTACAGTAGTAAACTAGTTCACTGAAACTTGTAACAGAGTAATTCAACAGTTATTTAAGGAGGTGATTTAAATACTAGCGTAGGTTCTAACCTTGATATAAGTATTGTTGTATTTTCATGTCATTAAATTGTAAAACAAACAAAACTGAGTTACAATTCAAATGATTTTCTATTGACTTTGAAGTGATCTTGTTATGCTGTGGATCACAATACACGGCACAAGTTGCAGCCTCAGACAAGATTCAGAATATTGTGGAACTGGGACAAAAAGTACTCTGAGCTATTTCTTTTTAAGAACAATGCAGGTGTGATACATTATTAACAAGCACTGCCATCTGAGGTGCAAATTTCCAACACATCTGAAAAATTTCAAAGCCATGCAATACATCTGGGTATAAGGTGAGAAATGATTCTGGCACTACTGTTAATAAAAGTGTTATTTATTTATTTTATTTTTCTAACAGCAATGTAAAAGATTTTTCATTAGTCACTGGGAGTGAATCGCAGTGGCTGTTTTTCATCTCCAAGGAAAGAACCGAAGTCTTCATGTTGACTAGCTCTTCTCTGGATAACATTACAGTGTTTTTCCTCAGTCAGTGAGTCATTGGCAGTTTCAACATAGCCCTCAGTTATTTTGGTCATGCAGCACAGGAAATATGATGATTCAGGATGTATTTCAGTATTATGCACATGGTGACCTATGATTTACTATTCCAGGTTTGTAGTTTTAGGTGGCAGTAACAGTGGAGATAAGAGGGAGTAATGTGTCCTTAGAATGGCTCCAAAACAAAACTCGAGCAAACAGGTTAACTGCTGCTGCAGGCTGCAGTTTAACTTGTATGTCTTTGTGGCCACCTGATGTGATAGACAATAAACAAACACTTCATAAATCTGGAAACTATTCCATCTCTATCAATGCCTGTCTTGTGTCGTGTCATAGGTCTGCAAACTTCTCTTTGCTGATCACCCCACCAGTCATCTCATTAACTCCCTGCCAACCTTTCCCTAACCCCTGGTACAAGCTTTACTCTTGACATTATGGGAGGGACCACTTATCCACTCAAAGGGCCCATGCTGTGCTGCCTGTGCAAACTGCCTGATTAGTTGGCCACCCCTGACTTGCTGTTTGGTCTGTTAGTGTCAAATGATAGATTGTTTGTCATTTGTCTTTTTCAAAAGCCTTTATATGCCTCTACTCCCTTTCCAAGTTTATCACATCCACCTGGTTTTTGTGTTATTTGAAGTTTGCCCACGAGCAGTCGTTTCTGAAGTCGAGAAGGCTGAATGAATCACGAGTGTTTTTATGGTGCATTTATGGAAGACGAAACAGCTTTCAGTTTCTCTTGTATTACTTGATTTCACTCTATCAAGAGATTATTTTCCCTGCCTGACTCCAGAGTTTGCTTTTCACATTGCAGAACTTTTACTGTGTCCAGTGAGAATAGTAACACGAGCCCTTACAAAGACACACAGGGATGAGAGCGTCATCTGAATGTCAGAAAAATATTTATTGGAGAAGGTGGCTCTGCTTACCCTCCCATCCTTAGAATGACCTCCGTTTACGCAGGGCATGCCCCCATTCCCCACACAACCCACAGAACTCCTGCTGGAAATGGGTTTGTGTTACAGGGCCCCTGGGGGGCTCACAGCAGGGGCTGGAGGCCGTCAAGAGCAGGCCCCTTCAGCCATGGACAGCTCCTCCACTCTCGCAGAGTCAGCAAGGGAAAGACCTGAACTTGGAATGACCCCACCAAGCAAAGTCCCCGATGGGTTCATCTACAGGCCACAGCTCCGGTTCCCCTCACCCCTAAATTTTCCTGCTTTTCTATTTTTTTGAAACCTGTTTTTCCAACTGGACCAATACATTTTCCAGAGAAGTATCACTCCCCAGCACCCCCACCTCTTCCTGCTTCCCATCCTCCTTTCCTCCCCCTTCAACACCAGCAACCCCTCCCTTACAGAGTCACCTAGTTAACTCCTTTTACCCTTTTCACTAAAAAGAAAGGCCTTTGAAGTTTATGGCCTTTCTTCTTCTTTACACCTGCATTTCTAATGTGCAGCCAGTGTTAACAGTGGCTGGATTCCTTTACAGATTTTCCACATTAAACATCAACATATGATGAACATATGATAAAGTATTAAGGAGTTCTAACTATTAGACTGCTGAATAATAGATAAATGCAGTAGTGTAGTACCAGTTCCTCTTCAACTTGCAATAAAAATTAATATGCAGCAGATTTCTGGCCTCATAGTAACCACGATTCCATTTCATTCCATTCATGTTCTGCTTTCCACCAACTTTTAAAGAGAAAATATGTGGGTAATGTTATGTATCTACAGCTTTTGAGGTTTGAAAATATTACAATCACAGAAAGGTAAAACAGAAATGCAGCAAAATAACAACGACTACAAAATCTAAAAGTGAAACCTATGAATGCATCCTTCCTCCTAGGCAAGATGTTTGTAATTAGATGAACATCCTTACTTTCTGTTTTTACTTCTGTGGAAGTGCGGAACTGCCATTCGTCTATTATCAAAAAAAAAAATATGATTCACGAGCCACTGAGTCTGGGTCAATGTCACAAAGAACTGAAGTTCTTTGCATCTGACTCTGAACTCTTAACTGCTGCTTAGGCACTTAAAGTAGTGGACTTTTCCACTCAGCCTGAGCCTCTGTGAGCTCAGGCCAGAGAGGCTGGCAGAGAACCAGACATTAGCACTGGTACTATAAAGGCTTAAAGACAGACAGGGCTCCAGAGGCACTGGCAAGCCTCCCCCCATGAATTTTGCCTAATAAAGTCCATTACACTCAATATCCTCACCTTAGTTGTCCACCATTTATAATACCAGTGAGGGAGCCTGAGGGATTTATAGGTATTAAAATGTCCCCCTGAAAATTGGATTTCTATTAAATGCTATGGTAAGGAATTTTAACAAGGAAAGCTAATTTGTTGGCAGGGTATTTTTCTGTTTTCCACTTGCAAAAGTGAGAACTTGTAGGTATAAAACACAGGATGTCTGCAGCTTAGAGTCAGTACTTTACAAATAATTCTGTAAGATTAATTTCTCATCCAAATTATCATGGATTTTACAATCCAGACAGGAGAAAAATTATGTAAACAAATGCATCTGAACGACCGGCATCAAATTACACACTGGCTGCCACTACCCTAGAAACATGATGACTTTGCACCCCCATGTGGTGGAAGTATATCATTACACATTTTTTACAGACTAGCACAAGGAGGATCTTGAGTGTTTCTTCGAGGGCTGTTCTTTTTTATGATTTAACGTTGTAGATTTTAATCTACTTTTAAATTCATTTTTTAAGCATTTTCACTTTAAATTTGTTCGATTCTCCCTAGGAGAGATACTAAGGGAGAAAAAACTGAGTATATGAAGATCCATCATGCTTGGTTTCAAAAACATTTCAGTTGTGAAAAGGAGTGATTAAAACAATTCAAGGAACTGAAATTGAAATGGTCACATCTTACAAGTATCTAGGGATCATTATAGATCAGAATTTGTCATTTAAAACTCACATTCAAAGGCTTGTGTCAAAGTTAAAACTAAAACTAGGTTACTTTTTTAGAAATCAATCCTGTTTCCCCCTCCAAGTGAGAAAACACTTGATTCATGCAACTTTTTTACCTTTATTGGATTATGGTGACCTGCTTTTTATGAATGCACCTGCCCACTACCTAAAGAGGTTGGATACTGTGTACCATTGTGCTTTACGTTTTATTACTGGCTATGGAAATCGTGTACATCATTGTTCTTTGTATGCTGCTGCTAAATGTCCATCTTTGCATATTCGCAGACTCTCCCATTGGTTGATCTTTATCTATAAATCTCTCCTTGGGCTGGTTCCATCTTATTTATGTGTTTATATGTGTAGAAACCACAACCAATACAGCCTTCGTTCTCACAATACCATACAATTGATTGTCCCTAAAATCAGAACAGAATTGGGGAAAAAGGCTTTTAAATACGCTGCCCCTGCTTCCTGGAATAATCTGCAGAAGGAACTGAAATTATCAGAATTGGTTACCTTGGGAGAGTTTAAGTCTGTCTTAAAGGAACGAGAGAACAGCTCTTTTACTCAGTGTGATTGTTTTTAATGTACTCTTAATTTGATCTGTTATTGTATATTTTATACATGTTCTATGGGATATTGTATTTGTTTTAAATGTTATATACCTATGTGGTATGTGACTTTTGTTGCCATGATGCCAGGTCTCTCTTGGAAATGAGATTTTAAATCTCAATGAGATTTTTACCTGAATAAATAAAGGATTAATAATAAAAAAATAAAGACAGAACCAAAGAACTAAAAGACTTGAGCCTGTGATTGAGCTGTCACCAAGATGTAAAATATAGCACCACTCTATTAAAAGTGGCTGGGAGACAGTTTTTTATGGACTCAAAGCGTACTTGAGCTTTTATATCAAAATGAATTTCACTCTACAATTGTTTGCACCAGTGAACAGGAAAATGTATCCTTATATGCTGTCTTTAAAGCCTTTTACAGTAGTTATGTGCACTCAGCAATGCTTTTATCAACACCTTTCCAATTTATTCTCTGTGGAAGAGCTCAGATATTTAGTTATTATCACGTACATTTACAGAATGACTCAGATATGGGTAACTCATGTATAATTTATTTTATTACTTTTAAAATGAATTATCCTTTTTTTCTTTATTGTAGAAAACAGTCAGTCAAAGAAACAGAAAGAAACTCAGTGTGTTCTAAGAACTAAAAGATGGTAAGGAAAAATAGAAATCCGACAATTTATAACCACAATCTCATAAAATTATATTTTATTTGAAATGGAACATAGAAAGCATACCAAATGAGTTAAGTGAGAAAATGTAATTTTAAGAAAAATTTCAGCTCATTTTGAATTTGATGGCAGTAACAGTAACACATCTCAAAAAGGTTGGATAGGAGCAACAAAAGGCTGGAAAACTACGCAGTACTACTGAACAGCTGTAGGTGTGGGCTTTATTAGTGCTTGCAGGCGCTGATTGTAAATTAACAATGTCAGACATGCCTATCTAGTGATGCTATAAAAAAGGAGTCAAGGCAGGGAGGACAAAGTGGTCCAGCACGGTGCTTCACAAAGGAAGTTTATAACGGTCCATCCATCCATTTTCTTCTGCTTATCTGGGGCCGGGTCGCGGGGGCAGCAGCCCAAGCAGAGAAGCCCAGACCTCCCTCTCCCAAGCCACCTCCTCCAGCTTATCCGGGGGAACACCAAGGCGTTCCCAGGTCAGCCAAGAGATATAATCTCTCCAGCGTGTCCTGAGTCTGCCCCGGGGCCTACTCCCAGTGGGACATGCCTGGAAAACCTCGCCCAGGAGGCGCCCAGGGGGCATCCTTGTCAGATGCCCGAACCACCTCAACTGGCTCCTTTCGATGTGGAGGAGCAGCGGCTCTACTCTGAGCCCCTCCTGAATGGCTGAACTTCTCACCCTATCTCTAAGGGAGAGGCCAGCCACCCTTCGGAGGAAGCCCATTTCCGCCGCTTGTAGAACGGTATTAGTTCTAATGTCTGTAACATGGTTTTTTCAAGTGTGAAGGAAAAACTAGCAACATACTGAGACATCTTTCTAACATCTATATTCACTTCCTGGAGTGCCTTATATATTTGATGCTCTATGTATGTGCAACTCATTTGCTACTGCTACTGTTTCCCAACCAAGCAGCTCATCTCTACAGATGCTTAATGCAATTTTATTTGACTATGAAGGCCTGAATGAAAATGAATGCCATACAATTATTCTCTCATTTCCTCCAATTTAAATGTTGACTGAGAGACTGCATTAGGCAGTAGTCTCTTTGGGGTTTTAGATAATAAGCAGTTGCATTGATGCTGAAAATGTCTGTTGGTGTACTTGTTTCCTGGGTCAAGAATCAATAAGGGAACTGATAAAGAACCAGATCGATTAGTACATTTAATAACGGCATTGGTAACTCTATCAGTTCTCAGGCCTACGTGTGAACATGATCGAGAAACACCACTGTCATGGAACAAAGCTCATTTAAAATGGACTGAGCCAAAGCGGAAAATGGTTCTGTGGTCAAATGAATCTCCAAAAGTTGATTCTGTTAATCTGGACTTTTTCAGATGGGAGAAACGTTTCGTCACTCATCCAAGTGACTTCTTCGGTCTCAGCTGACTGAAGGTTTCCCCAACCTTATAATCTCCAATCTTTCCCCAATCTTATAATCTTATAATAAGATTGGGGAAAGATTGGGGAAACCTGCAGTCAGCTGAGACTGAAGAAGTCACTTGGATGAGTGACAAAACGTTTCTCCCACTGAAAACGTTACGTCCAGATGAACACAATCGACAACTTTTGGAAATTTACTTACCTGGATGATTGAGAATGCATCAAGAGTTAAAATGAATCATTGGATCGTTCTAGAAAACATGGAAGTTGTGTCCTCTGGACTAAAGATGAGAGGAACCATTCAGCTTGTTATCAGCATTCATTTCAAAAGCCTGCATCTCTGATGGTACAGGACTGTGTTAAAGCCTGTGGAATTGATAGCTTGCGCTTCTGGAAAGGCACCATCAGCGCTGAAAGACATATACAAGTTTTACAGCAACATGTGCTCCGACCCAGATGACGTGTTTTTCAGGAAACAGCTTGCGTATTTCAGCAAAATAATGCTAAATCTCATACTACATCTATTACAACAATTTTTTACCAAAGAAGAGCCTGGCTGCTAAACTGGCCTACATGCCGTCTAGACTTTTTACCAACTGAAAAGATTTGGCTAAGGACTGTTGAGCAGCTAGAATTCTGTATCAGATAAGAACGGGACCAAAAGTCAAGCATCTAGTCTCCTTAGTTCCCAGACATTTACACACTGCTGTTACAAACGAGGGGATGCTCCACAGTGGTAAATATGGCCCCATAGCAACATGTCCCAGTTAATGTTTTTACTTGAATTATTAAGAAAAATTTCAGTTCAACTATCTGATATGTTCTCACAGTACTACTGTGAATAAAATATCACAACTTATTTTGGAATTGGGGTTGTGTTTACTTCAGGCTAATTTATTTTTTAATATATTTTGCTCAAGCTGGTATTTGATGAAGAAAACACCCATTCAAATTGTCATCAGAACTTCATCAAGAAAATTAATGATGAATACTAAGATGAGTGTAATTGGCCATATTCATTTAATGATCATTTTGTAACTATTTCACATAACAAGTATAACACCATCTGGAGAGCGAGAGAGAAAAAAGTTGTGTGTAACCTTTCTAAACCTGCTTATCCCAAGGTTGTCCTGGCACCAGGAAGGGTAGATCACAGATCTAAAGTGAGCTGATAGAAAGGGATAATACTCTAATCTCAGCTGGATCTCAGCAAAGTTAAAGGGCACATTGAAGAAAGAAAAGGATTACAATCTATTCTGACAGCTGACTTCATGATTTCGTTAATGTTCTGATGAAAAATGCAGACGAGAGAGAGGGGGAAAACTTCTTAGACCAGAATATATACAACCCCTTATCAGGGAAGAATTGGCTTCATGATTGATCTCCCACAGGTTTCAGCAGTCATTCTCATTTTCTCTTTTCTAATCTTGCACAATACAATTAGGATGAAAAATAAACAGGAAACAGAATATTGAAAAGGTGTGTGAAAAATGCTTAAGAATCAGAATGTAAACATATATTGAAAAATACTGACAGGATGTTCCTGACTTTTAAAGGTTTTGCGTCCATCCTCACAATAATGATCTTTTTCTTTTATGGTTAAAATACACAAAGGACCCTTTGGGTTTGCCTTCCTATGATTTGCATCGCTAGTACAAGGGAACAGAACATGGTGGTCAACTAGATGCAGTGACACTGAATTATCACTAGATGGCGGTGCTGACCCACACCGTTAATAAGGGTGAAGCAACATTAATTAAACCCTTTAGTACTAGGATTGCTAAGATGCACGTAATTAGAGAGAAAATGTACTGTTAAGTTTACCGTATCGTTGAGATACTAAAGTCAGCTTCATGTCGAGTTATCCAGCACTAATAAATTACCAGTTTCAAAATAAAAGCCCTCATTCAAGTCATGCAGTCATTTTCTGTTTGTGTGTGTTTATATATAATATATATAATAAAAATATACATAATTCATCAAAAACTCAAATATTTGCTAGATTATCTGCAAAAGTGATTCATTATTGAATATCTTCAAAATGAGCATTATCTTCATTTTCATGATACAATCAATATAATCAGCACAGTGTGAAGGTGAAGTGAAGGTCCTGGGTTTGAGTTCTCCAGCCAGCTTCTCTGTGTTTTTGCATGTTCTCTCTGTGCCTCTCTCTGGGTTTTAAAATTTCCTCCTGAAGTCCAAAGGATAATTGGTGATTCTAAATTAGCTGTAGGTTTGAACAGTTGTCTGTATCTATGTGTTGGCCCTGTGATTGATTGGCAAACTGTGGGATAGGCTCCAGCCTCCCCATGACCCTGATTTTGACAAGGATAGATGGAAAAAATGTACATAACAGAGTAATACAAAATGTAAATGGTCTGTTATGAAGATGCTTGGCAGCTCATCACAAAATATCAGTAGCTGTTTTCTGCTCAATTTGAGGTTTGCAGTGATGAGTGAGCTTAACCTTTTAAGAACATTATCTGCTATTGGACAACGGATAAACAAGCCAGCCTGTAACCTTTTAGTAGGACAATTTTCCAACAACAAAAAGCTCAGCAAATCCGACTGTCTGAGTGGAGGATGCCCTGTTTTCAGTACAATGTTATGTCTTGAAGATGACTCACCTTAAACACAGTTTTTATCACAGTCATTGGAGATTTGTGCACTTAGTGGTTAGATGTGTTTGGACCTATACAAAGAGGCTGCTATTAGTTTTAATGATTTATACAATTGCAGTCATTTTTAAAGAACAAAACAGTGTCATTCAAACCGCTTTTCTGTTAGTTGTGACTGTAGTTTTATAGTTTGTCAGATCATAATTATGATGTATTTTGACAACCGCTTCAGTCTAGTCAGCGGCTGGGCACAATTTTGCACACAGCGCAGCACACAGACTTTAACAACTTTTGACAAAGAGTCCTCCCTCTTTATCAAACCCTTTAAAAGTCATCGCTCCCAAAAATCTTTCACTCAAGCTCCAAAACACAACATGTATGTGTGTAGCACTGTTTTACTGACACATCATCTGATTTGTTTTGTTTGTCAAGGTCAAGCGTGTGCATTTCATCAGAGTCTAAGTAACTGAGCAGTTACAAAGCATCATACTGGCAGGATTCTCTGTTACAGCATGCATATCGGTTTCTCTGCAAGATGGAATCATTAGAGTATCATCTCAGGTTGCTATTGTTTTTTGAACATTACTTCATTATTTAAGTCACATTTTAATGTTAATACTCCAGCCACCCAAAGGGATGGCTTGTCTTTCCCATTATGTCCGCTCTATAGTGGCATCGTTAGGTCTCTGCATCTTTTTGCACAGAAGAATATCTCTTGTGTGGATGAAACTTGTTTACTCTCAGACCATCATTGCCTTCTAATAAAGTCCATGAGTTCACAAGGGAAATGGCACTCAGATTTATTCTCTAATTAGGAGATGTGAGTTGGGATTAAAGGCAAGAAGCGCCCGGGGCTGGGGTTCTGCTGCTCACTTATGCATGTATGTCTCACAATACACAAATAAATGATGGAAGAAGTATGTACAACATCATCACTACAACTGCGTATAATGAAATTAGAGAATGCTTTTTAACACATGACTTGGGAGCAGTATTTTCAGAGAGATAGAGATAGCAGTCCAAGAAGATGCCTATAAGGACAGTCAGAGATATAAACATGGTAATATTTTAAATGTACAATAATTTATATTCGCTACTAAAAATGCTAATCTTCTCATGTCTTGCATTTCAAGGCCACTGACAGTAACTGACTGCAGACATTTTCTCATTACAACAGCAGAAATTCTTAACAATGTCAATTCAACTCTCATTACCAATCATAAACAGAAGCCTTTGTGCATGGTGACAACCTGTCTGCTCCTGGAGGGCATCATGTCTTCCTCACTTTAGGATAACTGGCAGTGATCGCTGAGCATGCAAGCACTGTCTCATATTAACTGGTTCCAATTAGCTGAACAATTGCCCAGAGCTGAAACCATCCCTTAAATGAAAGTGTTGAAGAGAAAAGGGTACGGGCCTGGAAGTTAACATTTGACACAGCATCTTTTCTTTTTCGAGGCAAATGAGTCAGCACGAGCTGTAAAGGTTTTGCTATATTTAGCTTCTTTTGCTGCCTTATTCCTAGGACTCCCGTATTCAGAGCAAGCATGTGTCAGAATACTTTGAATTCAACAGTGTGGCTGTAGTGCAAAAAAATTACAAAAACAAGTCATCTCCCCAGCCACATTTCCTTCAGCCTATCTTTAAATTCTAGCTGCAGTCTATTTGTTTGCATGTGTAAACAGTCAGGTGGGTTGTTATTCTTGTCAGTCCTCTCTGGAGAGATGCATAGTCTCCCCTGCAGCTTCCTCCCTGCTTGGATAATCCAAACAGATGTGGACTTCCCTCAATGGCCCCCATCAGTCCTTTGGCCCCTCTCACATCGACTAATCTCAGCCATCCCTGTGATAGCAGAGAGTGCACCATCTGCTCTCCTCCAACCCTCTTTGAGATGGGCAGACCTCCACATCTGGACCCCTGCCTGCCCCGCCTCCTTTCCCTTCTTTTATCCCTCTGTATACTGTCACTATCACTCACATAGAGTGCAACAAGGATTTAAGAGCTCATGAGGCTTTATAGTTTTAATATATCATTGTCACAATCAGTGAGCAGTGGATTTTAAACTAATCTAAAGTTAAGTGTTCCAGCAATTTTATTTAAAATACGTTGAAAATAAAAGGAAAATTTGTCTTTTATAAGGAATATTTTTAAAAATAAAAGGTCTGATTGGTATATAATTTATCACATGGAGCCTAAAAATAGTTAATTTTTTAAACAACTAATCCTAATCGACTTCTTCTACTGTATCATGCAAATAAGTAAAATGAATGAAAGATTTATATTTAAAGATATCTTTCTTTAAATATTAAAGTGTTTCATTGTTGTAGTCTTTGCACAATGCGTTATCATGCTGTATTATTTTTTAGGCTTTTTTAACACAGCTGGCTTTTAATGAATCTCAGTTAACTTTAATGAATCTGTTTTGAACTTGACAGTTACTAACGATACAAACAGAATTTAAAAACAATAGTCTTGATTCAAAGTCGGGCGGCATTCAAGCAGGCTTTCAAAACTGCACTCCCTAGTTCATTACTAACTTCAACAGCGGTTAATAAAGGAGCCTTTTTTCTGACACCATCATTAACATTCATGTTGTGTTTCAACATGCAATGAAAAATGATTGTCAGTCAGCTTCTTGCAATTAGCGATAGAGGATGCATTGATTTAATGACACTGCTCTTTGCTATGTAATGAACACTAAAATGATCCGACGCTCAAGGCACAAACAGAAACCCTGATTGATAGGCTTTTATTTTGTTGTTGCGAGAAAAAAAACTCTCTTTTGTTAATTAAACCATTAACAATAGAGGCTCTTGTGAGCTGATTATAATTAACCATTAAAATCAAGTGTGTAATTATTCATATATCTCATCTTAACACCCTTTTAATTTCCCTTGCAGGATTAATATACAAACAGTTAACCTAGCTAGGACATATTAGCACTGTTATTATGAAGTGATTTATTTATTTGATTTGCAAACTGCCAATAGCCTGCAGACTGTATTATCACTGTCAAGGATAAATTGGCAGACACTGTTGCGCCAGGTATTGATTAAACCATTCATCTGTATCATCACCTCCAGACACACAATGGGGAAACATTTAGACACCCTAATGAAGTCCTTGAGGTTTCGGTTTTTTATGTTTACCACCAACGTGTCCCCTTACTACCCCCGCGTTAACTGTTCCAGTGAGGGAGAGCAAACAAAGCTGACGTTCCTAATGGCGTCTCCACCCTTTAAAAGCACTGAACATGAGCTCAGAGACCAGCAGGAAACTTTTGAAGCATGCGCACAGGTCTCATTGTTTTATCCATCAGCAACTATTCATCCCATTGTGGGTGACTTCACAGGGAGAACAGCCCTGTTGCCAAAAAATGAACACTCTTGCAACCTTGACATTCATGATGTTGTGAAAGGGTTCGTAAACAGTGAGGACGCAGCACTGAGTGATGCCAGGAGGAAAACAAATGTGGTCTGTCTCCAGTCTTCTTTTCTCTGTTCCATTTGCTTTCTAACAATTTGTTGCTCTCTCAACCTAATCCATCTTTTAGCTCTAAGTAGGCCATATGGACGCCTATATTTATTTATAGCACACCTCTAAAATAAACTCTTCTCTCTTTTATATAATTTTTATATATAGTATATATTACTATTAGCATTTCTTTAATTATTTACATTTGATGACACATTATAAAGCATGACACATGACACTTAGTGTGGCTCTTAGTGAAATATGACACATCTTTTATGTAAAAGAACGTCATCATTCAGTGTTCAGTTTGCTATTCTTCTCTTTTCTTTTTAAGTTAGCGCCACTTCTTTGTGTCAGAGGTTTTTGTAACTGGCATCTGAATTGCATGTGTGAGAATCCATGACAAGCATTTAGCTCTAATTGCAATCCTTCAGCTGGAGCATATTGTTTCAGTGTCTTAGTCTTTTCCATGTAGGACAAGTATTATATTACAAACATGTTAAATGAGTAATCGGAGATCCATCCAGATTTTGATAGACAAATCGTGACTTCAGCTGCTTGCAGCCTTGTTTTCTGGTGGCATAATTTAACTGCAGGCACTAAAAGTACACGTATCTGCTACCACTAGTGGTGCTTCATGCAAATGTAGTATTTTGTAGAGAATTTGATTAATGTGATACATATTGACCTCATTAGGCCCCAAGTGAGTCAGGTTGAGCGATGCTAAGATCCATTCCCTCCTGCCACTTGGCGCTACCAGCTTACTCTTCCCCTCATTTATCTTTAATGTGTTTGCTGTGCTGGATTAATTTCTCCAGTTCAACACACATCAATCACAGGGTGATATCACTCCCCGCTTGATGATTACAGTAAACACTTTTTTTCCATTATGCACTAATGTCCCCTATATTGAAAATGACCCATTTTTACACAGCTTTTTCAGTTATTTTTGATTTGGCCTTATATTTTGGAGTGTAACTTCTCAAAATTGAAAAGAAAATGAAAAAAATATTGCTTTTTTGATCTGTTCATCTGACAACTGTTTGCACTGACTATAAAGAGAGTGCATAACACTTTTATCAAAAATAACAAAGCAGTTCAATCTGATTCTTTTGAAAGACATTACCTCAGCTCTAATTTTAACAATGGTGCATAATAGAACTGTGCTCTTGATGAACGTAAGGAAGCAGTATTGCTTTCGCCATTCATTTATCCTGTTTCACTCTTAATATTTACACATATATGTTTTTTCTCTATACAAAGAACACAATTTGAGGGTAATTGACTCAGCCAGCCTGCCAGCCTGTGTTTTGGTGCAGTGGATGAGCAGTTCGCCAGGAGTATGCATTGATGCTCATGGCTGCCCACGGCTGCGTTGTCCCTGATTCACCTCTCACCCTCTCTGCTTTGAATGATATTTCAAAGCTTCTGTCAAAGTGTGACTGGGCAATGGCAAATACACATCATCACTACACTGTGGATTACTCTGACATTATGTTTTAAACAATATTGCAGTAGCAGTAGCGATTCCTATTTACACTATTTTGTTCAAATACATGGATACTGTTTGACTATTTTTTTAACTTGGCAGGTGAGAATGGAGGATGGAAGTCAGGTGGCAGACAATCATACTAAAAATGCCAAGAGTAGCAGCTGTTCAAATTTCTCTTCACCACATTATTTTTCATCTTACCACTGGGGTGCACCAGAGTCAGAAATGTGTGCACAATGGTAGTGGGTTTCATCAGACTTGCTAAAAGAGCACGTGAGATATTTTACACATGAGGGTCAGTTTACTCATCAAGAGGAGGGAGTACTTTCCAGTCTGTTAAGTCAGGCAGTTGCATAATGTCTCCCTTTTCTCTGGAAGGAGCTGTCTAAAGTAGAAAAAACTCTATGATGTCATCAGAGGATTAAAATCAGGATCTATCTGCATCTGGTGCTTCAGTTCTGATCATTTTTTTAAGCCGTTTTCACACATGAATTCCACACAGTATCAGTATAATCAGGCTGGACAGGGTCGAGAAATCCTCATAACAGGAAATAGTTCAGTTCAGTCCATACATGCTCACTTCTGAGTATGTTTGGTTTAGCCGAGACTGCTGGCTGTGCAAACCACGCAGGGGGTGGGACACATGACGCCCACTTCCTCACTGTGAAGTCACCAAAAATTTACCTGCCTTATTCTGACATACTCACAACTGGACATCATAAAGACTTTTTGGTGCAAAATTAAATTGTACTAGACACTGTGGTTATTCAGCAATTTTGGCAAATCTAAATAAATAACAGCTGCAGTGCGTGTGCAAAATAGTGTCTGTATCTTGCAAATCCCCTAATTAGTACACTCTTTCAAACAGCCGGTGACTATAAAACTAAATTTAAAAAAAGTTTGTTTTATAGGTTTTAAAATTTGTTCTATTTTAAATTTACAACAGAGGAAATATTCAAGGCAAATTAAAGTTACTGGTTAGGGAAAAAGAGGAACGTTCTGAGAATCAAAGTGAAGAGTAAAGGTAGGATAAAGCATGAGAAGATGACACAGCGTTTAATCTAACACCACCATTTTCTCTTTCACACTCATCTCCACTAAGTCCCCACTTCTGTGAACTCTGTGAACATTCAGCATCAGTTACACCAACAGAGAAACGGATCACACAGGGCTCCTTTGAACTTTGCAACCTGACCCACTGCTGCCCACTCCTTCCAAAAACCCTAACTCCACTGTAAGTCACCAGACCATTATTCATTCAGTGCTTCCTCTCTGAGGGTTGGCTTACTTTCCTTTCTACCCTGCTCACTTCCTGACTTCGTGGGTCACGAACAGACAGTAAAGAAAGACGCAGAGATAGAGATATCTAAATTTAAAAAATACACAAATGCTTCTTTTCCAAAACAAATTTCACCTACATCATTTGCTTAAATAATTTATTACCATGTAATCTTTTGTCATAATTGTTAAAATGGAAGCTACTCTTATAGATTACAGTGATTGTACACCTAATGTGTAGTGAAACAGCTGTAACTATTGCTGAAAAAGATCAGTGATCCTTCCATCTTTGATGGCATTAATATACTCAGTGATGATGGGGGTGAAAGGGAGTGGGAGTGAAAGTCTAAAATGGGTTTACAGGGCCACAGCGCTGCAGACATTCTTTTTCTTTTTTCTTTTTAGATGCCAGGTCCAGTTAGCTGATGCATGGAAAGAGAGGCGAGGCAGTCGCACACTGAGGGCCAAGCTTCCCAGCATCCCTCCCTCTCCCTGTTCCCGCCTCGGCGTCCAAGAGCTCGGGCCTCCGGCTGTGTAGCCATGACAACCAAATGAGGTAAATGGTTGCAGGAGAATCCTCATCACGACCACCTTCACAGCGCTTCTTTTCAGTGTAGCATGAATGTAGTATGTACAAGTCTTTCCTGCATTCTCTTCTGTATCCAGTGTAGTAATTCCCATTTGGAGTCACAATAAATGAATCTCAGCTCATTCTTTTCTGCAGTACAGCATCCGCCTGCTTTCTGTCAAGCTAACGTTACACGCCCCAAGGGTTGTTTTTATCCCATTATTCTCTTCAGACGGCTTTAAAAAAACATTACCTTGTTAGACTGTATAAAAGATTCTCACAAGAGAACATGACAAAGGCACATGCTGGGGAAAATATGGAAAAATGAATCATGAGTATGAGGGATCAAGAAAATGCAAACCTCTGTCATCCAAAGAGGTTACTCTTTTGTGCCGTGCATATAGAGGAAAAAAAGGCTGCAAAAAAGCAGTAAAAGTATGGAATTGCATTGCATGTTGAGTAATCCTGCTGACTTTTTTTTTCTCCTTTCATCATATTGCACAATTGTCCAAATGCAGAAAGCTCACACTGACAGATACTGTACTTGAACAAGCTGGATACTTGTTATGCAAGCATATGGTATTTCATTTTTCTCCCAAGTCTCTAATTTCTCTAACACCCTTTCCAAAAATAGTGCAGCCATTTGCATACCTGCAGTGTGATAACACTGCTGTGTGAAATAACACACTGTGCAGTGTTTACAGATGAGCCTTACTCATTTGCTGCTGTGACAAGAGAAAAGCTGTCAGGTCCAGGGAAATGAAAGGAAGACAGTCACAATTATTATGGGATCATTTAAAGACTTTGCAGGCTTCGTGACGAATCACATTTCCACGAAAGATGGCATGTGATTGAAAAGAAATGCTGCCGATCTTTAACCATAAATCTTATTAAGGCAACAGAAAAATCCAAATGAATTTAAATGAGGTCCTTATCCGTACATAATATTTTACACTAACACACCCTTCTCCTTGCTTTGTTTAAGAGTGCAGGCAAACAATGTTTTAAAATGTTTATTATTTGTCCAGTACAATTTGGTCTGTATCAGAGGTATATGGAAAATTAAACATATTTCATTAGTAGCAAATGAATATCCTTTTGTAAATCTGTATTTATACAACACAGTGTCTTTACAAATACAGACCAGAAGACAGAAAAAAAGGATTTTATTATCAGTATTACTGTTTTTTTTAACGAAACATGAAAATACAGCTACACATATGATCTCTTTAACAGTATCTGTTTGACATTTGGAAATGCATTCAGCAGCAGTAGCATTGTCACCACTCTCTTCTGTCACCCAGTTAAGATTTGAGCCTTACTGACATTTATCTGACAAAACATAACATGGCTTTTTTTGGTATTCTAAGCAATATCGAGACACACTGTACGAGAGCAGCCACTACTACCTCTGCTTTCCAGGGTGTACAACGCCAGAATGTTATTTTGGGGACAGATTTTGAATAGAAATTGAATAGAAAAATAGAAATGAATCTGAAGTTTATACTGCAGATAACTCAACAGTGCATGCTGTAATGTGCTGATATTGTTACTTAATTAAACAAGTAAGGGAGAGGAAACTGCCATGCTAACATATGCTTTAAACTAACAATTAAGCTAAATAAATAAATTGTTAATGTACAGTAACTACATAGTAGTTGGAAATGATATGTATCAAAAGCCTCCCTTTGATTCCTTGACTTAGGTATGTGTCTGTTGTTATTAGTTGGGAATGCAGTTTGCCTTTTAAAGGAAAAATGATTCGGCTAATTTAATCCCATTTAGCTATTCTGATGGTGTCATTTTTTTCCTGAATATTTCAATATGCTCATCCACAATTACAAACTTTTGTCTCTGAGACTCAGTTCCTTTAAAAGTCCCTCCAATAGACTCTTTTAATGTGAACTTTAGTGGCTGTGAGCAATTTCACATGTTGTTATTTAATAGAAACTGCCACAAGAAGTTGAAACTGGAGACTTTAAAAATGAAATTCAGGTGCAAAAAAGAGTTGATTAGTTCAAGCCTGTCAAGCTTTCCATTGTTGCAATGCTTAGTTTAAAGTTATGACAGCGAAAGACTAAAAATCACCCGTGATGTTAACTCTGAAGGACTGGGTCGTTCACTGCATGGAAATATAAAAGTATGCTTCTCATAGCTAGCTTACAAATGTGGCTTCAGCTTCTGATTACTTGACATGTGTGGAAGATATGTTCAGATTAGCAGCACTTTGTGTACAAAGCTACTCAGAACCAATTAAAAAGACCTTTGTTATAATAAAAAAAACATAATACGTGTTATTTGTTCTTACATAAACCTTTAAATGTTTGCTTACTATAGAAACAACCTTTGACCATGCAGTTTGATTAGTGCCATGAATTGTTGTTCCGACTTTCAAACATCCTGCTTTACTTTTCCATGACAAAGAGAAAAAGAAGAACAGAAATTTGGCAAATGTAGCAGGAGCCAACAAAAGTTTGGCTGGAGTTGATAAGCATCAAATTCCCCATTTGCAGGAAGGAGGTGCTACCATTAGAACTCTATATCTCATATAGTGCAATCTTGGCTAAGTGCAATGCTGAAAAGATGTGAACCTGTAAACCCACAAAAATATGTTTATTTTGTTATATTCTGCAGATATGCACTTTTGCTCATCTTGTAGAGCATGCACACCACTTCAGTATAGAAAACCAAAGCTTGACAGGCCTGCTGACATACCTAGTTACCATTATGACCGGACAGTTTATGAGAGGAGTTTATTCAGAGGTCATTTTATATAAATTTATAATAATCTATCTTTAAAGTGTACCACATGGTGTAAATTCTGGCAAATAAACAACATCCATATAGTAAAAATCACATTGTTTATAAGGATGTGGCATTTTCAGCACAACATGTGATGGAACATATTAATGAAAAGATAATGTGACATTACAGGCTGGTACCAACAAACAGTATGACATAACACAAATTTCATGAGTGTGTACCAGGATCATAGGAGTTTCCTTTGTGCTTTTATTGATGCCTACACAAATGGGAAAATAACAAAAAACAAAGAAGGCCACACTTATTTTTTGTCAGTTTCTGCAAAAATGTGCTTAAAAACGATGCACATTCAGGGCTATGACTTCTTCTAAAGGGACAGAGGCATTTAGAATTCCTTTTTATCTTTTTTTAACCACACAGAAACAATTACTATTTTCTCATGACTCTTTTTCTATCTGCTGTTTGTTTGCATTTAGAGGCTTGACATTCTTTCTGCTACATATCTCAATTTTACTGAATTATTCATGCCTTACAAGAATGTAAGAAGCAGTACAATATACCTTCGGTTTGGGTGGCAAAAAAAGAGTCTAGCTTTCTGCTTTCCGTATCTTAATAATGGAGGATTTAAATATACAAAATGCAAATATTGTAGCAAAAAGACATCCATGAAATTCAGGGCATTGGTTTATTAAATTTGGAATGTGCTGTACTGTTGCTGCTTTGAATACAGATCCTGTTCATGCAGCCGGGCCACGTTCACACTGCAAGCTTTAGTGCTCAATTCAGACTTATGCTCATATCTGACGTTGTGTTGTTATTGTGTTTGTTGCTTGTGTGCCTCCTCACAAACTATTTAAATAGCTAGTTTAAATAGTAAATACATTTCTAGTTCCATGGTGAACTGCTCACCATCCTAAACTGACCCATATTTGAAAAAGAACAAAAACAAAAATGTTGCATGTAAAGAATTAAACACATGGGCCACTGAGGCCATAGTGTTTCCTTTATAAGCTACAAGGATGAGGAAAAAGAGAGCCAGCTTCTTAACACTATCCCCGCCAATGATGAAATATTCCAGCAATCAGTGTTTTCATATCATAAAAAATTTGAATTCTTACTTTTTCTTTTAGCTTTCACTTTCTTTTAGCCTCATCTGCTCCATGAAAAAGCACACAGAGTTGGGTTTTCTCACCTGCCAACAAGGCTGGGTTGTTTAGAGTGATTTAAAAGCTGCGTGTTTACCGACATGACTGTTTCGATTGAGTTTGCATTGCAAAAATTCTTCTGCCTGGTCATGATTTTCAAATTTTTTTGAACGGTCATTAAATTGTTAGAACAAATATGTCTTGTCTTCACATATACATTCTTTCTAGTTTTTCTACCAGCTCGCTTTAGTATGTAATGCTACAGCTAGAAAGTGTTGGCAGTTCACCTAGAAGCGGTTTGCCAACAACAACAAAAACTGAAGAACACCTTACTAACTACGAGGCACGGGACTGTTAAAACGTGTAACACAGCGGGGTGCTACTGCAAAAGCTGGACAAACACGCAAAGCCAAACACCACTACAGCCAGTCAAAGAATAGTCTAACATTTACCAGAGAATTTAGGTCTAAATCAGAAATTAAAAAGTTGGTATTTCAACTGATTGCTGATTTGGACACTTTTGCCTGCAGTCTGAATGTAGCCATAAGAATTTTGATGTGAAATTTGAATTTGACAATATCAAAGCCTCAACTTTAATGCAAGATATCAAACTTTCTAATAAAGGTACAGCAAGATGTAAGATATCTTTAAAATATTACTGGATGTTTAATTATTTATTCCTAAAGAAGCCAAACTCTTGCTTGTCACCCTCGTTCCCTTTTTCTTTTGAAGTGACCTTCCTGTTAACGTAAGTGTTGAACACTGTCATATATATAACCAAGTAAGACAGAATGGAAGAAAATGTAAATCTTTGGAGATTATACCTGTTGAAGTAAAATGTGTGTACAGTGTGATTTGGCTTTGATTTGGGAACTATGTTTACCTCACTAGAAACAACAAAGTCCTTATATGCAATTTCTCCTTCATCTAAACCTTTGGCAGATGAACACAGTACCAGTCTATTTGCTGTAATTTAGGACTAGCCAAAATTAGGTTCACCATTTAAAGTGCATCATTTAACACAATAATTCTACATAGATTCTATTTTTATATTGCATTTACCATAATTTATTCATTTAATTGATTATGCTGTTGATATTTTATGAATTTCTTTCTACACAGTTGACAAGTATCAATCTAAGGAAGT
Source organism: Oreochromis aureus (assembly GCF_013358895.1). Taxonomy (NCBI): domain Eukaryota; kingdom Metazoa; phylum Chordata; class Actinopteri; order Cichliformes; family Cichlidae; genus Oreochromis; species Oreochromis aureus. The sequence goes on from NC_052946.1 coordinate 30,912,055, forward strand.
TACAGTATGTCCTCTTGATTTCTATGATTGTTTTACTTTACACCATTTTATTTTGTACATAAATTTGTGATTATATAATAAATATGCTGCTAGAATGTGTAGACCCACTTTTAGAAGCTTCTTCTGCCTGCAGTACATAATTACCCAAATCCTGCTTGTTGAGCTGACATCCCTGCCACAGTCTAATTCTACATGCAGAGAGAACAACAGTATTTGCCTCCTTCGGTGCTTGTGAACAACGTCTTAATGTTAGTGAGAGTGGCTGTCCAACAGAGACTCGAGAAAATGGCAGGATACGCCAGCATATCATGTTATAGGCAGTTAAATATCGAGGTCACTGGTCAATATGACATCCTTTTTTATGGAATCAAGATCAAGCATTCTGGCCTACTCAGATAAAACCCCAGTGAAAGTCATTCAAAGGGTCACACTAACTTTGAAGCCATTTTTACAGGATTTCAGATTCCAGGATTGAATGTCCTACACGACTAAATTTTGAAAGGTTTTTGGTATGACTAAGACTAATACGAGAGTACTGCAGCAACACTTTTTTTTATTATCTATTTCTTTTCTTTTTTTTTATAAAGGTCTTGGCATATTTGTGTAGACTTGTAACACTGAGCCAAGAGCCAGTGGCCATAAATGACCACAAGCGCTAACAGCCAAAAATAAGATCTCTATAATAGCATTTTGCGAGTGGTGCAGCACACACGCTAACCTTTAATAGGACTCATTCCTTTCCAGTGTCTTTTATTACCATATTTCAGAAGTCCATGTGCAAAGAAAACAACTTCAGCCTTAACAGGGCAAGATCCTACCATTGAACAGTCCTGGATATTGACCAGAAAGGAAACGGCATGGGGCACACATTGTCTTCTATGTTCTCTCACTGCCGGAAGGAGAAGGACCGTGCAGTTCTTTAAAAGTAAGTCCTTCTCACTCCTCACTCTCCTCTTCATCCCCCTTGGTGCCTTTACTCCAACGCTGGAAGCAATGAACAGTTGAAGCCAGGAAGAAACTGGTCATAATGGCCACTACAGACACTGAGATGCCAGAGAAAATGATGATAAGAAGGTCTGTCAGAGTCAGGGTGGCCTGGCACTCACGGAAGCTGTCCTTTGAGAGCTGGGTAAGGGATACACGTCTGCCATCCATAGGGAGGGAGCACTCCAATCCTTTGACCCCTACATAGAGAGAGTAAATGCGATTATACAACTGAACAAGACACGTTGAACCTCACATTCATTCATTTCTATACGAATTAATTCAATGGCAGTACTTACATGACAGTTTACATCATATATAAAAACAAGCACATAGTCCAGGTACTGTAGGCCTTAATACAGTTCACTATATGCACCGCACAAACACAAGAACTCTAATTTAACTCCCCATTGGTTTAAAATTAAAGGTGATGTGCATTTGATCTACTGCTCATGCAGCCCACACCTGCTCAGAGCTAAAGACTATCAAAGAAAAGTGGAGAGCATAGTTTGAGCTGTCCTGTTTGTATGAAGCCCTTTAATTCTGATAGTGGAATATCTCAGTTCAACAGGGTAACGCGGTTTCTTCCTAAGTGTGGGAGCTGATTTAATAACTGTAAGGTCGATCAGAAGTCTTCACTTATGAGTTGAAGTTGCACTGTGTATACAGTACACCCACCCACACCATGACTGTAGGTTCACTCTTGGAATACAGCTGAAATACTGTGAGGCAAAGTGATACAGTATATGCATTAGTGAGACAAGGTTGATTTTATCTAGTGTGCTGTAGTGCTGTGAAAGCAGCCCATTTTCATGTCAAGATAAACGCATTAGTTTCAAATGGTTTGGTGAATGAAAATAATTTTTAAAATAATTTAATTTGCTAGCTGCACAAGGTGGATCTCTTAGAATGCACACGCTGTTGAATATGACCTCTGTTGCACTTCAAAAATCCACTGATGTAGAGCATTGGCAAAGGGCACTGTCTCAGACAGGGGCACCTTGACCAAACTCATCTCAAGATGAAGCCGTGATAAATCAGTGAGTGCTGCTCTCTGTGCCTTTGTCACTTTAACGTGGTTTATTGTTCAGACATTGTTTAAATGGAAAAGGACAGCGACTGTGGCTTATTGGATTTCAAGGATACAAGCCCTTATCGGAGTCTTCTTTTACTCTCATGATTACAAATGACATCAGCACTGGATCATTCGGATCAGTTTTAACATGCATGTGTTGATTACAGGCCACTGATGCTATCACTAAAGACAGAAGGTGTTCATGCTTACAGAGTCAGGTATTCAAGTTATTTTAATGAGAACTTGATTAACATTTGACATTAACTTGATACAAGTTCTAATTAGGTGCTAGAAATGTTCTTTCTTTCTGTATTTCTTGACCTTCATACTGCAAACTTTATACATCAACAAATTTAATGTAACTAAATACTGGCAATGTACACAGGTGGGAAAAGTAACGTAGTACAAATGTCTTGTTCTGTTCTGTGCTCTACTTGAGTTTTTATTTTTTTGACAACTTGTTACTTTTATTCCCTACATTTTAGTACAAATATCTACTCTTTAAATTTTCACAAAAAAAAGGCCCAATACTTTTGGCTTAAGCCATTTGAGGGGAGTTATTGTTTCCTGTACCTCCACAAGGTAAATGGAGGGAACAATAATATATAAAATCTATCCTACTAGTGTACCCATCAGCTGTGCTTGTTGCACATAATAAGCATCAGTAAAATAGGTAAAAATATATGATTTAGACATCATTAATAGCAGTACTCAAGAATTACAGTGGGCTGGAATGATCCAGAAAAATCAGGAACAGCATTTTTGGTGCAATTATTATGAATTAGACTCCACTTAAGTCTTATGGTTGCCTCACCCACTGAATCCACTTTTCATATCCCTCTTTAGTTATGGAGGCAAAGCCACTAAATCTACAATTCGGTAATAGCAAACAGAGACATTTACTATCTACCTAATCTACTTAATACAGATTGTATGTACTTTTTCCACTTCTGACAATGTATTGTGTGAAGAACTAGACATATGGATGCAAGTGTTAGTTTATAGGTGGGTAGAGATAAATCTTTAGAATGTGGGTGGCTAAAACTTTTAAGATATTTCAGGCGAGAATGTCTCAAAATGTTATTTTGTAAATTTCAAATACTGATACTGTGCATGCAAATGCACACACTTGGCAGTACATCAATTCTGGATCTTTGCTCAACAGTCAGCACAACATGGAGCATACTGAAGATTTTTAGTACTGCCCGAGAGTGTGTTTGTTCAATTAAATACCTTAATTCTGCACCAAAGTGACACTTTTTATGTGGTGTTTAATGTATTACATTTAAATTGTGGTAAAGTATTAGAGTAATGTTAATAGTAAAACTAAAACATCTGTGACGATCAATTAAATAATTGTTAAATGTGTACAACTTTGTTGTAAAGGAACAAATAACCTTCAAAAGTTGAGCGAGTTGGAAACATAAATGTACAAATGTAAATATAGTTGGAAATATGTGATGGTCCTTTGACTGACTCGTTACAGTATTAGTTAGACTCTCTAAAACCTTGTTGAAACTTAGTGACACCAATCTCCTAATAAAAACCTCCTACATTTCAGCTGACATAAATATTATGGAACATGTCATTAAGATAACAACAACACAAAATTACAGGACAGGGAAAAAGTTATGTTTCATACATATTAAATACACTATTTTGATTCAATGTTATTTTAAAATAGCACCTGTAACAGTGTTTGGGTTTTTCATAAGGTTCTGTCCACATCTCCATCTCCGGCAAGGGTCTGTGTCACTAAACCTTTTAACAATAAAGTACGAAATCTAAATGTCAATAATCATGCACATATTTTGATCTAGTTTCATTGCCTATGTTTTCATCCATCTTTTTCCAAGCACCTTCTTCACTTGTGCTAGACCGCAATAGGTCAGACAAAACATTAAAAAACACATTCCTTACAGACATCACGATTAATGTCTTCCAGTGTAACTGTATAAACAATTTATGAATGCATTATAGCCTGGAAAACACTGAGGTTTGGTGGTTCTGCTCTTTTTAGCCTTAGACTTACATAAAAATGCCACGTCCAAGTCATCATGTTTGGGAGTAATTTTGACAGTACATATTAATGTATTATACCTGTTATAACCATTTTTTAAGAACCACGGAGGCCAACAGGAAAGAATGAACTTCTACGCGCCACTTTGTTTTGTTCCACTTTTGCTCAATTTCATCACAAAATCCCAGCATCAAGAGGCTTCAATAAGCCAATACCATCAGTCCTTATGAAGCTCAAGAGGAGCATATTGGTTCCTGGCATGATTAAGTCCACGACATGTCGGCCATATGCTCTGGGAATCAGAGATCAAAACAAATTCATGTTTCACTGCCTGTGAGAATACTGCTCATTCAAGTTGTCTGAGTGACATGTATGTGCTGAAGAGGCAAAGTTGGCCTTATAAAGGTCGCAATGTATTTAGAGATGTTTAATCTCCTTTCGTGACAAGTATGAGCTGAAACGTTTTGTTGGCTTTTAATGCTTTCAAAATCCACTATTCTAAGCATTGCATTGCGTAACCAGGCACATGGCTCACACTTTGAAATTTGCAAAGTGCAGTTTAAATCAGCTGGGCTTCTTTCTTTTTCTTTTTTTTAATTGTTATTTTTTCCAACATTTCTATTTTCTCTGACAGTACTCAAACTACTGCTTGGACCTATTTTATAGACATTAAGAGTGTGATTTCCTCCTTTAATATACAGGTTTATGAAATTAATTGTTTTTGTATAAAGAAGCGTCTTGTTTTCTGTTTTATCTAATGTGCACCATCAATATATATTCCAAAAAATAGACATGGGTAGAATGAAAAATAACTTGCATTAACTGGTTAACAGCAGTCATGTTGAATGAAAAGTCACCTCTAGCATAATTATCACATACAAAGACTGCCTGTCCTGTCCATTTGCGCATGAAACAAACAATTTACATTCATATTCACAATGTGCTTTCTGCATTGCAAATAAGCAGTCACCTTAGAGACTTCGCCTTTGCCTTTTGAGATAGTTCTGTCTGGTCTTGCCTCTTTCAGATGCTTGATTAATGACATCTGAGACTAAAATTATCCTGGTGAACACATGGCCCCTGCAGGAGTAGCAGCATTATCACATTTATCAAAATGGATTTAGAAAACAGACCAGTGGTAGAAAGAGACAGCAAAGTTATCTTTTTCCTGGTAGTACTACTTTGGTGTGCGATAACAAGCACGTCAAATATCTTGACGGCTAACACAACTTTGTTTTTGTTAATTTTTACGTTTGTCTGAGCATGCCATACAATATGAAAAGCTCGCCTCGATTAATTTAATATTTGTACCTAAACCACCTTAAAATAAGGGACATGTTGAACAGCTGTTGTGTTTAGCAAAGAAGAGGAAGACATCTTATTGATACACAGAGGTTTTTCAGATTTTAGATGCAGGACATGGAAGACTGAGTCTGATATTTTACAGGTAAAATAATTTTAACTGTGAGCTAACATTAAAAGAAAAGAAAATCCCCAAAACCATTTTATCCCAGCTTGTTCTCCCATGGGATAAAATTACAACCAAAATATCGCTAATGCAACAGCCAACTGACAGCAGTTATAATCCATTATTTTAAAATTACATGCAAACAAATCTTCTCTTATAAACAATAACAGACTCTAGACTTGTATGAATGGAAATAGCCTCTTAGTTATGAAAACTCAAGCCAGTGCAGAAGAACCTAAAACCTGCATTCCTTATAACGCTCACAAACTCCAATGATACATAAATGAAAAACAAATTATTCTCCTCCGAAGTGAAGAGTTTATGGTTTCACTCTGAGATTTCAAATCTTATTAAACAGCGCAAAATCAGGATTTTGTCAAAAATGATCCAAAGAGTCAAACATTGTAACTAAACAGGGTCGGCTTCAAGGTGTAGCCACCCAGTACTGCATGAGCATATCATCACTACAACTTTTATGATAAAGCATTTGAATGTATTCCGTCATATTCTGGGTACAACTCAGAACAACACAAGTCTTGTATTTGTGAGTCTCACCTGTAATTAAAACACATTTAATGCATTTATCACATTTATTAATTGAACTGAAATAAATGAATACAATTTCATCTAATAATATACTCATTGCTTCATTAGTTATTTCTCACAGTTATTTATTAGTATCTATTATTTAAACAACTCTGCCTCTGTCACATAACCATTGTTATAGCCAGAGTTTTACAGGGAGCTGGGAACAAGCTTTGTGACAGCAGTTATCCAGGACATCCAATGTTAGGCTCAGTGAAGCCAGGAAACCCCAAGAGAGTCGGACTAACTTAAACTCACTTCTGGGAAGAGGCTCAAAGGATGAGGATCTCTTCTGACTTTTCTATTTATACAACTAGTTTAAAGTAAAAAAAAAAAAAAAGTAAGTGCAATGCAAATACAGTTAACAGATACCAATTGCATAAGTGAGTGAGAGAGTGAGAGAGACAGAGAGAAAAAGCTTTGTTTCCTTTGCTTATACCTGTAATTGAATTTGGTACATGTCTTGTCCAGTGTAAATATGTTTAGCAATGATGTTTCTGGAAATACAGACTGCAGTCCCTGTGTTTTGTTGCCTGGGGATAACACAAAGATGCACATTATCAACGTAGATTGAGCATATGCTTTTAAATGTTTTAAGCCCAATTCTTTATGAATCCAGCAAAACATTTAATAAACATGTGATTTTCTAGTAACTGTAACTTCACACTTACTCTGGCAGAAAAATAAGATGGTGTTTTAAAGTACACAGAGTATCTAGGTCCATGCAGTGAGTCAATGACAGCTTGTTAAATGAGTAAGCAGACGCGGTACAATTTTCAGAGTTCATAAATGACCCCAAACACCAGTGTGATCACACACACACACACAAAAAAAACACGTGTAAGGAGCAGGCTACTGTGCACTGACACAACACAAATCAGATCCTTACACTATCAGGTATGTCGGCCCACACAGCTACGTTACATTCCTGGCACGAACAGTTGATGGATTACGTTTAGGATTATAGCCAGTCAACAGGACAGGCTATCTGCTGTCTCAGTCGTGACTGATCTACCTAGCTGTGGCAGAATGATATCAGAGGCTTGTTTCTCCTCCCTCCCTCAACACCACAGTCCAGATTGATCTCTGCACCAAAGGCTAAAAGCAAAATTACCCCATCAGTACATCTGCACACGTGAAGTAGTTAGCTTTCATTTGGCCATAGCATACTGGTATCGAGGTACTCTCTATGAATACTCAAGCTGCGACAATGATTAACAAAACTGTCCCCTCCCTGCTGTATTAAACGGGATGAATGTGCCATTCAAGTCCAATATTCAGCGGATGTAAATAGAACAAGGCAGGCATAATTGCAGAGCGACTGAAAAATGATTCAGTTTTAATCCTCCAAAGAATTTGAAGGAAATCTGGGAGAAAATGGTGAGATGTATGCAAGAAAAGGGCAGCAGCAGGGACTGGAGTGTGGAATGTGTGAAGTGAATGCACAGCTGCACAAAATGACGAGCACGTATGTGACAGTGGGGTGAGGGTGACTCGTTCAGAAGGGGATTCCTTCTGCATGTAGACTCAGAGACATCGCTGTACTATGGGAATATTTAAAACATCTCATCTCAAAAACAATTGAAATTGCTTATTCCCAAACACCAGAGGTGACTGTTTAAAAGCAAATGCTAGCAGATATATTTCCACTATATCATTGGACTGACAATGCAATTTGTCTATTGTCATAATTCATCCCTAAATATGCAAGTCATTTATGTAATTTATGCCTCGCAGTTGGCCACACAGATGAACAAAAACCCAAAAAATCTATCATGCACGATGTTACACACTCTCAGCGAGATAATGCTTTTGGCTTTTCACCTTTTATTTCTGACACTGGCAGATTATCCCTTTCTGCTTCTGTATGAGCTCTGTCTGATGCTATCCCACTTTGTAATCCTGTCCACCTCTTCGCACTCAGCTTTCCCTTCCCGGTACTCTCTCCTTCACATCCCAACTTTAAATAAACATTAAATTAGGCCAAGATAAAACAAGCTGTCAGTCTGTGTTAATGGAACAGATATTTTCTCTCCACTGTAAAGATAGCAAATGATCATGCTGGGTAGTATGGCAACATGCGAGTGTCAGCCAGTGGCATCATATTTTCAGAGTGTGCTTTGGAGTGCGGAAACAGGTCTCAAAGGAGATACTTGATACGTTGTCAAGGAAAATTCTGATTTTGACCCTGTCACATGAACTGCTAGTTTGTCGTGAAAGTGTTTAGGTCACGACTAGTGTTGATAGCAACTGCATGACGAGGCTCAGATCCAGTCTACCGTCGCCCATGAGAGTTGGCCTGTCTTGCCCTGTAGGCAGCTCTAGCTCCAATTACCCTGGCCAATGTGCTGTAGAACTGTGTCACTGTGAATTATACATGGCCTTTGTTCATCCTTAACCCAAGAGCACTGGAGACAGCAGTGGATCATGTTTACACTCATCCTTCCACTGAAACATTCATGAACTTCACTGTTGGCTAAAAACTAGACATTTAAATGGTGCAAATTCTTTTTTTAAATGGAAAAGTTTATATATATGACTAATCAGCTGACTGCTCAACAGGACAGTTGATGTTTTTGTATAAAAGAAACGGTAAGAGTCTGGTTTAACTCATTTTAAAAAATCAATAATAATTTTTATCAATGTCGCACATCAATTTTTTTTTGTGTCCAAAAAGTCCTGAATTGATGCACCTTCCAAGCACTCATCATGCTGGCCTGCAGTAATCACAGTTATGCAAACATGAAATTGTGCCGTACTGTGAACTGGAAATCACAGGGGAAATCAAGAGGTGAAAAATGAAATGGGAATCCAGTTTACAGCATGGGCTCTTCAGCTGCTACATCATGCAGGTCTTAACCAAGGAAGTCATTGATACCTAGGGAAAACATAAAATAGCACTACAATTTTTCTTTATTTACAAGTTTGAAATTAGTTTGAGCTAGAGCAACAGACAGAAAGAGAGATAGTTTATTAGTGCTATATTTTAATTCTGGAGAAGGATTTCTGGTTTAAAATTTAGTGAAAGGCACCTCGGTTTGGCTTTTTCCTGCAGCAGTCTAGCTTCTGCGGTCTTTGTTGAATTGCTAAGAAAACAAAAACACATTCTTCAGTGTTTCTAGGTCTTCTGTTTATTGGAACAAAACCAAGGGAACTACACTGATTTTCAGCTGGACTTTCTTTTTCACCTTCATGTTTCATGCCTTGTTTCCCCTGCTCTCTCAACATTATTTTGTGGCTTATCATCTGCATAGCTGGAGCAGACTATGACTTGGTACTTGGATGGTACTTTCATCACGGCTCCCATTATCACATGGTACTAGTACACTTCCAGTAGCAGCTGCGTTTTTTTATGTGGTCATGCAAATGATGTTATCACAAGCTGTTTGCATAGAGTTGCACATAATTGTGTGCTTGTTTTACTATCTTACCCTTTTTGCAGTAACACCACTTAGTTTCAGTCTGAAGCCACATGACAGTGAATATTAAAATGAGTATGAAGTATTTAATTGGGATACCACTGGAGTAGCTTTAGCCCTTCTGTTTTTAATATTATTGAGCTCTTGCTGGTAAGAGAGACAACATTCTCAAATTTAAAAACTATTTTTTGTAGCTATTTACCTGATTTGCTGCTTGGTGAAAAAGACATGAGGATGCAACACCCACAAGTGTGAAAAGAGCGCACTAATGGAGAATTTAAATTCTACTTTCTGTCTCTGTAACTGATTTTCTCTGAGATGAGTGAGACATTAAGTGGCAACGCCCACGCTGATGATGGTTGTTAGAGTTGATACATATTGAAACGCTTACCAAGTCAAGCTCATTCACTAATGAGTGTCCATCTGTTTATTGTGTAACCACTTCCAATACAGCATTTCAGAGACTAGGTCATTGCATTTTTCCATGATCGAGAGCTCAGCCATTACGTTAATTAGGTCTGGCAGTTTGATTCCTACATGTGTGAACCGTGTTTGTAAGTCCAAATCACTATAAGCATCCCAGCTATTTGTGCTTCCCACAAAGAATCCGTGAAACCACAAATTCTCCTGCAATATGTTCTTAACTTCTTTATATTTTTATGAGCTGGTTGAAAACTTATGTAAAATAAACTTCTGCTCACTTCAAAAAACACATTCAAGGTGTTAGTGACATACATGAACATAACAACACATGGATATAATCCACAGACAGTATTTTGGTAGCTGTGTAGTTTTATCATGAGATACATAAAGCCGCTTCTATAAACTAAACACAGAATAAGACAGCAACTTGTTTGGAAAGATATTTTCAGTTCAGTTACTTGTCCTGTGTGACTGGTATTAATTTGCATTGTTTTCCAATAGACTAAAGTATAATTAGTATCCCTTTCACCAAGATATTATTTATCTTGGTTTTATTAACACTAGAAAGTAAATTCCAGACATATTTTGTCTAAAGGAAATGATAAAATATTACAAAAGACTAAGCATAGACTAGTTTAAAGACTCTTTACTATTAGGTGTCACTGTGCGTTTTGTCCAAGCTGCTAGGGCCATAAAACAAATGTAAAAGCTGCTGATGAGGTGAGATAAGCATTACTAACTGAATTTGAGAGTGTGTTTTGGGGCCAGTTGGCAGTCATGACAGCAGCTTGGCCAGGCCTTTGGCTTCTTCTTTGTTGTTGATGTCTGTCTGGCCAGCTTTTGCCTTGGTCCAGACCTCTGAATCAGTCCAGTCAACTGTGTTGACTGATTCATCTGGCATCGTGACATACAAACAAACAATGTTTTTTATTGAAAAAGCAAAGAGTGCCATGGGATCTCTAACGATTACCCATTAGCCCCTTAAAAAAAACATTAGAGTCAGGTGGAGAGATTGGTCTCTAGTGATTGATTAGGGAAATTCAAATCACCTTGTCCCACAGAAATTGGTTAGAATGGAGGTAATGTTGACTGGCGATGGAAATAAAGTGTGATGTGTGATATTAGGCAAGGTCAGCGCTGCTAATGCAATTCATTATGCCTCGGAGTTGACAACACATAGTGCCTGTGATTAATGCATTTGCAAACTCCTGCTTGGGGGAATTGGGTAATCTTGCCAGTTTATCAACTTTGCTTCCTCACAGGCCTAAACTTGCAAATTTGGGGCAAATGAAAAAAGAACACAGAAGCAGAATCAATAGCATGGTACACCATGGCCTAAATGTATATTAGAAGTTTGCTTTTGTGAGGTGTCAGCAGTTTGTAACAGCCAGACACTTTGGGAGGGAGCTGAATTAGAGTGTTACCCAGTCAGTTCACAATTTTAGAGAGGGTTATTTCACACATAAGGCATAAGGGCAGGCTGGCATTGATTTGGACTACATCTTTTAATAATTAACCATGAATTTCATTACAGAATAGGAAGTCTGCAAAGGATATCCACTATCTGAATATCCTGTCTGCACAAGAGGGCAGGCTAGAACATCAGCTGGCAGGGTGAGGGGGGTTGGGTGTTACCCGACTGTATGACAAAACATTAATGTCAAACCCAAATCATTATCTTTACTTAAACCATCTGAGTATTTGGGGGCTTTAACCAGAACAAACAGCAAATGAAAAGGAATCTAGTTGTCAAAAATATAATAAAATGAAATAAACTGAACAATAACTAAGCCACATCTAAAAACAAGATATACACGCAGGAAACACAACCGAGTTTCTTTTAAAACAAATCTAAGGTCGTACTTCCTTAAAAAAGGTGCCAGCTTTGGGAATTTGAAAACACTCATGTGGATGTGTGCATGGTTTTTCTGCAAACACTCATATCTTCTTTTTCTCAGTTAACCTATTCAAGAGACGAGAGCAAGATTAAAACCCTCATCTTGAACCACACTGTTATTCAGGCTTTTGATAAAACATGTTTCTTTGTTTGTTTATGCAGGGCAACATTTTACACCCTGACAGTAACTGTACACCTTCATCTTTAAACCCAATAAACTGTTCATGAACATTTTGTGGTGTATTCACAGGTTTGGTTGCTGTTTTGTTTTTAAATACACTCACTGTTAGCCACATTCAAACAAAGTTCTCAGAAGATGTACAGCATAGTTTAAAATTCACGTATAGCAGTACTGTCAGATTTGTTTATTTTAGCTTTTTGATCGAGTGCAGTAGTCTTCTCTTTTGAAACCTTCTGTCTCTTATGTGAGAATGTTGATTGCGATTAAGGTATTTTATATAGCCTGATAAACAGAACGCCAAACAATGGTAATGCGTTCTGTTTTATCTGGGACATACCATGCAACTCCCTTTAGAATACATTAGCTCTGGTTTCATGATGTAAGAAGATCTTACCCTGCGTATAATACTTCTGAAAGGACATGGTGACCCCCTTTGTCTTGTTTTATTCCTCAGATAATCATGCACACACGGAGATTGCCTTGTAAAGCCTCCAAAACTTCAGTCCTGTTATCTAACTCAACGCTGCAGGCTAAATCACAGTGGTAGACAGCGCGTGTATATTATGAGCCTTAAAATTCACATGGATAGAGCAATCAGCACAGGAACAGGAGGAAGAGTCTGATTTTCAGTGGCACAGGAAAAGGTTACATGGCTGAAATATTGTCAACTAAATAGCAAATATTATGTGAGAATTATATATATTATCTTAAATATTATATAGCCAATATAAATATAAGCCACAAATGAATGCTGATGATTACACAGGATATAGGTCAGGCTTATCTACATATTCAAATGTGGAGCCATTAGAAAAGCAAGTTAGATTCTTAATGTGAGTTGTTTAATTTCTCTTTACAAATCAGACCATATTACATTTCAAGTTGCTTTCTATAACAATTGATTAACTTTATACACACACTATCCTCGCAGTTTTCACTTTCAAATGAGTGCTATTGTCTCGTATTACACACTTGGTCTCACACATTATAGGCTGTGGGGGTGGAGGTAAAAAAAGAGACAAAATTAGAACAAGGGAGAGGGAGGGGGGGTTTCCTCTCCTACAGGGAAAACATAAATAGACCAGAGAAGTGTTGTGGTAATGGATTTGCCATAATACTGTTGAATGTTGTAAAGAGATATGGTTTATTTGGGTCAAACACATGAAGAGAAAATGGCTCTTTTTGTTACTTACCATTTGGAAGCTTATTACTGTTCTCCGTTAGCCATGCAAACAGGTTGGCAAAGTTGCAATTGCACACCCAGGGGTTGCCCTCAAGCCTCACTACCCGCAGGGAGGGCAACTGACTCAATGCCCCCACCTTTAGGGTAGACAGCGCATTACGCTCCAGTTCAAGTTCTCTCAGAGAGGTGAGGCCCAGGAAAGCATCCTCACTCACCTTGCTCAGATATGGGTTGTTTCCCAGTCGTAGTTTGATCAAACTCCGAGACTCCCCAAATGTCCCCTTAGGGATTTCAGTCAAATTGTTGCTGCCAAGGTCCAGGAAGACCAGCCTGGAAGAGGTGCTGAGAGTCCCTGGTTCTATGTGGGAAAGGGAGTTGTTCCGGAGGTCCAGATAGACCAAGTCACTGTATAGAACCAGAAAGTCGGAGGGGATACGGTTTATCCAGTTGTCGGCCAGCAAAAGCCTGCGCACATCCAAGGGGATCTCATCGGGTAAACTAGTTAGCCCACGGCCACTGCAGTCCACAGTGTGAGGATCTGGGCACAAGCAGGTTGCTGGGCAGTTCTCCCCCCGGGTCCATAAGACAGAGGACAGCAAAATGAGGATAAGCTGAAGCCAGCAGACACATGGCAACATGGTCAAGGGGGGGAAATGAGTTAGGGGAGAAAAAGGCTTGGGGTTAGGACAAATAGGAGAGGGTGGTTTGGGGTTAGGAACAAGAGGATGAGGGTCAGAGGGCAGGAGATCAGGACAAGGGAGGGGAAGGGGTGACTGAAGGGGGTGAAGGAGATCAATCCTCCTGGAGAAACATCCTTTTGTTATGGAGATGGATTTCTGGAAGGGCTCAGGAATTGGGAGATGGCAGAGCAGCGTTGAAAGCTGCTTTCCAAGGGATCATGTAGCGAGCTGCCTGGATAAAATAATAGCCTGCCTGCTTTGAATGAGGAAAGACAGGAGGATAGTAAGCAGTAGGTAGCTTGAAAGCAAGAACGACTGCTTTTAACAACGAGGGGAGGGTAGAATGAGAGTGGTAAATAGACACGAGCGAGCAGGGAATGAAGAGACGTCGGGGGCACAGACAAGGGAGAGGGGGGTTGAGGAGGAGGCTCTGTCCGCCACACTACCCCACAGTTGATCTGGCGGCAGTGACAGACAAAGACAATAAGGTCTCTGACACAAAAGGATATAATACGAAGCTCTGATTCAAGCATGACAAGCAAAGAGTAACATCGTTACATCCCTCCATTAGACCCAGGTCTCTGTATAGAAAAGCCCGTTGGTCTGATGAGAGAAAGAGAGAAGCTCACGGAACATCGCTCAAGTGTTCGTAAGGTTGTCTCCCCTTATTATTCCTTCTCTATCTCCCAGTGCCCTGCAACATGCTGTGTTACGCTGTCCAGCCCTGCATCAAAGCTGTGTGAGAGAGAATCCAAATATCCAGGCAGAAGCCTCGTGAATGTAGATTGCAATGCTGAGCTGCACACAGCCATGCCAATCCAATGTCTGCCTCTGAATCTACCACAGTTTATCACATGCCCTCTCCCCTCTCATTATTTCCAGGGGGCGTGCCTGAACCACACTGTCAACACGTGATGTCACTTCCTATAGTGTTAAAAATGATGATTGGATGATCTTAAAGTATAAAATTTGAAACATGTGATGCTGTTTATTTTAATTGGCATTTATGTGCCCTTAAAGACATATCCAGGAAAAAATATCTATCATGTTATATACTTTTAAAAATCTATTCGTTTTTTTAAATTTAGCAATGAACATGTAGATATATCGATAGATAGATGTATAAATATATAGAAGTGTAAATACATTGGTCTTTATTTATGTATATTTATGTTCCTGTAATATTTTGTTTCTACAATGAACATGAGCACAGGTTTGGTGTAGTGCTAAAATGCCCTTGCAGATCACCTGTCGTCTTGAAAGGAAAGTTTATTGTGTGGATGCTGATTAAGCATCCACACTATTGAGTTCCTGTTTCTCTTTATTCTTTATTATTATTGTGTGGATGCCCTAAAAGGGCTTCCACACTATTGAGTTCCTGTTTTAAACTTTATTCTTCAAGTTGCTGCCCCGTTTTTCGGCACTGAACTACTCCCTCAGTTTTCAGCCGATTTTCTCCGTTCAAACTCTAAACTGTTCTGCTATTTCTGCTAATTCCGGCTATATCTTTTGGTGTTTATTACTATTATACTTTTTAAAATATTACACTTTTTTCCTTTAATTTGTCCCATTGAAATGAATGGGAAACTTCCACAATTCTGCTAAAACTTGCTTGTCTTTGAAACTTAACTACGTCCTCATGCTTTCACCTAGAAACTCCATTCAAACTTTAAAATGTTCTCAGAATATTGGGCTATTCCTGTCTGATTCAGCTTTTTCAGATCTTCTACCGTTTTAATCTTATCTCTCTTTAAGTTTTCAGTTGCAAAATTGTGATTTTTCAGAAAATACATGCGTTGCTATGGTTGCTATGCAATTAAGTCAGAGTGAGTGCTGGTCCGTTCTGAATTTTCTCTTCATGTCTAAACAACTTCTTGCTACTCACTCACTTTCCACTCAACCCCCACAAATTATACATCAAAACGTAGGTATTTTTGCTGGCTTTCAGAAAATGTCACTATCTTTATTGTGAGGTTTACCGTTTTTTCGCAATTTGCCTCGGAGTGACACAAGGTCTGACAAGTCCCCATTCAAAGTCTATGGGGAGGTTTTGAAATTCAGAGCTGAAATTCTGTAACGGGAGGCATTTTCAAATCGCCATATCTCTTTAACAAAGCAAAGTTAGGACATGAGGCTTGTGCCAATATATCTTCAGACACTGCTGACACTCACAGTGGAAGCAGTTTTTACAATTATCTTACCGTTGAGCAATGAATTACGTTTGTTTGAGGGTGGAAATCTGTCCTTCTCTCAGTCTTCAAACTCTGGAAATGAAGCCGGTTTCTTCTCTCGTCATATCTCCGCGACGGAGGTACAAAGAGCTATGAAAATCGCAGTCAAAATACACCAAAGTCCGCTGATTCACCCAGTACAAGAATTATGCTGCTAGCCCTCCTAGTTTTTGTTTTGTAACTCCAAAAAACGGCGCTTTTCGCCTCTCACCGCGATCTATTTCTGACTGCTCAAGTCTGTGTTTTAGACACCCGCCCCCTTTGTGACCAGACCTCATTTGGCTCAGAGGGTTGAGCCGCTGCTGTGAGACCCGGTGGCAGAGGTTCGAGTCCTAGCTGTGACAGTTGCTACACATCTTCCCTGCTTGCATGCACTCTCCTTTCTTGACACTCTTCAGTGTACCCTTACACATAAAGCCATCTCCATCAAGCGCGTCTACACTTCTTTTTTAGCAGATAATTCTGCTTTTTCAGTTGTTTTCAGGAACTGCTGGTCAAGTCTCTATCTTTCAGACGTCCGCCCCCTTTCCAGGTGGCACAATTAGTAATGACACGGCTCTGCAGCTCAAAGGTCGTGGGTTCAATCCCACCTTGGTCAACATTTTTTTTTCACTACAAATTTATACACTATCACAGACCTGTAATTTATTTTGCTAATTTATTACAATTCTGCAAAGTTTTATGATTTTAGCAGCTTTTCTAATATGGACCTAAGATTCTTGTTAACATGGCAGAAATACATACAAGTACACAGCCTGATGAAGCAGACAGAGGCAGTACCTCTGATTAGTGAATTTGTTCTGCCTCTTTTCAGCAGAAATTCTGCTGATTCACCTCTGTTCAGCTCAACATACTACTTCTTTGCTTCTTTGCCTCTTTCTGAAGAAATTATGCTGAGTCACATCTTTTCTGCAAAATTTTCAGCCTTTTCACCACCTTGGTCAACATTTTTTTTTTCCCTACAAATTTATACACTATCACAGACCTGTAATTTATATTGCTATTTTTTTTCACTACAAATGAGTAGTGCAAAAACATACTATGTCTGCAACATCACAGTATATCTGTTATGTTATAGTATTACTACTAAATCACAGTATTTCTGCAAATTCAAGGAGGCTGACTGTTACTAAATGCATCAGTGTACATAGGTCATCTGTTGTGTTGGAGTGCCCTCTTGTGGCGCCTTTTGGGTAGTGCCTTAGTAAACATGAACACTGCAAAGAAGTGGTATCAGACTGGTTTGTAGTGGAGGAATTTGTTGCCAGTTTCTTTCATCTTTAATCCATATTCATGTTGTAATGTAGTAGTACCACAATATGGCAGAAACACTATGTTTTGGCACAAATACTTTGATTTGGTATACTTTAGCTTCTTCACCCCTTTTCAGCAAAATTTTCATTTTTTCACCCCTTTTCAGCACAAATTCCAGCTTTTTGGCTGTTTTCAGAAAAACCCTCTTTTCAGCAGAAAGTCTGCTGATTCATCTCTTTTCAGCGCAAGTTTCTGCTTCTTTGCCTCTTTTCTGCAGAAATTCTGCTGATTCACCTCTTTTCTGCAAAATTTTCAGCCTTTTCACCTCTTATCAACACAATTCTCGGCAGCTTCTGCTCATTCCACCATAATTGTCAGTCTCTCCATCTCTTTCCTTGTGAGAGTGAGTTTGGCACAGTGAGATGAGTCTGTGCCTTGAGCCCAGGAGGTCCAGGTTCAAATCCTGCTCAGGGACACATTTTTTTTTTCACCACCATACAAAGTTTTGAGTTTCATCTTTGTGATTTTTCACAAAATACATGCGTTGTTATGGTTGCTATGCACTTGGTTTCCAGTGTGCCACTGTAGGTTTCGCAGTCTTCTCTTCATTTCCGAACAACTTCTTGCTACTTGCTCAATTTTCACTCAACTTCCAGAATTTATACATCAAAACGTAGGTATTTTTGCTGGCTTTCAGAAAATGTTACCATCATTGTTGTGAGATTTATAGAATTTTGGCAAATCTCCTCAGACCAACACAAAGTCGGAAAACTCTCCATAGAAAGTCAATGGAGAGTTTGTTCAAAATCACCACTTGATTTCTGTAATGAGAGGCATATTCGAATCGTCATATCTCCTCAACGAAGCGAAGTTAAAACATGAGGCTTGTACCAGTATATCTTCAGACACTCCTGACGCTCACAATTCAAGAATTTTTTTCTCATCTATTACCATTTGGCCATGAATTGGGTTTGTTTGAGGGTAGGAAATTTGTCCCTCGCTCAGATTTCTTCAGATTTCAAACTCTGGAAATGAGGCACTTTTTTCTCTCGTCATATCTTTTTGATAGATTTCCACAGAGACCTGAAAATTTCCATGACTGTTCACCAAAGCCTGCTGTGTCTTACGGTGAAACAATGATATCTATACTCCATATAGATTTAGAGTTAGAAAGCGTTGTTTGAGGGCAAGTGAAGGCAGTTTTCGCTTTGCCTCTACTCAGTTATGGTGCATTATAAGTCAAATATCTTCAATAATTCATATTGTAATGATAAATTGTCAACACTGTAAGATTCCCCCATCTCTTCTGAACAAAACGGTGTAAGAATGACCGTTCTAGCCCCTACGGTTAGGAAATTATGGCCATTTGTTTGAGAGGAATCCTCACTATGAGAAATTCACTGCAGAAATCCTGTCTCTGTGCTCTGTGTGTGTAAAACGGCTGCACCTGTTTTGGCGGGAAAAAGTACACAGCCCTCTGATTGGTGGATTCAAATTTAGCAGCTCCCAGGCTGCTTGACTGACCTAGAAAGTTGCTCTTCTCTCCCTGTGTGTGTGTGTGTGTGTGTGTGTGTGTGTGTGTGTGTGTGTGTGTGCAGTAGCGGTTTTAGATACGGGCGACACGGGCGGTTGCCCGGGGCGGCATCGTGATGGGGGGCGGCATCACGTGCATCGGCAAAAAAAAAAAAAAAAAAAATGCATCATGCTGCCCGACGGCAGCCAGCGCATATTGGGAATGTCATAGGCACCGATCGGTTTTCTATCGCCCATTTGCTGGGAGAGGCGCCCTCCGAGGTGCGCCTGCTGCTTGCGGCACAGGGAGGAGAGGGCGGGCGGCGGGGGATTCTCTGGCTGGCTGGAGCAGCATCTAATAACCAAAACGCAAAATAAAACAAAATAAAAACAAAACAACAAACACGAAAACACCGGACATTATGATACAGACTTATAATTTGCACCGATGTTTTCGAAATTCTATACACGAAAACTGAGCGCGAGAGCCCTCGACGCGCTGCTGCGCTGCTGAAGTCAAAGTAAACTTTATTGTCATCTCCGACATACAGTCCAGCATAGAGAGACGAGACAACGAGGCTTCAGTTACAGCAGTGCAAATAAACGAACAATAAATATAGTAGAGTAAGAAAATAAATATACACTTTAGGACTCGGGGCGGGATCAATAACAATTTAAAATTTATAATTTACAGTTTGATGATTTAAAGTCTCACACGTAACCCGTCGAAAGGGGAGGGAGACCCGCTGCTTCCAAATAGAGCACATTTCATTCATAATGTTGTAAATCCAAGCCCATTATGTATTCATGATTTGAATCCTGGGTTGTGTGAAATCCCAGAAATACACCCTAGACAAAGTGAATCTGTGAACTAAGGTGTAGGTCTATTAGGTTATGTTGTGGTGATCCTCTGGTTGAGGGATGGGTGTTCATACTGGAGTGCAAAATTAAAACCAATGGAAGATGGACAAGAAAAGTTCAAAGCCATCAGGTGCTCAGTTTAGAAAAAGAAAAAAGAAGAGGAGAAGAAACGAACAAATGATACAGGTAAACAGATGTGTCATTGGATAAAGGTCATCCTGAAACAATCAGAATCAGAATACTTTAAACTAAGGAAATAATGTGGGTTACAGTTGCCCCAAGAAGAAATGGTAAAACAGTAACAATAACAGACTAAACTCCAAACAATACATTATGTTACAGATTTTAATATTAATAAGTCATTGTCAATTGTCGATTTGTCCTGTTCTCATTGTATGATGAATTATGATGGCTGTTTGTAGCCGTTTGCATACTATGCATACTGTCTCTCTCTCTCTCTCTCATATGTGTGTGTGGACAACAGTTTTATGTTAATGTACAATCCTTAACATGTTTTTTGTGTGTGTGTGTGTGTGTGTGTGTGTGTGTGTGTGTGTGTGTGTGTGTTTGGGGGAAGGGGGGGCAGGGCAGAGGAGTGTTCGCCCAGGGCGCCAAACAGGCTAGGACCGCCACTTTGTGTGTGTGTGTGTGTGTGTGTGTGTGTGTGTGTGTGACAGAGAGAGAGAGAGAGAGAGAGAGAGAGAGAGAGAGAGAAAGCCTTTTTATGGGATCATCTCATTGTAAGATTCAAATTCAATATATTTAGACTGGTTGACTGAATTTGATCCTATGTGTCTCTCTGTGCATGTGTGTTTCCATATGTGTCCATATTTGTGATTGTGTGACTGTTATACTTTTTTTTTGCTGATTTTTTTTCATTTAACAATTACATTTGAAGGATCCTTAGCATGTTCAGCATTTTTTCAGCTGTCCATTTTGCTTTTCCAATTTTTCTGTTTAAGTTATTACTATTGTGCTAAATCATATTAGCTATTTTATAAGTTTTGTGCTAAATATAGTATTTCTGCCAAATATAGTATTTCTGATTAATTATAGTTTTTCTACCAAATCATAGTACAGTATTTTGCTTTTTATAGATTTTTATAGGATATTTATATTGCTTAATATATATTTTTGCTTTTTATAGGATTTGTGCTTAATAGTATTTCTGCTAAATGTAGTATTTATGCTTAATCATACTATTTCTATATATTTTGCCAGGTCCTCTGTGAGGACTGAGACATTCAAATTTACATATCAGGGCCTGCACGGCTTCCCAGCCAGCCAATCATATCTGAGGTCTGCCGTTTCTTCTCTCATCATATCTCAGCGACGGATGTACAAAGAGCAATGAAAATCGCAGTCAAAGTACACCAAAGTCCGCTGATTCACCCAGTACAAGAATTATGCTTCTAGTCCACCTAGTGTTTGAGTTACACGACGTTTTGTAACTCCAAAAGATGGCGCTCTTTGCCTCTCACCGCGATCTAATTCTGACTGCTCATCACCCTGTTTTCCAGGCACTTGTTCTCTTTCCCAGTGGCACAGTTTGAATGACACAGGTCTGCAACCCAAAGGTCGTGGGTTCAATTCCACCTTGGTCAACATGTTTTTACCACAATTTACTACACTATCACAGAGCACTAATTCATATTGATCATTTATTACAATTCTACAAACTTTTATGATTTTAGCAGCTTTTCTAATATGGACCTCAGATTCTTCTTAACACTCCATGGCACAAATACTGTTCCCTTTAGGCTATGTGTGTGTGTGTGTGTATCAATATTTCTCCCATTTTAAAGTATTAATCCTCCATAATTGTATTTCTGTTAAATCAAAGTACTTTTACTACATCTTAGTACTTCTGCTCAATCATAGTATTTTGCCAAATCATGGTTTTTGTGCCAAATCATAACATTTGTGTTATGTTATAATATTACTACTAAGTGGAGGAATTTCTGTCATACAGTATATGTGCTGATTACAGTATTTCTGTTTAATAGAATTTTGGCAAATCTCCTCAGACCAACACAAAGTCTGAACTGCATAGAAAGTCAATGGGAGCTTGTTCAAACGCTGGATTTCTCTAATGAGAGGCATTTTCAAATCGTCATATCTCCTTAACGCAGCGAAGTTAAGACATGATGCTTGACAAAGAAAGACACTCTGACGCTCACAATTCAAGAATTTCTTTCTCACCTTTTACCATTTGGCCATGAATTGGGTTTGTTTGAGGTAGGATATTCAGCTCAGATTTCTTCAGATTTCAAACTCTGGAAATGAGGCACTTTTTCTCTCGTCATATCTTTTGATGGATTTCACACAGACCTGAAAATTTCCATGACTGTTCACCAAAGCCTGCTGTCTCTTATGGTGAAAGAATGATATCGATACTCCAAATAGATTTAGAGTTACAAAGCTTTGTTTGAGGGCAGGTCAAGGCAGTTTTTGCTTCGCCTCTACTCAGTTATGGTGCATTAGAAGTCAAATATCTTCAATAATTCAGATTTTAATGATAAATTGTCAACACTTTAAGATTCCCCCATCTCTTCTGAACAAAACGGTGTAAGAATGACTGTTCTAGCCCCTACGGTTAGGAAATTATAGCCATCTGTTTGAGGGGAATCCTCACTATGAAAAATAGACAGCACAAATCCTGTCTCTGTGCTGCATGTGTGTACAAACAGGTGCACCTGTTTTGGCGGGAAAAAGTACACAGCCTCTCTGATTGGTGGATTCAAATTCAGCAGCTCCCAGGCTGTTTGGCTGCTGCTGCTGCTAGTGTGTGTGTGTGTGTGTGTGTGTGTGTGTGGGTGTGTGTGTGTGTGACAGAGAGAGAGAGAGAAA
Organism: Oreochromis aureus; assembly: GCF_013358895.1. Lineage (NCBI taxonomy): Eukaryota > Metazoa > Chordata > Actinopteri > Cichliformes > Cichlidae > Oreochromis > Oreochromis aureus. The sequence continues at coordinate 30,934,678 of NC_052946.1, forward strand.
GAGAGGCGAGAGAGAGTTTTTATGGGAGCATCTTATTGTATGATTTAAATTCAATATATTTAGACTGGTTGACTGAATTTGATCCTGTGTGTCTCTCTGTGCTTGTGTGTTTCCATATGTGTCCATATTTTTGATTGTGTGACTGTTATACTTTTTTTTGCTGATTTTTTTTTCATTCAACAATTACATTTGAGGGAGCCTTAGCATGTTCAGCATTTTTTCAGCTGTTCATTTTGCTTTTCCAATTTTTCTATTTAAGTTATTACTATTGTGCTAAGTCATAGCATTTCTGCTGCTTTTCAGTATTTGTGCTAAATACAGCATTTGTGCTAAATCATACTATTTCTGCCATTTCATAAGATTTGTGCTAAATATAGTGTTTCTGCTAAAAAAAATAGTATTTCTGCCAAATATAGTATTTTTGATTAATTATGGTTTTTCTACCAAATCATAGTATAGTTTTACTGCTTTTTATATGGCTTCTAAGACAACCAATCATATCTGAGGGCTTGCACATTCGAATTTGCATATTTTTACCTTCATGGCTTCCCAGCCAGCCAATCATATCTGAGGACTGGCACATTCAAATTTGCATATTGGGGCATTCATGGCTTCTAAGACAACCAATCATATCTGAGGGCTGGCACATTCAAATTTGCATATTGTTGCCTTCATGGCTTCCCAGCCAGCCAATCATATCTGAGGGCTGGCACATTCAAATTTGCATATTGGGGCCTTCGTGGCTTCTAAGCCAACCAATCATCTATGTCATATATCTATAATATTTCATATTTTTATTTTAAATGGTCAACATTTCAAGATTCCCCCATGTCTTCTGAACAAAACGGTCTAAGAATGACCGTTTTAGCCCCTACGGTTAGGAATTTATGGCTGTTTGTTTGAGGGGAGTCCTCACTATGAGAAATAGACTGCAAAAATCCTGTCTCTGTGCTGCGTGTGTGTAAAAACAGGTGCACCTGTTTTGGCGGGAAAAAGCACACAGCCTCTCTGATTGGTGGATTCAAATTTAGAAGCTCACAGCTGTTTGACTGACCTAGAAACATGCTGTTAACAGCCCCTATTCACCTTCTGCTGCTGTGTGTGTGTGTGTGTGTGTGTGTGTGTGTGTGTGTGTGTGTGTGTGTGAGTGAGACACACACACACACACACACACACACAAAGACCCTTTTTAGGGCAGCATCTCATTGTTGGATAAAAATATAATATATTCAGACTGATTGACTGGCATAGACCCATTCTGTGTGTCTCTCTCTGTACATTTTTGTATCCATATTTGATTTTGTGTGTATCTGTTGATTTGTATATCCATATTTGATTTTGCATGTATCTGTTGGCTGTTCTTATTCATTTTTTTCCTAAATGTATTTTTATTTTATTTTTTCAGAGGTAAACAAAATGAGTTTTGAGCAAACTTAACCATGTTCCTTTTATTCAGCTTGTCATTTTACCTTCCCAATATTTTCACTTAAGTTATTACTATTCTGCTCAATCATAGTATCTGTTCTAAATCATTGTTATTAAGCTATATTGTAGGATTTCTGCTAAATCATAGTATTTCTACTATATTATATTTTTCTTTCTAAATATAGCATTTCTGCTATAGAATAGTATTTCTGCTATGCTATAATATTTGTGCTAAACTGGAGTATTTTTGCTAAAACATAGTATTTATATAAAATTACAATATTCATAGTATATTACAGTGTCTCTGGTAAATCACAGCATTTCTTCTATGTTGTACTGTTTTTCTAAATCATAGTATTTCTGTAATGTTCAAGAATGTTTGGCTAAATATATTCTTTCTGTTATCTTATACTATTTCTCCTAAATTCTTGTATTTTTGAGAAGTTATCGTGTTTCTGCTAAGTTACAATATTTCTGCTAAGTTCTGCTATGCTATTGTATTTCTGCCAAGTATTATGTTTCCTCTAAGATATTACAGTTCTGCTAAGTTACTACATTTTAGCAAAGTTCCTTTGCTTCTGCAAAGTTTTTACAATTTCTGCAACTTTTCAGCTTTTTCAGCTAGTTTCAGCAGACAGCTTCAGCTTTAAAGCATCCACACTGCATTTTTGCAGGAAATGCAAATTTTTCTAGTTAATTATTTAGCTTTTCAATTTATACATATTTATAACATCAGTATCTGAGGTGCATTCAAGTCTCAACCCATAACGCAAAGAAGAGGATTAATTCTGAGTGTGTATTGTATTCGACAAATGGGATTTTCTCTAACAGGTAAATGCAATTAGACCACGGTTGTTGCAGGGTCATGGCAAATTAGACCTGTGGAGAATGAGGGTCGTGTGAAATGTCTAAGAAAGTGGCTCTGTCATGCATGAAATGTCAGTGTCTATTTCCAAGATGATAACACATTCACACACTGGTTCACAAGTGTAACAAAAATTGACCATGCACACACCTGCCCAAAATACCAGGAAGATGACAGTAACATCTAACTCACTTCATCACAGAAGATCTAATAATAACTCTTTGCTCAAACTCTGCGTTCACTGAAGTGTCTGCAGCGTCATCGTGTTGACAGGGGTGAAAGGCTCTCTCATCAAAAAGGGATATTTTTTGCACAGTTAGCATATGAGCTGTAAAACTCTAAAAGCTGAGGCAGCGTAAATTGCTTTCTGTAAACACATTTCAGCTTTACATCTCACTGAGAGAATTTAATGGCACTGCTGTTTTTCACAGTATGATGAAATATTTTCTGCCTCACGGACAGTTTGATGCTTTTCTACGAAACAGTTTCCTACACTGGAACATACTGATACAGTTGACTGCTCCATGTCCATTTTACTGCTGTTGTATTCAAATAAATAAAGTGATATAAGTGATAAGGAAAAACTGTAAATCCCATATTTGGATCTGTAGATCATTCCTGACCTAAAGAAGTCTGTTATAAATAAATCAGCTGTTAGCATTTGTTTCCACAATGTAGAAGTTTATAAATATCCAACCATCCATTTTCTCCTAATTATCCAGTTCCAGACATGTCAGTTTAAACAAAGAAACCCAAACCTCACTCCCCTGGCCACCTTCTCCAGCTCATCCAGGGGAACACCAAGGCATTCCCAAGCCAGCATTTCCAGTATGTCCTGGGTCTGCCCTGTTGCTTGTCAAGGCTACAAAACACATGTAGACTGGTTGGGCAAACTTCCGCAGACCTTTAAATATCCTGGAGAGGATTAAGAGCTGGTCAAGTGTTCTGTAACCTGGTTGAAAACTGTCGATCCCCCTCCTGTGCAGACCATTACAGGGAGGCTGAGGAATGTGATTTTACTGTGTAACCATGAATCAATTTCTTTTTTTTTATGATGGTTTACAAAGATCTGGATTTATATTGAAACAGTGATTAAGTTATGTAATATTTGTTGTCATTCCACACCTGCCCACCAGCTGTCACTAGAGAGTTTCACATCTTACCTCAGTAGTTTCATATACCCAAGATACTTTCCATGTGCATTAAAGTTCAAAATAAGGCTGTTGAAAGACAAACATAGTCTTCTGCTCTTAAAAGTGAAGCCAGTAAGAAGTGCCTTAAACCTGCATTCGTTCAGAAAAGAAAAGTCCTCTGGCTGCAACTAAGAGAAAATAACCACACACTTGAATTATAACTTCAGTAAACATTTTCATAATTAATTGATAGCTGCTTCAGCCCAGCACAATGTCCATTTTTTCCCCATTATGCTCCCACTTAGAGTAAAACAGGGAATACTTTATGGTGTGGTCACCTGTGCACTATCCTTCAATCTGCCTTGAGATTCTGCCTTTGCATAAAACACTTCTCGGTTAAAAAAAAACACTAGTACTTTGTTTTTACTTGCTTACATTTTGGTTTCTACACGTTTTATCCTCAAATGTTTATTTATTGGCACTGTCTTTTCACCTATGCTTGTTTTAGACTTATCATCCATGTGTGATTTGATTTCCAGTGTTTGAGTAGTTTAGAAATGTGTTAAGGTTTCGCTGGCAACCGGCCACCATGACCAAGACTGAATGGAGGCCCCTGTTCCTGCTCGTGGTTTCTGATCCAGTGATACAGGTTATTTATAAAAGCAAAAACGTTTTAATTCACGCGACAGTGTTGATAATTGTTAATTCACTCCTGAATGAAATACAAGTGATGGGCATGCATTTTGTATTGGGCTGACATTCTTCTGTTCATGCCCTTTTGTTAGTTAAATGACTAATGCTTGAACTGATATCAAGTCATTCAGTTGTAGTGGCGTTTTTTTCCTTATTGTTGTATTTTTGTCTCACAGCTGCAAGAGCATAACTGCCTGCTGATTTATTGCCAAGCAGTTCAGAAGAAATTGGCTTTTAGACATTTAGAATGGAGATGGTTTATATTGAAATTCAGCTAGAGCAATGCCACCAGTGAGTTTAATGGCCACTCTGTTGCTGAGGGCAGTCATGCAGATGCCCAATCCTCAAACGTGATCCCCAGAGTCTCTTGACAGCCATTTGACAGTGTAAAAAGCCCTGAAATGTTTGTTTGGGTGTAGTAGACCTTTTAGTCTGTCATGCATTCATATAAAAGCTACATTCAAGATAAGCCTATCTCTTCTCTAATATCAGTGATGATTAATGGCAAAAATATAAATAACATTGTAACATTGTAAAATAAAGGTTGTTTTTTTTGTGGTGGTGAGGGTGGGGAGGTGGGGGGTACTGCATATTGTTAACCATGATCTTTTACCCTTCTTTTCATTGAAAAGGGTACAAAAAAGATTGAATAACTGAGAAAAGCTCTGTCATATTCTTTTGTATCTATCAGTATTGACCACAGATACGTCAGTGGATTGACCTTATAGTGAAACTTGCATTGAACCAGCAGTGTATAAGGCTCCAAGGCAAAGAAAAACTGCTTTGACACTAATGTTGTCTAACTGAATTTTTGTGTATCTATTCATGTTTTACAAATATTATGTTGCTCTTAAGCCTCTGGGAATACTGAAAATTCCTTGTTTCCCTTCACTTTGTTCTCTTTTAACCTTGAAAACCTGAGAAAAACAATTTGATATTGAGTGTCCACAAGAGGAATGGATAGAGCAAAGCTTTCTCAACAGATGCTTGCACAAATTGATTTTCTAGTCTCGCACCAATGACACGTAACTTAAGTGTTAAAAGTATTGTACATGTATCAGGGAGGGAAGAACAAGCCTGTGCTTGACATTTTAGCGACCTTGTCACTGGTGACGCAGCATTAATCCAGGTTTACACAGCTGATGTGCCCACTGGATTTCATGTGTACTGCATAAAAGTACAATTATCCTGAGCAATTGCTTACTTACGCATAAAAAACCCCAATTTTTAATCTTCTGAAAGACATCTTTTTAAAGTTTAAATATAATTTTCTCCTTTTCAGTCTTACATTCAAAAGTCCATACAGAACACACATCAAGAGTTCAAGGAGCAGATGTGTTGATGTTCAATATTCAAGTTGACATTAGCCGGTGCTTTGGGGTTAGTTTGTGTCAGAGCAACCTTGCTTAAGGGGATTTGGTGGCAAAAGGGATGGGCAATCAAATTTCTCAAGGGGCCACATGTGAAACTAGGACTGCTGTGGAGAGCTGCACCAATAAGCTAAACTCAATTCTGCTCAGTATTAATTTTAATTCTTTAAAGCTTATTTGGCTCAACCCTTTCAGTTTCTCATGTGGCCCCTTGGGAAAATTAGTTGCCCACAAATGTCCACAATATAACAGCACAATGTTTAATGTGAACAATATCACAGTTTCAGTTTAACAGAAGGACCTTAGTTGTCTTTTACATTCCCTAATCATAATCCTCTCAATGATTTCTGTCTGTATATGCAAACAGGAGAGAGCTATCCAAAAAAACCCAAAATAGTCAACATATAAAGAAGTGTTTCGATGTTTACTTTCAATATAACTGTTAAAAATGAACTCATGCAGCACGGTATACTGAATCTAACTAATATAATTTTCTTTTTTTTATGTGCCTTTATTAATGAGAGTTCATAGAGGGCATCTCTTTGACAGGGATACCTTTACACATTTATACATATTTATATGTTGAAGCTGGATGGTGCAACTATCAGCTCTGTTGGACACTGAGCAGTTGTCAAGGAGCAGTTATGATTTAGGGTCTTGTTTAAGGATAGTAATGAAACAGGGGATAGCAATATAACACATTACAGTCCTGACTGTTTAAACTATTTTGTGCCTCTTTGTAATCTTGTTGCCTTTTTTAGTGGGCTAAAATTACACCAAAGAATTTAAAGCCATTTTTCATACAGTACTTTTTGTGCAAGATGCCATTACCAAGATGGGAACTTGTTTACTTCTTCATATTTATATGGATCAGTGTATAAGATTGTACTGCTAGTATATGCCGTGTAATTTACACCATGACATGTATCACTGCAAAAGCAAAATAACATCCTCACACTCAGTTTGTATAAGGAATGATGTTCATCACAGTTTAATCTCTGCCTTGTTGTTGCTAAAATTAACCAACTGACCAAATGCAGCTGCTTATGAAGACAAATTAATCCCATGCCAGATGCAGATTAGATAAAAAAAAAAAAGGGGGGGGGGCGTAGTCCTATGTCAGGGGTTGTAAATGAAAGAAAGACAGCCATGGTTGCAGGATAATACACATGTGAGGATTAGTGTAGGTTAAGGCAGGCTTCAGAAAATTAATCTTTACAGGGCTTCTGGCTTCTGAAAATTACATAACAGCTAACATACACAGCTGAATATACAAAGGTTATCTTAATAAATAAAGTAGTTCTTGTGGGATTGGACAGACCTGAGATTTCTCTCACAATTACATGTGTACATGGCAAACTTTGCAAGCATATGTATTCAGGTTAAGAGGCCTTGAGGCTTACTTTGAGCCCTCTTCTTACTCTAGCTCCATTAGGTGGTTGATTTTCTGCCCCTATACCCACCTCTGAGCAAGAATGAAAGAAGTGTAAACAGAGAGTGAAATGCTAACAAAACGAAAAAAGAAGGGGGGGGGCGACAACCCTGCAGGTTATTTTTTTGTGTGTGTCACAACCATTATAAGTCAACAGTGGTGCTCCCAGCACGCTGAGTAAATGTGGGTCCTCAGTAGGAGGGCCTTCCCCATGGATCAGCCAGTGTGAGAGCAGAGAAGCTAAGCACTCTCCTGCTGCAATTAAAGAGCAGCCCATCAATAAATGATGAATGTCAAACACAGCATGATGTTTGACCTGGTAAGAAGACTGGTATCCTATGTAGATCCATGGTCACAGTAGGGCAGGAAACAAGGGGTGGCATGATGGAAGCCGAGAGAGGAGACAAGAGGATGTTAAGAGCACCCTGCTGCAAATGTCACTTTGTCCCATTCACCAACTTCTCAGAATACAGCAATGGACATTCAAGATGCAGACGCAGCTGTCATTTCTTAAGCCATCCACTGACATTTGGGATTCTGGGCAGCATGCCCTGTGCCGGCACAGGAAGCTGGATAGAGGACGAGGGGGTTCTCTATCAGCCAAGGGCACAGTGGAAGAGATGGCTCAGGACAATCATCGGTCATCACATTAGCACCAGAGAATATTTTTGTCACTGGACACACGTTTCCCATTTTGGGGAGAACCCTTTGAACTCCTCGTGCGATATCTTTTTAAAAGACAAGGTAGTAATGCAGTAATATCTGATTTCTTCCATGATACAGGGATCACCTAGTCATAAACATAAGTATGCCTAAGCTCTCTTTAAAAAACTAAATAACAATAATGAATACTGGGCTCACTATTGCACAACTAACTGCCCTTTGCAACACGACTGGAAGGCTTCCTTCTCTTGCCAATTTTACCAGCGGAGGGAGTGAGATGAGTCAGACTTGTTGTTGCAGAGCCTCTCTGCATGTAGTAAAAGCCCACAATAGGTGACACTCACCACGTAGAGACACTTTTGTTAAAGTCCAACAACAAAAATATTTTTTGTCTACTTACATTAGAAACTAATTCTATCAATTTAATCTACAGGTTACACACATTGCACCTATACATTATTTAATCTATAGATTACATATAAAAAGAAAAATTCCATTGTTTTAATACACATGTTGTTTTATTTGGTGTATATGAGTGATTTATTGGAGCTACATGTCAAGATGCAGCTGCTATATCCAATATCATTCTGTGCTGGTCATAAAGTCCAAAGCACAAGGCATCGAAATCTACAACAGGGTCTGAAATAGAACTGCCAGCTGTAACTTCTGGGGCACAAAAAGATCAAACATGGAGTTAGCACTTATACATAAAACATTTAGTGTTGCAACATGACAGCTTAGAGTGTTGTGCAATAAAATATTTACTATGAAATATTGCGCACTGTACAAGAATAAAACAAATCTATATTTTATGGTATGCTTTATCCCTGAAAGTTTTTGTTTTTGTTTTGTTTTTTCCAACAATGGAAGGAATGAGATGGAAGACAGCAACCTTTTCATAACTTGTCGACGTCTCTCATGTGAGAGACGTTTCTGGGGCAATTTCACTGATAAACAGTTGGTGGAGGTAATGTGCCATAAATGTTGTGTTAGCTAAGGCAGAAGAAGATTGCTTGGCTAAAAACCTGCATGCAAACGATGTAGGTTTGCATGCAGGTTTGGAGCATAAATTTAATTTGATGTCTGTTACCCTGTTACACTGACCATGAACACCATAGCTGCTCTGTCCCAGTCTAACTTAGTCCGTTATTGTAAACTTTATCCCAGAACTGCAAACCGACAAGCATAGTCTGCACTTAACCGCCCAGGATTTTCATGCAATATCTGAATATCACAAAGCTAGTGTGCTTGAATTTGTTTTGCAGGATGTTACACAAAAACAAAATTCAGCAACACATCATGTACAGGTCCAATATCTGATTAAAACAACTCTAAAATAAAACAAGGATTTTACATGTAAGCTTTAAATTTGAGGTTTATCAGATGTCACAAAGCATTTCATCCTTGGCCCTCTTCTTTTTTCATTATACCTGCTCCCTTTGGGGTCTATTTTTAGAAAACACGAAATATCCTTTCACTGCTACGCAGACGGCTGCCAAATTTATTTGCCTTTAGCACCAAATGGCCCAGGCTCCATCCAAATCCTTTTGAACTGCCTTGAAGATGTCAAAGCTTGGATGACTCTGAACTTTTTGAGTTTCAATGAGAGTAAAACGGAGGTGATTGTATTTAGACCTAATAATATTTCATGCAACCCGCTCGTAAATTGTGGTTGGCTAGGGTCTTATATCAAGCAGCATGTGACAAACTTGGGAGTCATTATGGACTCAGATTTTAAATTGAACAAACATATTAGTTCGGTGTTGCAAAAAAGCTTTTTCCAGCTGAGGCAAATAGCAAAGCTGAAGTCAGTTTTGTCAACACATGACATAGAGAAGGTAATGCATGCCTTTATTTCAACTCGGCTTGACTACTGTAATGCGCTTTATGTTGGAGTCAGCCAAGGATCTCTTGCACGTCTTCAGCTCGTTCTGCTGCCCGCCTCTTAACTGGTACCCACAGGCATGAACATTTAACACCTATCCTGTCTTCTCTTCATTGGCGTCCTGTTCATCACAGAATTGATTTCAAAGTCCTAACACTGGTTTATAAATGCCTTAATGGTCTTGCTCCCCCATACCTTTCCGAGTTACTTCAGCCTTATATTCCTTCACGGACCCTCAGATCAGCTGACCAGCTGCTGTTGGTTGTCCCAAAATCAAGGCTCAAACGTAGAGGAGAACGAGCCTTTTCAGTTATGGCCCCAAAACTTTGGAATACGCTGCCTTTAAATATTAGACAGGCATCTTCGTTTCCTGTTTTTAAAATGCTTTTGAAAACACCTTTTTTCGATAGCGTTCAGACTGGCGTGAGTTGATGTTTTTTATGTGTTTTATTATGTTTTATGTGAGTGTCAGTGGTTTTATCTTGAGTTTTACCCTTTGTTTCTGTACAACACTTTGGGCAATCCTAAATTGGATTTGGATTCCTTACCTTTGAAAATAACCTTTCTTCCTCTCTTACTCTGTTTTTCTTACACTTTTCTCCTTCTCTGAGCAAATTTATCTAATATTCTTTTCTCTCACTGGGAAAACAATGTGAGATAACTGTGTTTGCTAACTACAGGTTCAAACACACAATGTGTTTGAACCCATAGTTAGCAAACACATTGTGTGCCAACCTGCACAGAAACAGTTTGTCTGTGTTTGCTGATATTTGTTGAGCTATTGGAAACCTTTTATTTAAAATTACCTGCAGATTAAAAGATGTGACTCCCTTTATGCTTGCTGCTTTTCTGTTGTGCTAGATAGATACTGATGTACTGGTAACCATAGCTTATTAACACCTACACAAAAAAATCCATTCTGATCGTCCCAGCCCACTTTAACTCCTCATTATTGTACTATAAGTCATGCATTATAGGTTGTATTGTACTAGATAGGATTGTCTTGTATGTGTTATTGTTTCCTCCATGTAGGTTCAAACCAGTTCGACGTTTAAAGACACGCAGTGACGGGAAATAACAATTCACCATAAATGCATAAAATCTGAAATAATGAGCCTGTTTTGAAAAATATAAGGAGCAGAAAGTAGATATTTTTGTAAAAATGTAGGGAATAAAAGTAAAGAAATTACTGAGAAATAAATACTCAAGTATAGATGCCTAAAGATTCTGCTTCAGAACAGTAACTTTACTCACATCACCTTCCATCTCTGGTCGTCAGCCCTTAATCTGAGAACCTGATGTTCCTATGCATTCCTTTGGGTTTGTTCATGAGTAAATAAAATTGAACTGTGTGATCTGAGATGTCACTGGTCATAGCTGCTGTGTCCAGTGTGACACTGTCAGTTGTCAGTGGTTTCTAAGTAGAGGAACCATAAGTGAGGCCTCCCAAACTGAAGCACATGTTTTCTAGACAGCTGTAAACACCTTCGAGCAACATGGAAATGATGTGCATGCATGTGCACATACACACACCCAGACCCCCCAAAAGAACAGCCAGACTCTCAATCTACTATCAGTTAAATGTGAAAAATTAACACACCTTTTTGACAACTGCATATCCAATAACTGCATACATTTATATTTCTAAATAACCTTATTAACTGTAAGTATTAAATGTTTGGTGTGAAATGTCAACTCACAAGAAATGACTAGGCTACATTATAAACTAAAATGTGTTATAATGGAGTTGTACACAGTTGGCACAAATGATGCCAGATTTTTCTTCCTCAGTTCAGCAAAGGATGTTCATTAGTCAATCTTAGCCAGCTGGCTCCTTTAGAATTATGCTAGCACTGCAGAAAATAAAGAGAGTGTGAAGAGACGGCTGCATAAACACAGAAGCTGCTTCCTTCAGGCTCAAGGATGAATCTGATTAACCATGTCCTCCTAACTGTGTCATCTCTCAGCATGAAACGAAATAGGTAAGAAACCAGCGAAACAAGGCAAAGGGACGCAGAAAGTGAAATTAAATGAAAAAATAAACAGGCTTAAGAATGGAACAAGAGATAAAGCGATAAATATGGCAATAGTTCCTGTGCATGTAGGAACACGAGGAGCACGTCCTGTCAACCTCGGACTCTCCTCTGACTTGTCAACCGCCAACACACAACTCTATAGCTGTGCCAGCTGCCAGGGCAACTGAGATGGCCGGCTGATCCTGCAGAGGGTTTGTATTACCCTCCTGCAACTGAGAACCTCCATTGCTTGCTGTCAGCTGTGCTATTGAGGGAAGTGTTTATGTGCCATTTAGGATTTAACTATGCCCCAAGTCAGGTGCCTGAATTTGTGCAACTTTGTCCCTATCAAATTTCGCTGCCATGTGTATTGTGTCAGCACATCAGTCTGTCATGCCACTGACAGCCTAGAAAGTTGATCTTTCGGATTTAATTGGAAAATATATTGCAGTCACGTTTTTTTGGTATGCTAAATCTGAATTTATTCACAGATGACTAGGGAAAAATCTATGAATGAATCTATGAATATGACTTGCAATGTGCCTTTTGATCGAAACTATCCAAACTACCGTCAACAAGGCATGCCTTAAACTCACATTCAAGGTAAAATCAAACTTTCAACTTTAAGCAAGAATAATATAAAAACATCCAAAAATAAACCATTTCAGTCACTGCTGTGCACAATAAATGATCAAAAGACATCTTTGAGTAGAGGCGGACTTATAAGGTATTCAACAACCTTGCATGTAGAAGTAAGCAGCCAAGCGCACAAAGCAGCCACCACACGCACTGGAGTTTGTTCTTGGCAAATGCTGGAGGGCAGACAGCTCTCACAGATAATTCTCAAAGTTACAGCTCAGTTCTGCTCATGAGCCTCAACCTAACTTTGACAGTACACTCTGTTTTTTTTGGGGGGGGGGCAATTTCCATAAAAAATATTAAAAAAGGCATCTTTTTTTGTTTTTAACTAAACTGACAAGTAACACTGGATTACTTTGTCACAGAAAAAAAGAAGGATTCTTACACACTTTACTTTTCCTTTCAGTAAAAGTAGAGTTCAATTATTTTTAAATCGCAGGTTTAAAAATATTCATTCATTCATTTAAAAATAACTAAAATGTGGTGAAAGCAAAGAATATTTACCTAACCATAGATCGATAAGTTGGCAACATCAACAAATTTTGGGAAGAACCCTAATGTAAAAACTTGTAAAAATCTATAACATCCATCCATTCTCTTCCGCTTATCCTTCTCAAGGTCACGGGGGGGCTGGCGCCTATCCCAGCTGTCTTAAGGCGAGAGGCAGGGTACACCCTGGACAGGTCACCAGTCTGTTGCAGGGCTAACACATAGAGACAGACAACCGTTCGCACTCTCATTCACACCTATGGGCAATTTAGAGTTACCAGTTACCCCAACCCCACTAACTGCATGTCTTTGGAATCTGGGAGGAAGCCGGAGTACCCGGAGAGAACCCACGCAAACACAGTGAGAACATGCAAACTCCACACAGAAAGACCCCGGGCCTGATGGTGGAATTAAACTTAGGACCTTCTTGCTGTGAGGCAACAGCGCTAACCACTGTGCTGCAAAATAATAAATATATATATAACATATATTGCAGTGATATATATAAAAAAATAATATATCACTGCAATTTCATTTTAGTTACAGAGATTTTAACAAAGGGACAGCATTAATCTTCATCAGACTGAAAATTACATTTGGTACAATGTGATCAAAATCTGTGTTTGGTAACCCTCCGCCCACACGCTTTTTCTCCAGACTCATCTAATCTTATTTAGCCCTGGTGCAATCCCTTTAATTTCGGGATACAAATACGAGTGGCCAAGCTACAGCGTCACATTATCATCACTCATTCTCTCTTTCTCTGCACACAGTATCACAGAGATACACACGTAATACATTTGCAAAAAAAAAAACAAGGGCACCCTCTTCCACAGCATGTCTCTGTTTTGTTGAATTTAATACTGATGAAGCAACTCTATAGTTTTCCACCAGTTTACAGATACTAAATATAAAACGGACCATTAACGATTCACATTCATACAAGCAATGTTTTGGTCTTTTCATTTGATTGCTGTTAGCTGATGTTACACTTTAACTTTGCTTCAATTTTGCTGCAAAGCAGAAAATAGTCACATGTTCTTACACCACCGCAAAACTGTAATGGGGGAGTGAGTGGACAGGCTTACAAAGTGTCTGACTTCAACACCAGAGACCCGAGTATGCATCCCACCTAGACACATCCTACAAATGCTTTATATTGGTTTCTTTTTTTTCCTACTTCTAGGATCATTTTTCTTGTGGTGTTTCAGCAAGATCAGCATGTTTCTGTTTTGTTGAGTGTGTGTAGACTTAATCTAAAAGCAATACACAGCTGCTTTCTGTTACAGTATGGAAATAGCTGAGATAGCCTGTACAGGGCTAGCATGTATTCTCAGTATGGTTCACTGGTTAAATATCTCTGTCATGAATTATGGAGCAACCTTTTACTTCAGTAGTGGGGTTTAGCACAAAGGTTCATCTGTTTTACTAAGACTGAGGAGCTGCTGGGAAAGTGGGTCTAAAATCCTCCACGGATTGGCCACAAAACACTGCAGAGAGCTCATTGTGAAGATGTCACACATTTAGTGAGCTCGGTGACGGCAGAAGTCCCCCAAGGTTCATGCACATGCAAAAAATAGCATGTTTGACTGACAGGCCAAAATACAACCAGGGATTTCCGTTCAGAGCTGTGATTTACATATTAAAGTAAGATATCACCATCTAAAAGCGGGTGAACGTTTGGCATAACTTGAAATAAACACTACAGAAGCAATATATCCATTTTTTAAAGAAAAGCAACACAACATAGACATATTAGGACATTTCAACATGAGAAATTAATGGTATTCTCCTGATGCAGGGGTGGGGAAGTCACATGAAGCCTAATGACCTTGTCATATACCAAACAGACACACTGATTGACAGGGTTTTCTCTCTGCCAGCTGCCTCCGAGACCCCAGCAGCTGAAGTAAAATAATGTCTCTTCTGTACTGGAACAAGAAATGTCCTGGCATATTTCATCACCAAGAAAGACGATTTGAGGATGTGAGGACAGTTGAAAACCACCATAAACCAAATATAAAAGTTGTACCCTGTGTCAGGGCCTGACACCAATTCTTAGACAATTTAGAAGCTCCTTAAGCCTGGATTCCTTCTAATAATCACTGACTCTTTTTTTTTTTTTTTTTGCAAAACAAGGTCCAATTGATTTAAGTAAGAGAAAAATGAACATAAAATAATATTAAATCAATGGCTTTAGAAAAAGCCCTTCTAATGAGTTATGCTCTTAGTTGCTAATACAACATAATGTTCAAAATCTAAATACAGTACTTAAGTACTAAATGCTTCAAGTTGCAGCTGATACGTCACTAACATGTGCAGTGTCTCAGTTAAACCGACCCCTCACTCTTGATCTCTGGTTTCAAAAAAACAAGGAAAAACAGGATTTCAAAACCCAAGAGTGATTTCACGCTGCTACTCCCATCTTTTTTTTTTATACAGCCTTTGTTGACAACTCATATCACAGGAAACCACCATGTTTTTTCTGTGTTTTGACAGACCACAGACAAATAACTGCTATTGTGTCATCCAGTGGTCAGCTTCCTTTAGTAAAACTGGGTACATCTGAAGGCAGGGTTTTATTTATGTTTTAACCCCACCATACATCATCAGCTGTGTTTTGATTTATCTTTTCAGTTGCAAACATGAAGCAATTCCCCTTGACCATGGAGCAGCCGAGTCCTTGAGTGTTTTCGTTTTTGTTGCAGGGCTGTCAGCACAAATGAATCGCCACGATAGCAACTGTATTTTCAAGCAGCTCAATGTCAATCAAAAACTGGTGTTTTCCAGCACTAAGGCTTTCTCGAGCATCTTGGCATAACACTGTTTTGTCATGTCCACAGCTGCACACTGGACATCATCATTAATATGTCCTCAGCACAAGTTCAGGGGTCAAGAAGTGCAGCTGAGAGATGGCATGAAATGGTGACATCATTAGCTCAGTGCCACTGGGCAGCGTGATGGCAGGCAGAGGGTATGCAAGGTGGCACTGCAGGGTGGCAGGACAAAAATAACACAAGTGTAAATTTCTGCTGTGCCCTCTTGGCCAATGGAAACATGCTTGCATTCTCCATCTAACACTTTGGAATCACGTTGTATCTGGCAGTGGACACTAGCAGTGGACACTCTGCCTGATCCTGCAAAATAAATTCTGGTGTGTCCAAGAGGGGTGTTGAAATCCAGGGTTAACAGTGTTTGTGTTGGCATGAAATATGTACTTCTGTTTCAAGTCTTCAGGAGATGATGAAATTAGACAGGGCACTCTGCGTCAGATCACTCAGACAGAATGCATAATTTCATTCAAAGGCACATTAACTTTGAGACAGCTAATGAAAGAGATGGAAACAGAGATGGAGACAGTTTCAATTGGTTCAACCGGGTGGAGATAGTTGCCAAGGAGATAAGTCGTGTGAGTGTGAGGTGTGACTACTGCGTCACAGATTTTTTTTTTTTTTTTTAAATCTAATTCTCTTTCCTCTCTTTAATATGGATCAGTCTTTCGTCCCTGCAGCGTCAGACACAACGTTTCCACCCCTCGCAACCCCCACCATCACGATGCGGTGGGGTAGGGACAGACAAGGTGGGGGCCTTGTCTGTTTTCCTTTTCCCAAGATCACCATCAAAGTCATGGCTTCACATCTGAGGAGTGAAGGAAAATATTTTTGACTGTCACATCTCCCTCCTGTTCACAACTAGTCAGCAAGTGTGAGGATGTTCTGTCAGCGCATGCCATTCTCAGCATTCACACACGCGCACATGCACACACTGGAGGAGAGAGATGACATTTGAGCTATGTGCAGCATTTCAGCATTTCCTAAACTCAGCCATGGAAGCCATATTTAGAGGTGATGAAAGGATTTGGGATGACATTTAGAGTCTACCTTAATTACTGGATAGGATGTTGCATGATTGCATACATAGTTGAGCAAAGCACACAAACTGACTGGCATGCATAAATAAATACTGCATATTTAACCTCCCCCCACTGCTCTGTACTGCCCAGTTATATAAGAAAGGACACACAACATACTTTAATTTTCCAGGGCCCTCTTTAGAGGTCAATATATTATAATATCCCTGCCAAAAGACCTTGTATGTTACGACTAACAAGCTTGACATATATCATACAATATATGGGATGTTTTTACTGTTTTGTTAATCTGTATGTAGGTTTGGCAGTTTGTTTAATGGACTTAAAAAATCTGAAGGACTGACAGCAACATGGTATAGTCACTGTCAAATTGGTGAAGACTGTTGGCTTTCTTTTTTTTAAACCTTTTTTCAGGTATGCACTAATATTTAACATTATCAGACAGACTGTATGATCAGTACATATATACACTGATGTATTACTTTACCTTTTTTTTTACAATTATTCTCTATTGCTGTCCAAGGAGACCTCGTATATCCATTAAAGCAAACAATAAATTAAAATCAGTGTCTGCTGAATTATTTCAGCTTATATATATATTTTTTTATCTTTTACTGAAAACAAAAGTCCACTTTTTAAATATTATACTATCCTTTTAGTGCATGGCCCTTACATTACATCAGCATATGTAATAACAGGCAAACATGCAGTGTGACAGCAAAGACACATGTTGCAGAAACATGGCAGGAAACAAAAGACACAGGACCGGAAGGGACGCAGTAGAGTGCCTCATTAGTACACAAGTCAGTGATCTACACAGGCTGAGACGCTGTACACAACAGAGCACAAAATGCCCAACCCCTGCTGCTCCCTCCTCTCAAAGTCCCCGTGATTTGAACTTCAATGAAGAAAAAACTCAGTTCGGGGAGACAAATGTCCCCATCAATTCTCCTCCAATCTAATGGATGTCTCAGAGGGAGCCACAGCAAGGAGTTTCGCAATCACTCATGCCTCCCTCCCTTATCATTCACAACACCTTCCTGCCTGGCAAATGTCAGCGTGTCATAGCCTAACCTAACTCTGTGCTGCACGTGTGCGTTATATGTGCTGTGTGTGTGTGTGTGTGTGTGTGTACACCGTTGAGACATCTGAGTATGAGATGGATTGAAGCAGTGATGTGGAGGCAGCAGGATAGTGAGGGTAGAGAGGACAGCTACCGTGAAACGTCTCCCTGTGCCTGTATTAGTCAAAGCAATTCCATCTATCATCCCCCTCTCCACTCCTCACCCCCTTGACTCAATTGTCATTCTGCCCTGAAGAGTGTGATGGATAGACTCCACTTGATGTTTATTCCAACTCCACGAAAAAAACAGCCCTGGTTCGAAACACTTTGAACAAATGCTGCGATTGTTTGATTTAACCTTATTGAAGTACCCAGATAAATCTATTTAAAAAGTCAATATGAATGTATGACTGTGCTTTACAAGCAAACTGCCTAAATGGAGCATGTGGACTTGACTCACTGCCCTATAAAATGATGGAATATATATTATGGGCTAGGATACTGGACAAAAAATAGATTTTACATTTCAAGAGTTTCAAGTCTTGGTTAAATAAAGTTTCTGTAGCTTTACATGCTAATTTACTTATTCCAAAGTTTCTCAAAGTATAACAGATGTTCTATATGAAATTGTCCACTTTTATGCTCAAAATGTTTAAATAATTAATTTTTTAAAGAAAGCGTACTAGAGGATTCTACATCTGAAAAGTACAACTAATATAGCAGCAGTCTTTCACCTGCAGTGTTACTGATGGCCAGCGGGGGGCGACTCTTCTGACTGCAAGAAAGAAAAAAAACAAAACAACAAAAAACAAATGTCTGGTTATATAAAAGTCTATGGGAACACCCCCACAGCTCCTATGATACAATGACTTCAGTAAACACTTTTATGATGAGAAATATGGTCTAATCCCAAACTTTAATAATACACAATGTTCATTTTGTAAATTGTAGTCCCATTAGAGTCAAAAAGGACCACAAAAACAGGACATGCTTTTAGGGCATGACTACCTTAAGTACACATAAATACCACATAAATGACAATGGCTCCCTCGTTATGTCTGATTTGAAAATGCTCAGCTGGAGGCTTCAAAAACATGACTTCACAAACCAATTGGTGATGCCAAGGTGACTAGGTTCATCTTTTCTAGTCTTCTCATAGACTGGTTTGGAAAAATGAGGTACAGACCAGTATTATATGCCATCAAAAAGATAATCAACACTGGGCAAAAATTTGCTCTAACTGAGAAAAGACAACCCATTTCCAAACAAATGGTGACGCTGTGTAAAATGTAAATCAAATCAGAATCCAATGATTTAGATATTTAAAAATATTTTCTTCATAATGGAACATAAAAAACACCAAATCGTTAAACTCAGATATTTTACAATCAAACTGAATTTGATGGCAGCAAAAGGTGAGTGGTACTAAAACACAACTGGAGGAATATTTAGCAATTAACAGTAAATCAGTAACATGATTAAATATAAAAGAGCACCTTAGAGGAAGTTAATATGGGCTGAGATTCCGCAAACATCAGTACTGGATGTCTCTCATCTTTGGGCTTTCAGACAGCACTACATAAAAAATTGGGATAATTCTGTCAAGGAAGGACCATCTGACTTGTCATCAGCACAAAAGCCTGCATCTCTCATGGTATGGTGGTGCATCAGTGCCTATGGAATTGGCAGATTGCACATCTGGAAAGGCACCATCAGAGTTGAAAGGAATACGCAGGATTTGGAGCAACATATGCTCCCATCCAAGATATTTCCATGTGAGATAAGGCCTTGCATATTTCAGCCACACAATACTAAACTGCATACTGCATTTATTACAAAAGCATAGCTTTTAGTATAAGTCTTGGCCTGCCTGTAGTCCAGATCTTTCACCAAGCGAAAACATTTGGCACATCATAAAACCAAATGCACAACAAAGAAGACCTAGGATTGACCCAGGACTGCTGACAAGCTAGAATCCTATCAGACGAGAGCGGGACAACATTTCTCTCCTGAAAGTCCAGCAACTGGTCCCGTCTGTTACCAGACATTTATGGATTGTTGTTAAAAGAACAGGGGATGCTACACAGTGGTAAACACGGCCCTGTCCCATTTTTTTTTTAGATTTGTTGTTGCCATCAAATTCAGAATTACCTTATTTTTTCTTTGCTGGAACTGGAGGTGAAAATAGTTGGACTTTTCCCCTTTGTCTGCACAAAGTAAATTCTTTGCTTTTTTTATTCTTACATACTCTATAGTATACCCCTCCTCACAGTCGTGCACATATTACTATTTATAGCTCTTGCTCTTGAACTATGCTCAAACCAGTGCAAATTTAGGTACAGAAAAAATTAATTCAGTATAAATGTAGATATCCGCTATCCTTACAATAAATATCCAAGGCCCTCCTGACAGCCAGTAAATAATATCCTGCGCATAATCGCATATCATTCATCTGTACTCATGAGTAGATGGGATGGTGTGGCTGACATGTTGATGATATCTTCCAATCAATCATTTTTAGAACTGTAGTGATAACTGCTCGTATAATGTCACATGGGAGGAGATTAAAGGTGAGCAATGACCTTCTCTGGATTACATCCAGACTAAGTAATCTTTTGCGACCGGAGGACACACCTCACTGCATCTCAAAATATTCCTTCAATGTCTCTCCCCCTGGCCAGAGATCAAAAGAGAAGATATTACTTTGCTGCTGCTGGCATTTATCAGCCTCCTTTGACTGAAGCCCCATATGCCTGTTGTTTCTCCTTGCAGCCCAATTTCTGTTTCATTTTGTTGGTTGACAAATTTCATCAGCTTAGACAAGACAACAGTGGATAAGCTGCAAAGTTGTCCGTTTAAACCATTCAGGTAGAAATGTTCGCACTCTCTTTGCTAGCTCCACAAAATAGAAGAAAATTGCAAGTTGTCTAGACAGACAGAGACCTTGGAGGGAAATTTGTCCTCCAGATCGTGACACTGGTGAGCTGTTGTTAAACACTGCCCTCATGTGGTGAAATGTGTCAACAGTGCAACTGATTATCCACTGCAACTCCTTATTCAGTGGATAATCAGAATGCAAAAATCATATGACAGCGGACCCTTGTGTATTAGTACATATATTATATATGTAGAAACTTTTTATTTTCTGAGACTCCATGCTTATTTATGCATGCACAGTGCCATAAAACTGAAATATTTGGTAAGATTTTGGCCTCATTTTATTCACAGAATTCCCTTGGACTATATTTACTGGATGAACAAAGCATTTTCACTCAGATACATTTTAAAGTGCGTCATACTCTCTTCAGCTGACAGCCACAATCATTTCTAGCCAGACTAAATTGTTTGTTTGGCTGTTAAAAGTTTCACATTGACAGCGACTTGGCTTCACTACCTGCTTTTTAGATCTTTCTTGAAATCGAGCCACACTGTCAGCCGCAAGAAAGGCCAGGTCTTTGTCATGTTTTCAGCAAAGAACATGAGAAAAGTTAAAGAGCTGTTTAAAGAAGGTTGAAGGACAGATGTATCTTTGTTTTCCATGAGTCAGGCAAGTGTCCACCAATCAAATGTTTTTTTTCCCTCTGTTTCCAGGAAAATAGATGAGAGAATGAGCAAAGAGAAAGCACATGTGTACCCTGCTAAATTTCCTTCAACAAGACACGGGCTGAATTTGTGGGGGGAATGCCCAAGTTTGTTGGATAGAATTTGGTTGGTGAACAATGTGAGGGTTGATTCTGCTGGAATTCATGCATGTATGAATCAGCTCTTGAAGGGAAAACAGTAATATTAGGTATCGCATTTGATGTCTGCACTGTACCTCGAAGCAAGAATGTGCCATATTTCAAGAATTCAAAAAGCTACTTATTCGCTAAAGGACCGATGAGTGAACAGGAGTTACCTGGTAGTTATAGTCATCTGTAGTTCCCTAACAAAAGTTAATAAATCGACTTAATGATAGGTAAAGAAGACATTTTTCAGAGATCCAGCTAGGAGATATTAGTGAATCACTGGGTCATACTTACTTTATGATTATCAATACATACATTTAACTTTTGCTTTCTCCAACATCTGTTTCTACTGAACTCTTATCTGGGAGGTGCACAACAGCAGCTACTCATTCATTATTTATTAATTTCAATTTCATTCGTTTCATGTTGCTTTAAGTACTTTGTACATGCAGAATCCCTAAATAGTTTGGCATTATTTCATTTAAATAGTTTTATATCCGCTCTCTTCACTCAAACAAGCACCAAGGAGCTGAATATGATGCTTCAGGTTTTGAGGTAAATATAGCAACTGATGAATAATTTATCAGTATTGATGATTTGGATCAGTAACAATTAATGATAAACATGGAAAGTTAGATCAGTTTTATGTAAAATTGTGTATTATTGATAACCAAATGACTTACTAGCTCCCAGAATATAATTCTCTACTATATAGAACTGGATCTGGAGTTATTTGAGAAGTACTGAAGAACAACTTATTAATCATCAGCTACTTTCATAACTATGAAAGCTTTTGTTCCTGTACTGGAACATAAGATTGATTTTGTATGCAGTTTATGATAATATATTAATTCATTATTATATAATTTAATAATATGATTTCAAGTAAGTGAAATTCTTACTTCCATTTTCTGTTACCACTACAATGAATGTGTAAAGAATGAAATAATGACTTTTGATTCAATTCAATTCAATTCAATTTTATTTATATAGCGCCAAATATCGCCTCAAGGCGCTTTATATTGTACAGTAGATAGCACAATAATAAATACAGAGAAAACCCAACAATCATATGACCCCCTATGAGCAAGCACTTTGGCGACAGTGGAAGGAAAAACTCCCTTTAACAGGAAGAAACCTCCGGCAGAACCAGGCTCAGGGAGGCGGCCATCTGCTGCGACCGGTTGGGGTGAAAGAAGGAAAACAGGATGAAAGACATGCTGTGGAGAGAGACAGAGATTAATAACAGATATGATTCGATGCAGAGAGGTCTATTAGCACATAGTGAGTGAGAAAGGTGACTGGAAGGGAAAAACTCAATGCATCATGGGAATGCAGCTCACGTCTATTGCAGCATAACTAAGGGAGGATTCAGGGTCACCTGGTCCAGCCCTAACTATATGCTTTAGCAAAAGGAAAGTTTTAAGCCTAATCTTAAAAGTAGAGATAGTGTCTGTCTCCCGAATCCAAACTGGAAGTTGGTTCCACAGAAGAGGGGCCTGAAAACTGAAGGCTCTGCCTCCCATTCTACTTTTAAATACTCTAGGAACAACAAGTAGGCCTGCAGTGCAAAGCGAAGTGCTCTAATAGGGTGATATGGCACTACAAGGTCATTAAGATAAGATGGGGCCTGATTATTTAAGACCTTGTATGTGAGGAGCAGGATTTTGAATTCAATTCTGGATTTAACAGGAAGCCAATGAAGGAAGCCAAAACAGGAGAAATATGCTCTCTTTCTAGTCCCTGTCAGTACCCTTGCTGCAGCATTTTGGATTAGCTGAAGGCTTTTCAGCGAGTTTTAGGACATCCTGATAATAAAGAATTACAGTAGTCCAGCCTGGAAGTAATAAATGCATGAACTAGTTTTTCAGCATCACTCTGAGACAGGATATTTCTAATTTTAGAGATGTTGCGCAAATGGAAGAAAGCAGTCTTACATATTTGTTTAATATGTGCGTTGAAGGACATGTCCTGGTCAAAAATGACTCAAGGTTCCTCACAGCATTACTGGAGGCCAAGGTAATGCCATCCAGAGTAAGAATCTGCTTAGATACCATATTTCTAAGATTTTCAGGGCCGAGTACAATAACCTCAGTTTTATCTGAATTAAGAAGCAGAAAGTTAGCGGCCATCCAGGTCTTTATGTCTTTAAGACATTCCTGCAGTTTAACTAATTGGTCTGTGATACCTGGCTTCATGGATAGATAGAGCTGCGTGTCATCTGCATAGCAGTGAAAATTTATGCTATGTCTTCTAATGATGCTGCCTAAGGGAAGCATGTATAATGTAAATAGAATTGGTCCTAGCACTGAACCCTGTGGAACTCCATAATTGACCTTAGTGTGTGAAGAGGACTCTCCATTTACTTGTACAAATTGGAGTCTATTAGATAGATATGATACAAACCACTGCAGTGCAGTACCTGTAATACCTACAGCATGTTCTAATCGCTCTAATAGGATATTATGGTCAACAGTATCAAACGCAGCACTGAGGTCTAGCAGGACAAGCACAGAGATGAGTCCACTGTCAGAGGCCATAAGAAGATCATTTGTAACCTTCACTAAAGCTGTTTCTGTGCTGTGCTGAGCTCTGAAACCTGACTGAAACTCTTCAAATAAGCCATTCCTCTGCAGATGATCAGTTAGCTGTTTGACAACTACTCTTTCAAGGATTTTTGATATGAAAGGAAGGTTGGAGATTGGCCTATAATTAGCTAAGACAGCTGGGTCTAGAGATGGCTTTTTAAGTAAAGGTTTAACTACAGCCACCTTGAAGGCCTGTGGTACATAGCCGATTATTAGAGATGGGTTGATCATATTTAAGATTGAAGCATTAATTAATGGCAGGACTTCTTTGAGCAGTTTTGTAGGAATGGGGTCTAAAAGACACGTTGATGGTTTGGAGGAATTAATTATTGAAGTTAACTCAGAAAGATCAATTGGAGAAAAAGAGTCTAACTTAACATTGATGGTACTAAAAGTAGCTGTAGATAATGTTACATCTGTGGGATGATTATTGGTAATTTTTCTCTAATGATAAAAATTTTATTTGTGAAGAAGTTCATGAAGTCATTACTAGTTAACGTTAAAAGGGATTGTTGGCTCAGTAGAGCTCTGACTTTTGTCAGCCTGGCTACAGTGCTGAAGAGAAACCTGGGGTTGTTCTTATTTTCTTCAATCAGTGACGAATAGTAAGATGTTCTGGCTTTGCGGAGGGCTTTCTTATAAAGCAGCAAACTATTTCTCCAGGCTAAATGATGATCCTCTAAATTTGTGACACGCCATTTCCTCTCCAGCTTACGAGTTATCTGCTTTAGGCTACGTGTTTGAGAATTATACCACGGAGTCAGGGACTTTGGATTTGAGGCCTTAGTTTTCACAGGAGCTACAGTATCCAGAGTCGATACGTAGTGAGGAGGTAAAATTATTAACAAGATAATCGACCTCTGTTGGAGTAGCGTTCAGATAGCTGCTCTGCTCTATGTTGGTACAGGGCATTGAAGATGCTAACAGTGGGTGGATTATATTCTTAAACTTAGTTACAGCACTTTCGGAAAGACATCTACTTTGATAAAGTCTACTCTCCACTGCTGTGTAATCAATTATTGTAAATGTAAATGTTATCAGGAAATGATCAGACAGCAGAGGGTTTTCAGGAAACACTGTTAAATGTTCAGTTTCTATGCCATACGTTAAAACAAGATCTAGAGTGTGATTAAAGTGGTGGGTGGGTTCTTTTACATTTTGAGAGAAGCCAATTGAGTCTAATAACAGATTAAATGCGATGTTGAGGCTGTCATTTTAGCATATACATGGATGTTAAAATCACCCACAATAATTATTTTATCTGAGCTGAGCACTAAATCAGATAAAAGTCTGAGAAATCAGAGAGAAACTCTGTGTAAGGCCCAGGTGGACGATAGATGATAACAAGTAAGACTGGTTTCTGAGTTTTACAGCTGGGGTGGACGAGGCTAAGCATCAGGCTTTCAAATGAATTAAAAGTCTGTCTTGGTCTTTCGTTAATTAATAGGCTGGTGTGAAAAATTGCTGCCACACCGCCCCCTCGGCCTGTGCTTCGAGGTTTCTGGTAGTTAGAATGACTCGGGGGTGTTGATTCATTTAAACTAACATACTCATCCTGCTGCAACCAGGTTTCTGTAAGGCAGAGTAAATCGATTTGTTGATCAATTATTAAGTCATGTACTAACAGAGACTTGGAGAGAGAGACCTATATTTAATAATCCACATTTCACTGTTTTACTCTTTGGTTCAGATGTGGATACTGTATTGTTCTTTCTTTGTGATTTTTATGTTTAAGTTGTTTATTGCTGGTTTTTGGTTTTGTTTTGTCTTTTGGGAGCTGACACAGTCTCAATGGAGATGGGTTTTTGGGGGGGTAGCAGGAGGAGAGAAGCTGCAGAGAGGCGTGTAAGACTGCAACTCTGCTTCCTGGTCCCAACTCTGGATAGTCATATTTTGGGGGGTTTAATAAATTTGTCCATATTTCTAGAAATGAGAGCTGCTCCATCCAAAGTGGGATGGATGCCGTCTCTCCTAACAAGACCAGGTTTCCTCCAGAAGGTTTGCCAATTATCTATGAAGCCCACATCGTTTCTGGGACACCACTCAGACAGCCAGCAATTTAAGGAGAACATGCGGCTAAACATGTCACTCCTGGTCTGATTGGGGAGGGGACCAGAGAAAACTACAGAGTCCGACATTGTTTTGGCAAAGTTACACACCGATTCAATATTGATTTTAGTGACCTCCGATTGGCGTAACGGGTGTCATTACTGCCGGCGTGAATTATGATCTTACTGTATTTACGTTTACCCTTAGCCAGCAGTTTTAAATTTCCTTCAATGTCGCCTGCTCTGGCCCCTGGAAGACAATTGACTATGGTTGCCGGTGTCTCTAGCTTCACATGTCTGAGAACAGAATCACCAATTACCAGAGTTTGACCCCGCCGGGTGTGTCGCCGAGTGTGGGAAAAAGCGGTTAGACACATGAACAGGTTGGTGGTGTACCTGGGGCTTCAGTTTAAGACTATGCTTCCTCCTCACCGTCACCCAGCCGCCCTCTTTCCCCAGCTGCTTGGGGTCTGCCGGGGAACAGCTAGTGGGGCCTATGCTAACTTCGGCTGCACCAGCTACAGGGGCCTGGCTAGCTACGGGTGCATGAAGGGTGCGAAGCCGAGTCTCCAATTCAGTAATCCTGGCCTCCAGAGCTACAAATATACTACATTTGTTACAGGTATCATTACTGCTAAAGGAGGCCGAGGAGTAACTAAACATCTGACACAATGAGCAGGAAAGTGCAGGAGGGACAGGTGAAGTAGCCATGGTGCTAACGAGTCGGCTACGAGCTAAGCTAAGCTAGCGCAACAGTAAAGAGACAGTGAGTGAATACTTTGGCTATAAATTAGGTAGTGAGTACAGAAAGGGTGATTCAGATGAAGCACGTTAAGATTATACTATGAAAAGGGATGTATCAAAAGATTTAAATTAAATTGCTAAGCAGAAAAGCTACTCAGAAACACCACTGTGTTTGAGCAGGAACAGGAAGTGATACTCTACCACAAAGCGAGCGAACACCAAGTGACAGATATTGATATTAACGAATATCTTATAGTAGCACACACGTGACTAAGGGCAAGTCAAAATCCAGATCACTTATTCTAACACTAGAGGGCTCACTGAACAACAAGGGAGAGGAGGGGTCAAGAAATGCTTTGTCCATGACGAAACACATAAATAACCCATTTTAATTTAAACCGGAAGGACTGTAAATCTGTAAAATTGGCACAATAACTACACATGATTTTAATTTCAAATGTTACTGTTTGTTTAGATCAGTCCAAAGGACTGAGCTTTAATTATTTCTGCAAAGATCTTAAAGAATACCGTACTACTGTGGCTCTTGATGTGAATATATAAGTATAAAAGATTATTCTATGAATTTATGACTGCATGAATGTGCTACTGCTGCATATTTTTCTAAATGACATACAGTTTTGGGTTCTGAAATGTAATATAACTTTTATTTTGGATGCTTTAATTCCTAACCTTGACACAACCATTTGTGTGTGCGCACTCCAAACACTGGACTAGTCTAACCCTTTCGTCTCATGTTCACAGACTGACAGGTGAGCTTTTAATGGAGAATTTGATGCAATATCATCTAAATGTTTCGAAACAAAAATCTAGTTTCATCTCTTTAGAGACTGACTAAAATCAAATTGCTGACTATAGCGTCACATTTTTGTCAGTAAAGCTGATTAAATGAAACCTGTGCCTGAGCCTTTTTGTTGATTACATTTCTTCGTCCTCTCGAGCATTACTCCCACCAACGTCAAAGCCCTGGGTACCTGCAGTTCTTCTTTCCAGCAGCTGATTTTACTAACATTTATTCAGCCACAGAGGAATGCATAATCACTGAAATCAGCTCTGGTGGTGATTGGATGGAATGAAAACCTGTCGACTCTCCAGTCTCCACAGCAAATGGTAATGAACAATTGCACTTTGTTGATCTATGCTCCTGTTTCTTGCCGTTTTTCTTTTATGTGATGTTTTTTCCTTCTGATTCACATTTGATTGCTTTTTGTGTGAATGTGCTGTATGAAAAAGCTGTTAATACATTCAGGCATACAGATGAGCAAATACTTCTGTGTTGATGTTAGAAGTATCTGGGACTTTTAACTGGACTTCACATTGTTTGGCTAAAAAACAAACAAAGAAGCAAAAAAAAAGAAAAACTATGGCAGCCATGCTAAACTAAATACTGAGAGCTTAAAGTAGAAGCAATATAATGTAACTCTTTATCTCTATCACTAGATGGAGCTCAGGATCTTTTATTTTTATAGCTTTCCAGAGCACAACAATTTACATATTATTTCCATATTATTCAACAGCACCAATACTAAGTACAAACTATTAATTTATTAACAGCAAACTGAGGTACACTGTTTGGGAAAAAAAGGTCTTTGACGTCATGCTATCTCATTATAATAAAAATGTCATATAAAATGAGAAACAATGCAACAATATAAAAGGAACGTAGTGGAATATATGATTTATATTGCCATGTAGGTCAGACATTCTAAGCTCCTCTGAGTCATGCCTTCATGCTTTGCTCCCTTTGCATGCTGGAGGCAGACATGAAGCTCAGCCTAAAACTCAGTGAGCATTTCTGCAAGAGGGAAAGATATTCCCTTTGGTTCTGCCCGACACGATGTGGCATCTGTGGGTTGTGTAACTCAAGTGGAAGGGAATTAAAAAGAAAAGCGGTTCAGCAGTCACCCAGAGTTCACGTGTCTCTCTGTTTTGCAGTGAATTTACACTTTGATGTTGGCACTCTGCAGCCACGCAAATGTCACTGCTTGATTTAACTGTGGCAACTAATTGTCTTTTTACAATTGGATATATATATTATTAAGTACATAAAATCAGTGTATTTGCAGTCAGACTTCACTTCACTTGCAGTGCAAGATGGAAAACCTGGCACATTTCCCTAGTTTTTGATTATATGCCTTGCCAGCTTCATACCGTTAATACTGATAACAAAGCTGTTGCTTGTCCTTGGGAAACGGCTTCTGTTTAAATGTTGCTTAAAGTGCCAAGCCATAGCAGTGTGCAACATGGGTCAAATGTGGTTTTTATTTATAACCAAGGTCCTTGCAAGGTTCACATTAACCTCCGAGTCTTATTTACTGTACCTGCTGGGCCGTATTAAGCAGAGTCCAGTTAGAGCTGGATGTAATTTGCGAAAGCCCAAGCCCAGATGTCCAGATTTCTTGGACACATTAATTCATCAATCCAGACAAAGGGTCTAAGCAGTCTGTGCCGCATTAGCCACTGTCTCGTAACTCTCTTAAAACCTGGCTCCTGGGGTCAAACTTTTGAGCTTCTTGCCAATTAAGGGCAGTTGTATGGTAAGCAGATCCATTCCTCGTGTGCCCGGAGGAATCACTATGTCTTATTTCATTCTAATTCCACTTTCCATCATGTTTCTGGAGCAGGACATGATGGAAATGGCTTGTGACAGTTCTGACCCATTTGGAGGTCTTTCGACACAACATGAACGGGTGAACTCTTCCTCCCTCACTCACACTGGCCTTAATGTCCTTGGTGGCCACATACAGTTTTTCATCTTGCAGCCAACATTATGGAAAATCTGCAGTGATTTCCTGCTTCCAAATCTGTCTGCCTAATAGGGACATTTTCTGCAATGTGAAAATACTGGACAGCAGCTCGCATGAATTTTCAGAAAACCCAGAAAACATACCTGCTTCAGGCTATGCATGTGCCAGTTTTTAATGTATTTAATGTTTTTACGCTATGCCTACTTCTTCGTAATCTTTCATGCATCTTTAGTTACTTTCCTTGTTTCTTTTGACATCTGGACCAAGACCCTTATTAAGAACTTTCCCAGCTGGTGGCTAGATGTTTTCATATAAAGTGAAAACCCAATCAAAGTTATAACGTTACTCTTTCTGGTTTGTTTGGCTCAGACTTTCGTCCAGATGTTCGGCAGAATTTTTTTTTTTTTTTTGTATTTGAACCTTTTGAACTGATTTTAACTGACTAACTGGTTCACCATCACTTACTGCTATTTAATTTCAAACAGAACTTTGATGATGTTGCATAAGAATTTTGAAAAGGTTATTCCAGCTCAGTGTGATGGTGATTGGCTTGTAAGGATTATGTAGTCTAGTTCTTCATATGCGCATGAGTGGAAAAAAGCTTAAAATTCTTCCCAATCCCACTACAGTGCCACTGGATACATTTTAAAGTGCTGTATTAAATTTAAAGAAAAGAAAAGAATTAGCTATAATTGCACAAAAACTGATCAATGAATAATTACAATTTTAAAATATGATTAAAAGGCATGCTCGAATGCTCAAATGCCAAAAAATATGTGAACAAAAATGTAAAAAATCAACACAAACAGATCTGTTCCTTAGCTATGTTTACATGAAGCCAAATATTGTCTCACATTAGTTTTATTCTATTTAGGCTTTTAAACCATTCTACAAACACCAAGATCAGATTTAACAAACACAGACAAGTTTCAGACCCTTACATTAACCTTTACCTCACCTAATCAGAAGAAAAACTGTACTGTATTAATAACTTAGTCTGCTAACTTTCAGACTGTATGCATCCTATGTTGAATACAATTAAAGAATAGGAAGAAACGTCCTCAGTGTTAACATAAATGTGTGGGAAAATAGACCTCTCTTTCTAAAATAAGAAAAGTTGTTTGTTTTTTTTGACATATTCAACATTTGTACACGAAAAAAAAACTGTTGGTCCAAAATCTTAATTCAGAATCGTTTAGGTAAGAATTAAAAAAAAAAAGTGTGTATGTAACCACTTACACTGTCTGTTATGTGGAAATAATAATTTAATAATACCTCTTGCTAACACTAACTTTGACATTATAACAAATATTGATACTGTGTGAATAAATCTATAATATTGTAAATAACTGTATGATTATTATTTCTGTATGCGTCAGCATATGGTAACAGGCAAAATTATAAATGAATAGAACTGATAATTGCCATTTAACTTTTTTCAATGTTTAAAAAAAATATTGCAATTGTAAGTGTCCATTCTGTTTTAGTACACATAACTGAAGTAAAACATTCACATTATGAGACCACTAGCTATTGTAGAATATAGTTTCATGCTCACAAGTTATTTTTTCTGGTTGTTGATGCCTGCAAATATTGATCATCTAAAAATAAGTTTAATAATTGTGAAATTTTAAATTTAAAAATAACACATACTGAGAAGGCAACCCTAAAATTCCACTGCTTGGAAAAAATGAAAATCTGATAAGAACAGATATGGTGGGAAAATGCCACTGAAAAATATAATATAATAACTGGGTGTGATTTTCAGATTCTTTTTAATGAGGCATCCACATCCCCCCTCTAGATAAACACCTGGTGCTTTGTTAGTCCGTCTGTTTTCCTGTGTGTGCTCGTTGTGCCTACCTTTGTTTCTTGGAAAGGTGTTTTGTTTTGACTATTTGAGCTAGCTTTCTGGATTCTGTTTTTGCAGATTTTTCTACATTTGAATCGGCTATTACATGGTCATTTTTTCTTCTGCATGCCTGCCTTCTGGATATAGGTTCTTTTTTTTACACTACTGCAAATGCAATAAGCCGTTAGTACAGCCCAACATCTGACTATTTTCATTAAAGAAAAGAAGAACAACATGAACTTGGCTGGTTCGCAACTCTTTTCTGTAAGTGGTTACACCAGTTGCAAAGGAGGGCTCTGGACGTAGTGTGGTAGCAATGAATTATGCAAAGGACAAGAACGCTACAAATCCCCCTTATCCCTATTCAACCATAATTCAGTCTACAACAAAAAAAACATTGCTTAAGTACCTGAAACATTCCTAAATTAAATGAATTTTCCAATATAAAAATGCTACCGTCACTCACGTAAAAACCTGTAATCTTCTTTGCACCCATCTTTCCCTCCACCAAGTGTACTTTATGTTCTTCCCTGCTCAGAGAAAAAAAAAAATCTATCAATTTGTTCCAATGCTGGACTGTGCTGGGCCCATAGTCATCAAGGTATAACCAAGTGGGAGAAATTATGGGTGGTCAAGGGTAGCAGTTGAAAAGGGTTGGGTGTACCCCCCTCCACTGAACTCCTGAACCTCTCCCCACTCCTCATGGGGTAAACCATTTAACACACACGCCATTCTCCAGCGGGTCAGGTCGAGGTCTCCAGCCTTTCACGCGTCGGCTGCTAATGAGGTTTCAAAAATCTCTGAGCAAGGTGAAAGGAGCCTGACCTACACTCAAGAAACGGAGCTGTGGAGAGATGGCAGCGCTGTTAGTCAAATCACTTCTGACACAAAACCACAGAACAATGTGCAGTAGGAAGGCTCCGGGCATACACTGAGAGAAGTGATGCTAACTTAAATGTTTAATTTGACCTAAAATAATCATCTCTGGATTTGCAGCTGCTTTTGAGACAGACATGAAGCTCATCAAGTCCATTTTGATGTGTATGCAATGCGACATTCATGAACATGAAAGCATTTACTAAATCTTTAGCCATGCTTTTAGCATTGGTGAAGTTACTACAGAAGATTTAATTTTTAAACTGTAGGAATTTGAATTATTTCCTGAGGGACTTTTTCCCCCTTTCTTTTTAGGAAAGCTCATTGTGAGCTCAAATAAATCCCATCAGTGTAGGACTTGTACCGCTGAAGGTTAAATAACCCCTCTCTTACAGTTTTCTTTTTCCATAAAACACCCGGTCAGGCATTTTAAATGTTACAATTCTCAACATAAATACAGCACTCTATTGAGCAAAGACAGAAAGCAACAACTAAGCAGAAGTTTAGCTAAACTGGTTTCAATCTGGCTTGTAAACCAAATAAATTATTTTTGAATGAGTTTTTATGAATCATTTTTTTTGCCCTTTTAGGCTGTGTAACCGAGCAAAATATATTGCCACGAATCCAAATATTGCATGCACAAGGGGAAAATGAAGCTTATGATGATTTGAATCTTGTATTTTAAAAGGATTAAAAACACTAACAGGTGGAATATTAAAGCAAAAGAGAGAGAAAGAGAGAGAGAGAAAGATCCTTTGCACCTACAGTGAGGGCATCCTGGGGCTCTGTTGTACTGATGAAACTCTTTTATCCTGATGAGAGTGGTCTCTTCCAGATTGCCAGTTCCCTGAATGATCTGTGAGCATTATGTGAATCATATGCTAAAGATTTCTGTGTCATCTGATAGAAGCAGTGTGTCTGGATTAATGGCATCTCCACTAGAAGTTCCAGGAAGTTGTAAATACAATGGCTTAACAAAGATTTCCTGACAGCATGCTGTGGCCCAATTCCTTACTAAGAAACTTATGTTAGCTTTTTTCTTTAATCTTTCACCCATCTACATGCCTGCTCTGTCATGGGTAGATGGGGCCACCACTCAGTACACTTAAAAAACGATGTAGAAAAAAACAAACAAACCCCATGTTAGCTATTGAATGTAAGCAAGCTAGCTATAGCAACAACTTACTTTAGCTTTTCCTTTTCATTATGACTAAATGTCTCATTTGTTACTAAGGTTTTGCTTTGGGTTTGTCAGCGATGACTTTAAAAAATATATATATATATCATCGGGGTAAAAACAAATCAGAATTGGAGATATTAGCTGAAGTTTTCTTACCTGCTCTTTTCGGCTGTTTTTTCCCCTCAGTGCATTAGCTTCCTTGCGTTAGGTGTTTTCAAAAGTGTCACTCGGCTTAGCTTTCAAATTGTTTTTTTTTTTTTTTTTTTTTTTTACATTTACTCTAATAATTTATGTTATTGGGCAATTTTTGATCAAAGTATCAAACGTAATGTTAACCTAAAATACCACATTTTGCTTTTCTCAATTAATATTTAATTTGAATAAGAATTGTATCTAATGCTAGGAAAAAGTAATCCTCGGCATTTCAAGTGATTAGGTTTTGAGCGATTTGACATTATTTTAAATTGCAAAAGAAATAATAGTAAAGTAAAATATAAAAAGTATAAAAATATATATATATATATGAAAAATAAAAAAAATATTTACTTACAGCATTTATTTGTAGCTGCCTTTTACTTGATTAAATTAAATGCCAGCTGACTAGACTACTGCCACAGAGACACATTTTTATTACATGTAAACTTAAAAAAAAAAATCTTTAGAAATGACTTAACCAGTAATTATTTGTCTGGCAGTGCAACAGCCAGAATCCACTCATGTTTGTGACACCACATATTTTTAGATAAACACTGTAAAACAGACGTTAAAAATGCTGTTAATGATGATATTTTAAATCAATAAATAATGAAAAAAACCTTATCGACATTTTCTTTTTATTACAGATGTTTTTTTTCTTTGTGTTTTTTTTTTATTGAGGAGAGTCAAGTTGGGCTTTCCATTTTTAGAAAATAAACCAATGACAATATTACAAATAATGAAATTGTTACATCATTCACAGGGTTACAGTCAATATACATTTATACAGAAATACAGGATCTCCCACATCAGTCACAGTGGTCTGAACCAGCACTGGTCTATAATATAGGCTTTAACAGACCAGAGGAGCACACAGAGATCCCCTGACTGCACTAACCAACAGCCAGAGTGGTAGTGGTGGAGTGAGGGACTGGGGTAGGGTGAGAGAAACAGAAGGCAACACAAGTGACAGGATGCCATACTGGAAGAAAAGTTTGTTCAACTGAGGGAAAGACACAGGGCTGCTCTGAGCAGCAGCCAGCATTTGTCCATCAGCAGCAGCTTTCTGAAATGTCCTAAACACTGGTAATCTGGCTGCTGCAGCATTCGCAAACTACTTGGACCTGAAAATGTCACTCCAACGAGATACATTTGACCACCACGGCAGTAGAGGGCGCTCTGGTACTTCAGTCTTCAGCCATTAAAGAGGAGCCATTTTCTGCCACAACAGGAGCTAGACTTCAAGGTCTGACCAAACTGTAGTAAGGTGGCGTCCATATGCAGCCCAGTTGCTGGCACAGCTCGTGTTTATGCACACGGTCGCGTAACTGTAACACTGAGGCTTAACGGTTTTTCTTCGTCCTTCAAAAATTGGCACACGGTGAGGACAGAGCTGAGTGGTTTTACTTTTCTTCACAGATGTAAAAGGAGAAAGTACAACATGTTTCTCTGAAAAATGCAGAGACAAAATGTGTGAAACCATCACTGGCATCACCACCACACTGCATCTACTTTACTACCCATAGGAAAACAAGGGAAACTGGAGTCTGCATGTGTAGATGCCGTATTTTTGCTGCGGTAGGACTACACCTGTTGAGGTACTCATACATGCGGTTTTTTGTGGGGGAGGTGAATGGTAAAAAGCAACTGCTCTGAAAGAAAAAATAAGCAAGTGAATAAAATAAAGAGCACAAAGACCCTTCTGTATTTACAAGTCATCAAATTTCCAAGTGATTGAATATTCTGATATATACTACTGCACTTCTGAACTGTGAAAACCATTTACAAAAATGGAAAAGTAATTTCATTTAAATGAAATATTCAGTCTGATTTCAGAGGCAATAAAAGAATAATCACATTGAGTGAAAATTCTTTTAGAAACATGCCTGTCATAAAAACTGCACTAGCTGAATCACTAATTCATTTTCTATACATTTTTCAATAGCCTAGAAGTTGAACATAAGGGTTCGCTGGTCACTGCTCTGATCTGCAACAATACTTTTTTGTGCCACGAGAATCATAAGATACATAGAGCAGACACTTCATGCTGCATTTCCAAACACTCCAAATTCAAACGAAAGATTTAAACTCCAATATATGAAATGAAAAATGAAACAAAACCAAACTTTCAGAAAAAGAATTCTCTAAGCTGCAAGAAGTACAGACAGTATGGACCAAAAGAAATTGAATAATTTCAGCACTATTCCACCGCTGCGGCATGTCTGCCCACCCTGTTTTAGGTACTTCCTTGAAGCTAACGTCAAGGATAATTGCTTGATTAATAACTCACAGTCTTGGCAGCATCCAAGGACAAGCATCTGAATGAGCTTTAATGGGGCTGGAGCGAAACCTCACCAGCCTTGTGTATACTCGAGTCTAATTTCTTAAGTGTTTTTCCTGACGACAGCATATTTGCTGTACCATGAGAACGTACAGCCTCAACTAAATAAAACTGATGAGCTGTTAAGTATTGGGAAATGGAAAGGGAAGATAATCAAAACTTAGGAAAAAAAAGAAGACTACATGTTGGCATCAGTGGCATTTAGGTCACAGCATCACTTCTCACTCGCTTCTCAGCTATGACTTAACAGCTCATGAGTCTCCTCCTCCAGTTTCATATGTTATGAAAAGCTTCCAGGGAAATATTTGTTCGATGTGTTGTACCGCAGATGAAAATAACCAAGCAGAGCATAGAACAGAAAAAGAATGAAAATACCGCCATCCACTCTTGGCCTTAAATTCTCTGGACAGGCAGGGATAATGAAAGGTAGAACGACAGTGGAGCAGTAACTGAGGTTTCTCACTTTCTTTAAGAGGGGCTTTGGTGCTAAAGCTGTCTCGGGAACTCCTGTCTACATCTGAGGATTTGGTGCAAGCAAACATGGAAGCATTGTCCGGTCCGGAGGAATCTTACTCTCATACTCAGTGGCATGCAGCATTAGGACAAGACATGACACAACTGCCCCACGCATGAGTGGCAGTTCGCCTGCTGCTGTAGATTCTTTTAAAATCGCCAAGATGAAACCGGACAACTGTTGGAAGCCGACTGTGTGGAGATCAGTGGAAGCGGCAGACAGGTGGCCCACAGGCATGTCTGTGATCAAGAGGACGGGGAAGGAATCAGTGCCTGGACAGAGCAGCAGTGATCAGGGTGCGGCTGCCCCGCTGTGACCAGACACATCTGACCGATGGCTCACAGCTGGACATCCATGTCTGGCTGTCAGGTCTCAGAGCGCAGCTCAGTGGGAGCTCTCCACTGCTGATAACATTTAGTGGCTATGTACATAAACCCCCATCTGATTCAACATTCACCATCGCTGGAGAATGACTGCATTGCTATACACTCCATCTTTCCCCCCCATAACCCTTCCAACAGGTTACTGACCACAACACAAACAATGACTGAGTGCTCTGAACTTATTAGACAGTACCGGTCACAGGAAACCATAAAATAAATGCATATACTGTCTATTAAATAAAGCCAAGGCCTGTTACATGAAATTGCCATTTATCTACATGGTTTTGTGCACCAACATGATTCAAAAATAATTTCAAAGCATTTATGGAAGATCCAGAGTGTTTTGTTGGAGTCACACAGTAGACTCAGTGCAGAAAAAAAAACTTAAAGTAATAATAGCAGTTCATTGATACCAATAGAGAAATTAATACAACGCATTGCATGTTTTTCCATTCAGTCAACATCTCGCTGAAAAGTCTATTCATGAGTGGGATTGTGTGTGCGAGGGGAAAAAATGTACGAATTTGTTTACAAAAAGAAAACTGGCAGAAGAAGACCGAATATAATGCAGACGCATTACACTCTGTAAAGTGTGTCAAATCTAAGCTCTTACCAAACAGAGTTCTAGTAATTGCAGCAAATCAAAGCACTGTGAAATTAAGCACTCACTCAGCATGCTATCAAACAAGTCCCGACATTTCGGGAGCGACTGCTTCTTTGTGCATGTGTTATGCATGTGCACATGCGGACACACAGCACTGGAGATGAACATGAGGGAGGAAGCTATAACAGGGACTTAATGCATGTGGATTCTAATGTATAACCTGTCTCTTTTTGTACGACTACACAGGAATTCAATTTGCTTAAAAAAAAAAAAATCAAGCAAATAAACTCAAGACCCCCACCTTTGCAATCAGTTCTTCTACTCCTGAACTGTTTAATTACAATAGCTATCTCTGAGTCACCGTTTTATGGCAGGTCATGTGCATTTGATATGTACAGTACAGGATCATGATTGGGGTGCAAAATACTTCTATTTGGCAGGCTGTGAGGGAAAAAAAACACTTTAATTTTCTTTAGTGAGAGGAAGCATGGTGAGAGGGAGTCTTCATCACAAAATATCACACAATATAGAAAATTACTTGCAATGAGATTTTTTTTTTTCCTTTTTCTTCAGTGTTGATTTCACTGTTTGTCAGTCTGATTGAAAGTGTTTTTGACATTGTCTGTGGCAAAAGTTGTCTAGTTCACTCTTTTATATCATCTTTCCCGGGGAAACAGTTGGGTGTACACATCGGATCACCTTGTCTCCTCCACACCTTGCCTTTCAGAAAACCACAGAGAATTTCTGTGTTTTTGCACAATGTCCAAAATTAAAAACGAAAACAAAAAAAAACCAAAATCCAGACCTTGTTGAGGGCAGTCTCCTCAACTCTTCCTTGTGTTCTTTTTTGTTGCCCTTTTAAAGGGTAGCTTTCCTACTCAGTTCATCTAGTGTTCAACCTTATATCATCTATAAATTTAGATAAACTCCTTTCCTTTTTCAGTTTTTCTTCTTTTTTTTGTTTAAAAAATTCTTTACAAAATGATCAGAACAAGCAAACCCCCCCAAAAAATAAAATAAAAATAAAACAACATCAATGAAAAAAGGTGGAAGATTGAAAAATGCGTTGCTGGTCACGTCTAACCTCCCATGTTTCTGGCTCTAAAGGTGGATTGGCTGTGGGCGGTCTGATGCTTCTTCACAAGGACTTTTGTATTCCTAACTCTCCACAGATGATCCCAAGGATGGAGGGAGAGTCAGGGTAAGGGGATAGGAGGAGCAGAGAGGGAAGTGGAAAAGGGAATGGGAGATGAATGGCAGTCTGGTGGGAAGACCAGACACATTGTCACATGGAAAAAAAAAAGAAAAGAAAAAAAAACATCAACTCCATCCTCTGCACCCAGAGCCCTGCATCCCAACCGCCTTATTTTTCCCTCTGCTCCACTTGGGCGGGTCAAACCTCCACCGACTGGATCTGGTTCATCTGTGCCCGCATCATCTGGACACTGTTCAAGATCTTCTTTTGATGGCCTGCTAACGTCACACCAACCCTCAGGATGTCACTGGAAGTCCAGACAGAAGCAGATGTTAGGCTGATGTTACCACAGGCTATAAAACAGGCTTTCACGACCTATTATTCCATCTATCTTTCAATCTTTCCATCCACCCACAATATGCATCTAAAAGACAAACGGGCATTTGCCAAAAAAAGTCAGAAATTGGTAGCAACATATCACCACATATCACAGCATAATATGACAGCATAAGACATGACACAAGCATTACAACTGAAAAAAACACATGTATGAAAAAATGGTTTGACAGTAATCGAACAAAAGCATGAATGATTTTGACAAGACACAGTTGTGTGTCCATGCACTGAGGTTAGAAATAAAACAAAAATAAAGCTTGAATGTCAGTTTTATTGTAAAGGAAGTCTTCTGGCTGTCTCTCACCACTAAATCGAATGTATACAATGCCAAAATCGCAACAAGTTTTTTCTCTAAAGTCTACCATAGAGAACATCCGTTACAAAGATCATGAGTTCCTGCTGAAATATCCAGTCCCACATTGTCTCAAGGCTTCGGCCCCAAATATCACTTGCTTATAATGTGTTTCTTATCCATAAAATAATTAGTTTTCTTTCTCCTACTGCTAAGTCTCAGCAGTAATCACAGTTGTTGAATTACCCATTACCATCTGTTTTCTTCAAAAGAACTGAAGCTCAACATTTCTGTGAAACAATGTCAGGCATGTGATACTGTTATACACTGACAGCAATTTTTTTTTTTTATCCATTTCTCTACATGTGGCACTCTTAACAAGATTTTATTTTATACGTTTGGGGTAATTGTTCTCCTAGTATTTCATGAAACCGACCCCACATTCTGATGTTTCCTCTAAATCTTTAAAGCGAGGTCAAAGAGAGGCCTGCTGAACACATGGCAGAGAATAAAGGGTGATTTTATAGCTCTGAGCTATTGTGCCGATGGTTCAGCCTTGCAACTGCATTATTACAATCTGCTAATTACATGCAGTGCTTGCGTCTTTTCTAACAGGCCAGAGGCAGAGTTTTAGGGATATATGAGACTCAGCAAACCCACTTCTTGTGATCTTTTTTTTTTTTTCTTTTTCCTTATCGTATCCAGAATACCAGCAATCATCAGCACTTACTCCATGGTCATCTGAGACACCACATCAAATGTAGTGAAGTCCGCATTGGCAAAGCTGTCTTTATACTGGCCCATCTTGATGGCGTCCAGCCACTCATCCACAGTGCTGAAGCTGGAGAAGTCTGGGATGCTGCGGTCCAGGAGAGGGAGATGAACACTGAAGGGGACACAAGCGGGGCCCGTTAAGAACAACGATAATACAAAATGGCAGTTTGAACATCAAAGCCAGTCTAGACCACCTGGGTATGATTCAAAGATGAATTATTACATTACATTTTCAAAATGTGAGACGGAACTTACAAAAATCCCACCGGCCTTATCCATGAACCAATATTTTCCAAAGTGATTCCTCATAAAGGGTATTTTCCAAATGAAGTGATAGGCTTCAGGGAGCCAATATATTCACTCAGTCTGTGTGGAAAATCTGGCCCTTAGTCCTGCAGTTCACCACAAACTAAACTACAGACGGGGATAATGGAAATCAGTAAACCCTGGCTCTCAAAGGAAACTAACACCCAGAGCAGAAACGCTTCAAATGTTTTGAAAATTTTGAAAGTGCTTCAATCGAGGATTTGCCTGAAGCATTCGTGGGAAGGATCTGATCTATCAAACCAAGGCTTTAATTTACATAACCGCTCGGCGCCATGGGAAACAAGAGACAAAAGTTGACGGTGCTGTGGATGACACTGTAGCAAGAGGACAAATTTAGAAAGAGCAGAGTCTTTTCATGGAGAAAAACTCTGATGCTTATATACTATCATTGACAAAATCTGTTTTTCACTCACCCTGAAGATAAAGGGGTCATCGCCTTCAGTGTGTTAGGATTACGGATCATCTTGTCAAGGTTGTTAACAATCTGGCTGAACTTGGGCCGGTTGTTGCGGTCTTTCTGCCAGCAGTCCAACATGAGCTGGTGAAGGGCACTGGGACAGTCCATGGGCGGGGGAAGCCGGTAGTCCTGCTCAATGGCGTTGATGACCTGCAGGGGGAGACACAGATTTCTAAGGGCCGCTATGAGGCTCTACAAAGAGGAAACTGATTTT
Source organism: Oreochromis aureus (assembly GCF_013358895.1). Lineage (NCBI taxonomy): Eukaryota > Metazoa > Chordata > Actinopteri > Cichliformes > Cichlidae > Oreochromis > Oreochromis aureus. Next base: position 30,975,694 of record NC_052946.1, read on the forward strand.
TAGGGAGAAGAGATTTAAGAGCCAATTCTGGAAGATGTGAAGACATCTTTCCTTTATTATAAATAACAATATGATAGTTTAAAATACTGAATTACATGGGCTACATTTGAAAGTATGGATGTTTGTCTGACAATATACTATAATACATTACGTTATTAGATTGTTAGTTGCAGCAGTGCTTTTGAAAATAAAATCATGTAAGGTAGGACAAGGAAAAACAAAACAAAAGATTTACATTTTTATTTTTTGGTAAACTTTACATGTATTTATTGATATTTCTAAGACTTAGAGAAAAAGAAAAGTATCTTTGTTCAGAGTGCCAAAATAATGGCTCATAAAACTTTGAAAAGTTACAAGAAGCAGCTGCTTTTTATTGGGAAATTAAATCAATTTAATTTTTTAACGATGTAGTATCCCACGCCTAAAAAAATAAAAGAATTCTCAATATTTCCCTAACAAATACAGTTATTAATTATTATTATTTTAGCTTTATAGAGTAATGACCCATCCACAGTAAAAATTCATCACAGCCACATCTAACACCAAGTAAATGCTGGCGCTGATGCTTTCATTTCTGATTAAATGAAAACATCAGTTAAGCAGTGAACTGCTACAGCCATTACTTTGTGCATTAGTGTGCAAAGCAATGGCTGAAATATTTAAATTACTTTTAATTACAGTTATTCCATATATATAATATATGTGGAATATTTTTGTACAGAATTCACAATGTTAATTCAGATTTTGAAGAGGTGTGAAACTCTAGTTAGGTCAGTAGGAACGTAAACCTTATTCCAACAGCTTTACATTTCCCCTTACACTCTGCCAACAGTGACTTAATCTCCGGCCTTTAAAATGTATTTAATGCTTTCTCCCCATTAAGCCACCTTAAATATGTGTCTGACGTGTGCCATGGATGTTGTTGGTCGAGGGAGCACACAGAGGTGGTGCACGGTTAACAGAGTGAAACAACTCAGAGGACACTTGTGACAAGGATGCCCAATCCCCTGCTCATTATCAGGACCATTAAAGAAGCTCCATTCAGACCCAGATTAATCTCATTCATGAGACCTCCAAACGAGGACCCCGATGGAGCAGAAACACTATCTGGAGCTGCTAATAAGATAACTGTTGAGGTCCTCAGTCCCTCTTAGCACATTAGTGTTCTCACTTTCAATTTGAAACTATTTTCATTATCTCTCTCCCCATAATTTGCTCTCCCCTCCACTACCCAGAGGGAGATAGAAAATGGAGGCTCCAGTCAAGAGCAGAAATTGTCCACTGAGCAGGGCTGTGCATTTCAAATGATCTGATTATGTCTCTGTGGCGAGTGCGGGGAAATTTTCATATAAAGCCCATGTGTGAAAGCTGCTGTTTAGCTAAGGGAAAGCAGATACGATGGCAAAATGCCTCTCTAAGGAATTTGAGGCTGTAATGAAACTCAGAAAGCCAAAAATGTACCCGTAGTAAGGCCTCATTTAAAATGTTTCGAGGGGAACTTTGTCTAAAGAATTAAGAACAGCCAATTTAAAAATTATTTCAGCAAAAATTAAATACATACATCTTGATTAGTCATGTCCCAGTAAGGCCTCTCTCCGTAGGACATGACTTCCCACATGACAATCCCATAGCTCCACACATCACTAGCAGAGGTGAACTTTCTGTACTGGATAGCTTCGGGTGCAGTCCATCGGATAGGGATCTTCCCTCCCTATGAACACAAAGGGCACAACCTCAGCGAAAGACGCAAGACCGAAACCTGACCGTCACAGTGTCCTGGCTCCGGAGAGAGACACTGTTCATGGCAACAATGCTGATGGTAATCCAAACTGGGAGATGGATATAACAAAACCCCTGGGAGGAAAGTGTGGTACATGAAATACTGGAGAGAGAGGAAGTAAAGAACAGGTGAAGGGGTGATATTTGTCTTGATAGGGAAAGCAGTCTGGGAGTGCACTGTAGTATGCACGTCAGAGCTTGACTTAACCCTTAAAATGACCTATAAAACTTTTTGCCTGCAGCAGACGTGGTCATTTGCAAAATCATGTATATCGTTTAGAAGACACAGTTTTATTGACTGTTTGTGTGTCTCGTGTCTCATTAGGTGAAGGTAAGACTTGATTCTTTCATACCAAAGCGCTAGTGTAAGTAGGATCCGATGTATCATCCTCGAGGAAACGTGAAAGGCCGAAGTCTGACACCTTGCACACAAGGTTGCTGTTGACCAGGATGTTTCGGGCAGCAAGGTCACGGTGCACATAATTCATGTCGGCAAGGTATTTCATGCCCGAGGCGATGCCGCGTAGCATACCAACAAGCTGGATCACTGTGAACTGCCCATCGTTTTGCTGTAAAAGAGATATATTGAGTTACAACCGCGTATTACATGGAGGGGTTCATAAAGAGGAGAAATTCTGGTTCACAGCAGGACAATATGTGCATACAGTTAGACCATCAGTGCAAATTCATCTCTAGATTTGTCATTTCTCAACCAAGTTTAAAAAAATGTGTTTTCGGGATCATCAGTCATGGTTTAATATATGTAAAAAGAAAAAAAGAAAAAGTTTCACTGTCTTGCCTTAAACTTTTTTTAAACTTTTTATTAAACTTAAAAGAAAAAGTTGTGTGTGTCCAGCTTGAGACTCAAAAAGACTATACCTAAAAGGACTTTGTCAAAAAAATACATCCAAAAGGGACAGGTGCTGTGCTCATACACTACAGGCATCATCTATTTGATGCACCAAATAAAATGTGACATTTCAAGCACCACTGGTGATGAAGAGCAGTGGTGTTGAAATGTCACATTTTTTATGCTTAAAGCTTTTATTTTGTTGCATACAATTTAAACATTCTTTTTTCATAGATGAAAATGTTAATAATGTGATTTTCTTTCTTTTAACTGTTCCACACACTCTGCTAAAAATGTGCTACAAATACACACTTTAGTTTAATATAGTTAGATTATATATAGAAAAAAAACATGTATAGATCTGCCTGAAACCCGAGCCCATAATGTCAGCGTAGAAAGTTACTATAACGTATTAGCTTTCCTTTAACAAAACACATTGAAGACAATGTTTGGGTTTGTACAACTCGGCTCAGCACGGACGGGCAGGACTAAGCTAGGTCTGGCTGGCAGTCTACAGCTGTTCCCCGCCCTGGTTTGGTTAGGGCTTTACCCCATACGTGGGGAGCGTCTGGAGCAGTGGTGCAGCTGTGCCTCCAACTGTGCACACCTGCACTCTCCCCACCACCCACCACGTTGCCCGGAAAACAAAAGATTCCACAGGATGGTGCATGGGAGCTCAGAGCCGGGTGTGAACAGACAAAAAGGCTAAGAAGTAGAATTGGAAGGGCAGGCAAACAAGGCCCAGAGCACAGCCAAATTCCTCTAGCCCATTTCTCTTTCAAACACTTTGCTGCTCATTAGCCGAGTGGATGCTTCTCCTCACGTCAAGCTGCTCCTCCTTGTGTACCACAGCAATTAAGCAGAATGCATTATTCATGAAACTTTTCTCACAAATACACAGTGCCACCTCATCTGAAAGCTATGTTTGCATATACTTTAATTGGAAAGATTCCTCCAAAGTCTTTGGGGTCAGACTAACTGGAAGTAATACCCATGAATTTGTGAATGAAGGTCTAGTGTGACTGATATGAAAGCAGTGTTTCACATTAGAGACAGAATTTCATTTTTTGTACTTTCTCACCTCATATTGAGCTGCAGACACAACCCCCAGCTCTGATCGATCTATTCCTTTCTCTACCTTGCTGCAGGTTTGCTGCAGAAAGCAGCAGGGGAGACAGTCCTCCTGCAGGCAGCTCACTGCAGTGACCATTTAAACAACCGCCCACCAATCACCTCAGAGAAGACACAAACCATGTTCGGAGGCTTTGACACTGTCAGCAACTGTTGTCATAAACTGTCACCATGAGGCGTTGCAGGCGTTCCCTGTTGCTTTGAGTACAATGTGCTGTCAAATATGTTTAGCAAAGATCTAAATATACACAAACACCATGAGCCTCAAGATCAAATTCCAAAAAGAGACGATCCTTTCCCTCTCAGAGGTCAGAGGCAGAATGCAAATAAAGATTTTGAAACCAGTCTGAGCAGTATGCTGACAGGAGCTTGGATGTTTGTTTCTTAAGTCTTGGCCTAGGAAAGTTAAACTGGTGGATATCATTTAAAGAGATCGAGACTGTTCTCTGGTAGTTAATAATTAACCAAAAATACCATAGGAAACAAAGAAGAAAGGCAGTGGTTCTGGTGCTCACTGAGAAAATGGAAATTAAGCAATAAGGCTAGATTAATCCATATAAAAAATACAAATCTACTAGTCTAAGATGCATTTTTATTTCACTCACATCCCAAGACAGATGGTAAAGGTTTGTCTGATATCTCATCTCATAGCCAGTATCATTTTTAAACATCTGACATCTCATTTTAACTCTAGCAAAGTATCTTAATTATTTATGGGGGTTGTAAATGGCAGAGCATGCCTGCCTCATTCTAATATCCTTCTCTGGTTAAGATTATGAAAATTAAAAATCTTGGGAGCAGTCCTTATTTCTTGTCAAGGAGTGGTGGGTGGGAGGGTCTCTGTATCTATAATCTGATATGTATGTGCATCCATACACATTGCAGCATATTAAGTAGAAAGAGTAAACAAAGGTAAAGACAAGAAAAACAGAAAAGTACACAGACAGTGCTGCAGTCTACCTTAAAATGCTTCTATATTTATTATTGGTTTCACTTTGACGAGAAACTCGGAGTAAAAAATGTTAGTGTTGGGGTGAACACACATTCAGTGTGTGTGATGCATGATTGATGAGAACAATTTTGAACACTGTAACTCACTGACTAAACTGGAGAGATTTTATGAATAATATTTCCTTGAACTAAGAAAAAACGAGTGCATAAATGACATCAAATTATTTGAGAAGTACTTGTGTAACTGTCAGTGTGCGTTTGCGTGCACGTGTCTATGTGCAAATACCATTTAGTATTCTTGTTTGTCATGCATCTAAATAACCAACAAACTAATATGGCTGAATGATTCATGTTTTCATATTAACACTGCAATCTGAAAACCATCCTACTTACAAAATGCAAAAGCTGCAATTTTACATTTTGAGAAGAACTTCACAAACTGTAATTAGCAGTGCATTAATAATCAGGAGATGCTAAAAAATTTCAAACTGACAACTGTTCATTTCTTCAACAACCATTGGAGGTAAATTTACTGAAGTGAAGCTAATTAGCATTAATTCCGTGATTTGGCATAACAAGTAAAATAAAAAATAAAATGAAAAACTTGTTTTCTTGATAATAATATGCTCTTATCATAGTAGGGGTGATTGCCTCTTGTCAGTTTTTGACAGGTAGTTAGCAGGAAACTCAGCAGTTGTCTAGTGTAACAGACACTATTGTCAAAAAACTCATTCTGCTAATACCATCACATCAGTTTTTAGGCTTGTCACAATAAAAGCCCTGAATTGAGACCTCTAAGCTTCAAAGCAGTGAAGCAGTTCATCTTGTCAGTGTGTGAAGTTAATGTTACTGTTAGCAAAACAGCTGCAATAAAGAGCTTTCAGTTTCATAAGTCAGTCTGGCTTACTGGCAGTTTGTCATTATTAATATACGGCTAACCATGCAACTAGCAGCAAACATAAATCAGTGCAATAATTATCTCATTTAGTACTATGTAGACCACATAAATTAAAATTTGTAGAAGACAACTAAATCACAGACGCAATATTGAGACAAAAAAAATCTATCATGGATGAGACCCAGGCTAAATAATGCAAACATGTAGTCACTTACTCTGAGGAAAGTGTCCAGAGATCCATTCTCCATGAACTCTGTGATGATCATGACGGGACTGCTCTTCGTGACCACACCTTCCAGATGAATCACGTTAGGATGGTCAAACTGGCCCATGATACTGGCCTCGCTCAGGAAGTCTCGCCGTTGCTTCTCTGTGTAGCCAGACTTCAGTGTTTTTATCGCCACAAACATCTCCCTTTTACCTGGAAGCTTTAGGTTTCCACTGCACACCTCCCCAAACTCTCCTGCAAAGAGGTTGCATAGAAAAAATTGTTTAATTAAAGTTTCCATCAACTCCTATTTAGAAATCAGCAAACATTGCGTCGTATTCTGGCCACGTTTCAGTCAGATTTTTCCATTACCTGCACCAATGACCTGTTCAATCTTCACACAGGATATATCAATCTCCTTCGCAAACTCCCTCACAGCCTCATTGGGGTCCTCATATGTGAACGGATCAATATAAATCTTCATTCCTGGAGTCACTTGTAAAAAAGGAAGGTACAGCTATAATATTTGATTCTTGTGGTCATGCTTACACTGCTGTGGCTTGACAACCAAATGCAGTGAGGCACATTAACAAGCAATTCACCTTGCATTCACACACTCCTGTACAATTATGGGATTTCTGGTGTGACATTCAAGCGATGAAGGTTGAAAGATGGAAGCGGTAGTGTAGTTACAAATAGAGGTTATAAGTAGTGCCTCATGGCTACCGTGCATGGCTATTCAGGCAGCAAGGACATGGTACCTCCAGTCCTATGACAAGGCAGGTTAAAATATATATATAATCTCCTGTGAGTCATAGTGCCATTAACACCCAGGAAAGAAACCTGGACCATATATCAGAATTGCTTAGCCCCACTCCGAGAAATAAATTGGCTATCCTAAGCCCCAGTGCCAGGTAAATTGGCTTAAGGTGGCTTTTAAGCGTTCAGGGACTTAAGTGTCCCAAGTTTTAAATCCGATTATTAAGCTCATACCTACACATCAAGCCAGAGGCTATTTGAATGGATACTGAACTAATGGTCCACTGCAGAGCTAGCCGAGGTAGCAGACTGCCTCAAAACCTGGCACACAACGCTGAAGAAACACGGTGCAGAGATGAACAGATGGAGACGATCTTACCAGGAAACCACCCACCCCCTTTACTAAACCCTAAAATCTCTTCCCAAGCTGTAGCACTGTTTAACAGACCACCTTCATGCGATGGCAAAGACCACCAAGAGCAAGGGCAGAAGTCTGAATTGTGACTGGTGTGAGGACAGAAGGCACACTGGCTTCTGATGTTAATAGCTGTGAAATACCCAAGCCTTTCACTAGCACAGTGAAACTGAAGTAAACTAGAATCCTTTGCACAGAGGGTTTTACACAAAAAAGATGAAGCAGAGTGGTAATTACAAAATAAAATAAACAAATTTAGATTAGGTCATAAACTTGAGCTCAAAACAGACCTCTGTTTCTCCAATCATGCAGGAAAGAGACAGATTAGCTTTAAGATCTTAGATGAAGCAGTGGTGAAATTACTCCTCAGTCCTTTTTCACAGATTTATCTCTGCATTATTGTCCCTATGATATTGTACTGCCTGAAAACGAAGAAAATCATTGAGTAATTTCGTTCATTCAGAGTCTTTTGAATTTTTTAACAATGACAAATGACTCACGTGCATTAGCATGCTAATGGCCTTAACGTGAGTAGAGACTGACCTATTTCTGGCACAATGGATTTAGTTAACTATGAAATGTGTTTCACAGTACAGACACACACACACACACACACACACACACACACACACACACACACACACACACACACACACACACACACACACACACACACACACACACACACACACACACACACACACACACACACACACACACACACACACACACACACACACACACACACACACACACACACACACACACACACACACGGAACGCTGGTTTTGATGTGGTTAAATCCAGGCTCTGAGTGAGCAGATCCAAATAACAAAGTGGGGGACGAGCAAATAATGGGGTGCTGTGCAGGGCTGTAGCCAAGGACACCAGCATGCAAGGTGGTAGCCATGGAGACAGGTGTGTGTGGCGGCATGAGGTCTGAGTGATAGCCATGGAGATGACTATGTGACATGGTAGTCATGGAGACAGGTGTGTCTGGTGCAGGAGGAGGAAACAATGGTGACCGCAAGCAGAGAGGAGTGGTGGTTTACTCACTGTGGCCGCTGGTGTAGTGCTGCAGCTTGTCTGTGTATTCTGAATCTGCCCTGTCAAAGCCACGCCTCCTGGGGGAAAGACAAAGAACTCTAGCACTGGTTCAAGGAAAGGGAGCAGGGAGGAGGAGAGAAACAAATCAAACACCCCCAGGTCTACCTAAACTGAGGAGATACCAACTCCTGCAAGCCAGGACTTGGTGAGCAGAGAAGCCTTTTGCTGTACTGAGAAAAGTATCCAGCTATGCAGTCTTACTAATTCGATTTTCTTTCCAGTACACAACAGTTGGGCAGCTGCATGAATCTGCATGTCTCTCCCTCCTGCCCCAAGTTCATATAACGATAATAGGGGGTGGTGGTTATTGGTAAACACATAAATACCAATTTTCAATTAGATAACCTTGTATGGTAATCGGTAACATCACAGAGACTCTTCAAACAAAACATGACAGAGGTCTTCTTCACAGAAAAATAAATACAGAAATATCAGGTATTGCCAATTACTACAGATCTTCCAATAAATACTTGACACTTTCACCAAAAACAAGTTAATCCCTCATAGACTGTTAAAATCCCCAAATTCAGCTACGAAAAGAAGAAATCTGTGCTCCAGTGCTGTGCTCTAAAAATCGAGTATCTGTTAGCATCTGTCACGTTTCTGTTTATGAATCCAACTTGTAACTAAGCGTGTCACCATAAGCAGATATCTCAGAGCGCCACCCTAAGTTCTGGCTCAAAACAAAACAAACAAACAAACAAAAAACACTAACAAGATAATACTTTGGTTAGATGAAAAAACAATTTTTAAAATTCTGTTTCATCATTAAAATCATAGTTTTAGCCACTGAGCAAGTTTTTAGTATTACAGACTTTACTTAACTTAATATATGGCGCATCAGATCAGATTCTTAGCCATTGTTAAAATTATCAGTGAGAAACCTTTTTGCCTCATCTTTTTTGCACTGTATGATCTACAGCATGTCATCACAATCTATGACGGTGATATGTCTAACCAAAAAAGCCTGCCTATATAGTGAAAAAGAAAAACAAAAATGGGTTAAATCTTCTATAGAACACTGAAAAATTCATCTTGCCGATTCTTCCGTGAATTAAAATGCTGTACAGGTGGATGGCTACACTTTTAATTTAAGCGGCCATAATGAGAACTGAATTCTTAATCTTGCATTATAAACCTCTGGCACCGTCTGAGCGTGAGCATCTAAAGAGCTCTAATTTCAGAGATCCAGACTTTTACATATTATTTCTGCTGCTGCGAGACTGGAACTTATTAAGAATTAATATATGTTAATCAAATTGTTTTCATCGCTGCAAAATCACATTTATGAAGCCATGACCCCGAGTAAGCTTACTAATAAAAACCCAACAAATAAAAAGTGCTCATGTTGCAAGCCTGTTCAGACATTATATCAGCGAGCAGTTTAATAAACTCTGTGCCAGGACTGACTCACCGATTACAGACGATGATGATGACAACCACCGCGATGAGGAACACCAACCCAGCAGCTGCTGAGCCAATGATGAGAGGCAGCTTCTCCTGAATGCTGGTGTTGTATTCCTCTGTAGAAAGAAAAAAGATATATAGATAAACACAGATAAACATGTGTCATGTAGAAATACACACACCCACGCACGCAGAGTCACAAGCTGAAACATATGGGCAAGCGTCTGAGCCACTGCATATGGAGGGAGCAATGGGTGACAGACAAACATACGGCTGGGTGAACCGATGAGCATTTTGGCATCTTGACTGGTTGCATGCACCATTTTCCAAAGCACAGTGAATGTGTTCAGATGCCACAGATATGGACAAATCATCTGGCAGAAAGTGTGTGAAGTGAGGAGAGAGAGCATGTTTGGGTGAGACCCAGACTGATCAGGCAGCCAAAAATGGGAAACCAGCTACTGAATGTGCACACAGCCACGGCGCCAGATTCTTTTCTTGAGTACCACGAATGATAAACAACTTTGCAATCTTCCAGACAAATGGGTGTGTGAGTTCCCCACAGCTTTTCCTGTGATACAGTATATGGCATTTCATAAATAGTTCATAATACGATGTAATGTAGGTGGTAGTAGAAAAAACCCACATTTATTAATGAACAATATTCACCACCAAGATGTTATTTACAACTACACCGTGTTTGTATTATTTATTTTTATTATTTACAAAGATGTGTGGGGCTAGAAGTGTTGCCTAAATCATTAATAACATATAATAAACTCTTTGGAGTCTTCAATCATTCATCAAGAATAAAGTTAGTGCAAGTGATTGATAGTGTGCTGATGTCTGAAGAAATGTGCTGGATTATTATAGGTTGCTGCAACTCTGATGAGAATTCACCAATGTAATAATTTCTCTGTACAATTGTATTTGTTTTTTAAACTTTGATGTGGATACAGTTTAACAATTAATTAAAGCATCTGTGCTTTTGTTTTGAAACCCCAGTTTCAAAAATATAGTTACAAGCACAGTAGTTTCTGTTTTTTAGGTTTTTTAAAACTTTTCGTTTGTTAGTCATTTTTCCTTTCGTCTTCTTTCAAACACACACACACACACACACGTTATAATCTCTGTTTACACAATATTTACAGGTACGAGACAGTTTGATACCTGTATCATTAGCACGGCATCAAGGATATTTGTATTAAAGGCTGAAGACGGCACCGCAGGCACAGGAAATATGATGTTCAGAGGGGGAAAACCCAGGCTTGGTTCTAAAATTAAACAATTCCACTGATGTCTGTTCTTCATCTTTAGTTGTATCACAGTACAAAGATAAGGTATCGCAGTACCTTGTGTTTTACTTGAAAGCTTAAAAACAAAAAAAGCTAATTTTTTTTCTTTTCATAAAGAAATCTGTTTAACAACACAAAGGAAAGAAATCTGCGGCGCTGAAAAGGAGGATAGTAATTATTATACAAATAAAATATTTAAGATTTCTCTTGCTGAAAAAGGGACACGATGAAAATAAGAATATGACTTCAAGGCCTGTCTTATATGGTTTCGGAGTATTGGGATTGTTTACGCCACAACATGCTTCCTTCGCATTCCCGCAGCTGTCTGAATTCATACTATACAACATGGTGTGTCGGCAGGCCACGCATGAAAGGTGATAACAGCCCTGCGTGCTCTGGTGAACATTGGCTGAATTCTCACCCTCAGTCATGGTCTGGAAGTACAGTTTGCCACTGTAACGTCCAAACCCAGCTACGGTGCGGGCCCGGACCTGGAACACGTAGATGCTTCCTGGCTTGAGGCTGCGGATGACTGCAGTGTTGGTCTGGCTTCTGATAGCGGTAGAGTTATATTCTGATTGGTCCTGCAAGAAAAAAACATGTTAAAGAAAACAAAATGTTACATTTGGGAACATTAGTAATAACAGTCTTATAAGAATTATTAACTACTTCTTAAAGTAGAACCCAGAAGAGACAAATAATTCAATAGCATTGACAAGCGCAGCATCTAGCACTTATAAGGAATTTTTAAATAATATATATGTATATTTTTCTTATCTTCATTCATCACGCTGTGTTGTTTTAAACTGTGCATATATTAATCACATTGTACCTGCAATGTTTGGAGCTGGAACAGTGCAGAGAAAAAAAAGCACTGATAAATTTCCTGACTTCTCTACATTTCTTTTACATTCAAGGTAACCTCAAGAGAACTAATATGAATCATTTGCTACCACAAAAATAATGCAGTGTTTAATAAAGAAGCATGACTGAAAGTGCTCCAACAGCCGCAGTTAAGAAGGTAGAGTTGGTGGCAGTTCTAGGTCAGTCGGCTTCTTTGAGCCATACGTTCTGATGATCAGAGTTGTATTTCACCACCACGCTCTTCCTCTCCAGAAAGCTGACAGGTTTGAGAGCAGAGACTCTTTTAACTGCTCCCTTCAATGCAGTGCTCAGCACACACTTCTGAGTCACAGCAGGGGTCAAGACGATTGTTTTGACAGCTCTCTCCAGCAGTGTCAGAAAAAGGAATTATACTGAAAAGTGGAATGGCTCAGCATGTAGACAAAAGCTTGACAAATGCTGCTTATGTGTGTGCAAATATGTGTGTGCGTGTCGTTATGTCTGTGAATGGCTATATGTATTTAAGTGAACGTTCTGCTCAAATCAATGCGCGTTTCTCACTTCAAGCGTTCTTGTGAGAAAGTATGCCGATTTGGTGGAGCCTGCCCCTTAAAAACTATTTTTACAGCAGTCAGTGTACCATTGTTTTAACCACAAGTCTGCATCAGTCCCCAGTGGCTGTACTGCAGGCCTGAGCATGGCTTCCTTTCCCAGTGACGTCTGCTCATTCTCTATAAATGAAAGAGAATTTCACAAGCTCTTTCTACAATCTTTATAGGATCTACTGTGGACAGACATTCTGAATTTAAATTAACAAACAAACAAAAACTGCTTAACAAATGACACTAACTGGCCACTTCATTAGATATACCTTACTAGTACCTAGTTGGACTCATGCTGTGTCATTTACACTATGCTCAGTTAGTTCAAAAGTGTGCTACAGCAATGTGCCCATATTATTACACCTCCACCAGCAGCCTAAACCTTTGATATGAGGCAGGATGGGCCAATGCTTTCATGTTATTTATGCCAAATTCTGGCAGAAATTCAGACTGATCAGACCAGGCAACATTTCTCAGATCTTTTATTGTCCTGTTTTGGTGAGTTTGTGCAAATTGTAGCCTCAGTTTTCTGTTCTTAGCTGACAGGAGTGCCACCCTGTGTGGTCTTCCTCTGCTATAGCCCATGGTTAAAGGTTCACCATTTGCAGAGACGCTCTTCTGTATACCTTGGCTGTAATGAGATGATATTGCCTTCCCAATAGCTTAAAGCAGTTTGGATATTCTCTTCTGTCATCGGTATAACCCAGAGAACTGCAGCGAGCTGGATACTTTCTTTTTTTCTGACCATTCTCTGTAAACCCTAGAGATGGTTATGTGGGAAAGTTCCAGTACATCAGCAGTTTCTGAAAAATTCAGACCAGCCCGTCTGGCATCAACAACCACACCATGTCCAAAGCCACTTAAATTCACTTTCTTCCCTATTCTGATGTTTGGTTTAAACTTCCGCAGATCGTCTTAGCATTTTCTACATGCCTAAATGTTTTGTGTTGCTGCCATGTGTTTGGCTGATTAGAAATTTTTATATCAAACCAAGCGTCCTGTGATTATATTTATTTATCCTAAAAAGAGAGAAAAAGAAATCGAATTTGTGTTTATGAGTACGAGTAAAGAGTGTGTGTTCAAATGAATGTGCATGAACTGTACCTTCTCATAATACCGCAGTTCGTAGTCTAGGATTACTCCATTAGGCTGGTCCGGCTGGGACCAGGAGAGGGTGATGCTGTCAACAGTACGGCTCACCTGGTGCATTATAGATACAGTCGATGGAGCTGTAAAGAGATAACAACAGCAGCATATTAAGTAAAAAGCAAATCAATCACCACCAACTTCATAGTCATGCTCAGGAGAGTTTTACAGCATCTTTAAACTCACAGCCAAACACTGGGTTCTGCAAAGGTGTAAGGCTATAAAATCTAATGTAATAAAGTGGAGTCTCCTGTTGGAGAGTTTCATGGCTAGGAAGCATTGCAAGTTGGCAAGTGACAACACTAGCTAAATCACATAAGCAGCCTCACGGGACTTCCCAGTATCAACCGTGACTTTCATGGGATTAATTCCCGCTTGTCTTACTGTTGATAACAGACCACCTTCTACAAATAAATCATTTTAAAATCACCAGACCATCATATATTACATGAAGAAAGCACATTTTGAAGCCAAATAAACTAAACAAATTGAGCAAATAACATGAGCCACAAAGAGTCTACACAACATTCTTACCAAGCTGTTTTTGTCTTCTCGCATTCCTATTTTATTAAGAAATTTTTACAAATGGTGTGTTTTCTCTGCCAACATTTTTTCCAATTCCACCATTTAAAAATAAATAAATAAGGGTGACTGTTGACTGTGATGGATTGGCTTAGTAATAAGATTAAGTCAAGCTGATTTTAAAGAGTGCTGCACAGTTGTTTGGCTGTAACGTTAAGTACCCATTTTCTAGTCAAATATTCAAAGCTATTGCTCTGTTTGCCGAACAACAACAACAAGTAAATGACCTAAAAGGTAAATCCCTCTGGTAATAGTATATAGTTAGGACTTTTAATATTTGCTCACACATGTGTCAAGTCTATCTTGAATAGTATTGTCTGTGTCATAAAGACATTCTTTAAAAAACAAAGCTTGTTTTGGTGATTTTTTGTGAAACTTTTGTTTTGTTTTTGTGAGTTTAAAAATTATTGGGCATAGAGAGAAAATATTTGTCAAGGGTGTGACATTAGTGAAGTTCTTTTTTCATTTACGTAGCAAAACAAGCGAAATTATTTTTACTCCATTGCCTGATTTTATTCATTTTCGAGCAAACTGAGTCACGAAGTAATTTAAACTTCTTACATCATGGGTGGTCTACTCTGGTCTTACACAGCTCAGTGACCTAAAATTCTGTCAGGTCGGGGGGGGCGTGAACACCTCAAGTCATCCAACATCCATTATGATTAGTTCAGGGTGCTGCAGGTCAGTGTTAAGCTAAGAGAAGCTAAAGAGAATGTATGGGAAGTCTGGCAAGGCCTCCAGGCCTAATGTCTGCTCCTCTGAGTGTGTGTGAAAGGGTAGGGTGGGTTAGGGTGTCAGAGAAGGAGGGGTGCTGGGCAAGATTTATGGACACCAAGCCCCATGCTCATCCCCTACAGACCCGTGCTGCTCACACACACAGCCCTCAACCAGCAACAAAGTGGCTCCCCAGAGTCCCAGCAATAAAGTCAAAAGTCTCTCCACCGGCACGCGAAAATCCACTGACTGGAAAACTACAACTGCCACGCCTCTATAATCTAAGACTCCAAGGCTGTGTGTGTGTGGCTTTTTCATATTCAATAAAACTTTCATTCTTGTTGTGAAACGCTTACAACTGAGTAACAGGAAGGCCCATTTTTCCAACTACTGTCCTAAAGCAGGGGATAAAATATCATATATAAGTAACCATATTGACTGAATGAGCCAATGACTAAAAAGTCCCATTTTTAATCTTACTCATTCTAATTAACTAATCAGCCAAGCTGTTAATGCCCTCTGACCAAAACAGAAGCATCCATCTGACGCAACAAATTACAATGTCTCATATAAACAGTGGTATTCAAGGCAATGAGTATGTCCTCATGTATTACTGCCAGAAGATAATAAATTGAGATTCTGTATTTCATCTCAGCAAAGCACTTAAACCATGATGGCCTGTGACTCTGCAAGTACATCATGCCCCTATCCTTGAGCCAGAGGTACAGTAATGTATACAGTATCCAGCCAGGACACCAGTCATAGGAATCTCTTCCATCTCCAAGTTCTTTTGCCAGTTTGGTTGCAGTCACAAGACGACGGCCTAATAAGGCAAACGGTGACTCTAAGGAGGACTCACGAGTATCACATTACGGATGTACATAACATATATTCAAGACTGCCACATGGCCTTTCCTGCATAACATTTCTATTAAACACACAGTGCAGCCTTGCTTAGTAACCTGATACAGGGCCACAGAAACAAAGGCAGCTCATGTATTCATGTACAGAGGATGGACACATGCCAACATTGAAAGCTGTTGGAGGGGAACACTGTGGTTTTCTTCTGTTAAAGGACAACTTCCAGACAGAGTGGCAGTCGCCATGTCTGGGCTCAAGAAACCGATAAGGGGCGGTGTAACTAAAAACAAACAGATTAAGATTAAATGATGACATGACTGAGGTGAATACTAAGTAAGAACACCAAGTGTTGAAACATTACAGGGAAAATAAGAATGCATTTATGAATATAAATCCAGCTGTGCTGGATATTTCAAGTCAATTCAGTCCACGCATTTCAAGCTAAGCTGACGTTCCACCAATTGACTGCAGAATGTAGCGGTATGCCAAGTCAGCCTTTCATTGCATTAAGGCCTACAGCACTGATTCACATATGAAAACCATTTTCAGACATCCCATTGATGTACTCCAAATCTACAAGTCTCCATTATATTCCAAATCTTAAAGTGTACCGAGAATTATTTTCCACAAGTCCATCTATAATTTGAAGGGTTGAATAAATACTTGGTTTCCATTGTGTCAACATTAGTCACTGAGTTATGCCACTAAATACATATTGTAGCTGTTTCAAACAATTTTCTTTGTTGTTACAGTAATTATTTTTAAATCATGTGGATCCTGCTCCATTAAAGATAATTAGGAATTAAAAACAAAGATGTGAAAATCTTCCCTACCATTTAAATGAAGTAAGCCAATTTTCTGTCAAGTAAGATCAATGTCTTCATAGTGAGTGAGCTGCGCTTGCAATGGATGCTTTAGTTTTCTCAATGAATCCTCTGTTCATGTCCTTAAAACTAATGAAGTAGCTATAATGACAAAGACAGAGATTGCACATTCATATAATTTGATTAGATTGCTGAACCTAAAAGATAAATGCTGGAACCTAACTGGAGTATTTTATTATTTTCCCATATGTCACAGAATAGTGAGGGCACCAGGACAAGGACTGTTAGTGATAATCACAGCCGATACAATATCTTTGTCACAAGCATGCTTCTGCTGTTTCTGTGGCCTAGTATGATTATTATTTATTTTGTGTGACTGCATTTAACTTCCTGAACTCCAGTATAACTAAACTTATAAATAGCTCAGAGATAATCAGACTGATAATCAAATCAAATAATGAATACGCTGGGGCCTGGGGAGGAGTGCAATCGTATTGCTTAATTGTGAGAAGATGGGAGGCCCCAGCTGTTATAGGAGAATTAGGTTTCAGACCCCACATTATTACCCAGCCTGGGATCTGATATGGAAGACAGTGCTTTTGGAGTCTATTCTAGCATGAAACTCTGGCCTTTGCTCAAAAGCAGAGAATACAAAGGCTCTGTTTTGCTTAACATTACTAATAGATCTTTTGCTGTTATGTTTGAACACATAGTGACTTCCCTAATCAATTATAGACAGGGTTTACAGGGATATTTTCACTCATTTAAATCCAAGGCAATTTAATGGGGCATCCTTCTGCTAGCACACATAGATAAATGTGGGTTTCCCATGGAACCAGTGTGAGATTAGGACCTAGTAGGACCTGTTCATAGCTTGTACTCACTACAGCCTGTACATACTTATAGTTATAGAATATTCATAACATACTTCATACTGTGTACATTATAACATACCATAATAGACCCATATCTGTAATATACTTACATATCTATATTATTGCTAATATATATTGTAATATATCTATATCACGGCTAAAGCACTTCTGGATGGATGCAAACTGCATTTCGTTGCCCTGTACCTGTGCAATGACAATAAAGTTGAATTCTATTCTATTCTAGTACTGCTTTGGTGAAAAAGAGAGTAAATGCCCACTGGAGAGCTCCCTTCAAGGGCTTTTTTCCTTCTCCCAGTAGGAACCCTAACCTGACTTAATAGCACAGCATAGAACAGCTAGAAAACCAACAAGAGCTCTACACATGTCATGTGTTTCATGATGAAAATGGAAAGGCAGGGGTTCAACCAGAAAAGTTGATAAGCCCAGCTACTATGACCAGCCCAAGGAACTACTCACCCATTATAAGGCCATTATGTTACCCGAGGCAAGAGGAAAAAGCAACTGTGTAGATGCAGTTTGGTTTGTTCTTTTACTTTTTTGTAATCTTGTTTCAGCATCTTAATTTTCTGTCTATATCCCTTTGCTGTGTGTGAAGGCCTGGGTTAGCAAGTGTTAGAGGAAAGGGTATAAGCTTAATAAAGTCTGAATTTCACTGTCAGGCCATCTCTTTATTTTCTGCTCTATTTTTAAAGCAGTGTCCTTCTTACACAGCTGATAATTACATGAAATTGATTAAAGTGTGATTATCTGTGCTGGAACAACATTCTTACATCACTTGCTCATTTGTGCTGGGGAACAGCTAACCTGAATTAGAACCTAAGAAATACAAAGGGGCTTCTAAGATATTTGATGGTTGATTTCAGTGCAGACAGGGGCCTCCTTCAGGGTTATAAGAACTGAAAAAGTTCCTTTAGTCTGAGTTACATAGCGTTATGTTTGGCTGAGCAGTGATGGGAAAAAAAAAAAAAAATCACAGTAATCAAAATAAGGATTTTACTTCCTGCAGCTAACAGACGACACCACCTGATGGTTTAATACTTTTCACTCTGTTCTATATCAGTCAACGCAGCACAGCCAAAAGGTGAAAAACATTTGCTGGCACATGAATCATGTTTCTGAGAAAATATGTGTTTGAGGCTTTTTATCTGCATCTTTCTTGCATCACTCTGTGTCTGCAACCATGTGGCTCTGATTTGATTAGATGTTCTGCTGCAGAGAACCATGCTATGATTTGGGGAAGATGGGGGAGGTAGCAAGAACAGGTCAGGGCTCGTAAATCCCTTTTTCCTTTCATTGTAAAAAATCAGTTTCCCTGCAGAGCAATCTCTCCCAAAGGGCTCAAACCAGCTGGTCCTCTACCAGGCTGTCCTAAACAGGCTGCCACTGCTCCACTCTCTCGACTGCCGTCCATTTATGAGCAGCACGTTGAGATGTCTTAAAGAGAGAGGCCCATATTTGCATGTACTTTTAGCATGCTGGCAGCCTGCCCCGTTTCCCCAGCTGAAAAGGATTGTGGCTTCTATATCTATAAAGATTTCCCAGCACAGTAAAGCTACAAAAGTGAGATTTCAGTTCATCAAGCTTTAAACCATCTGCACTGGAAAAGATTTGAGGACTATAATGCACTCACACATCAACTATAAGCTAATTCTTAAATAGGCGATTCAGAGGTTTGACCAGTTTTCAGATGCTTGCAGAGGTTAGGGTTTAATTCTAATCCATTCTATAAAATCTGCAGGCAGAAGAAATGCAAGCCGGGTTAGTATGTGGACAGAGGGAAAGAGGGATATTTATAAATTTTATAATCAAAACCAGTACATCTCTTTAGTGACTGCATGTTGGTGGATCTAACAAGGACATGCATGGTAGTGAATGACTGTCACTACAAAAGTTGATGGACTGCGAAAATAAACCGAGGGCAATCTTGTACCAGACGGTTTCATGTGTTGTATATAAACACAAGGGAACTTGGGGGGGGTAAAAAAACCCCAAAACTGTCAAAGCTGCTGCCAAATCACACAGATTCTTAAAATTCTTAAAAGTTTTCTTTTAATACAACGAACTTTGTACATTCTCACTCACCCATTTCAATTGTTAAACACTTCAGATGGACTAAAGAATACAGTATGTGTTTTGTTTGCTTCTGTGGGCAGACTTGGGCATAACAAACAATGTTTGAGCTGTCTGGCACAGGGATATGCATGGAATTACATTTGTGTCAAAAGCAGCACGCGAGATAAAACATGAGCGCAAGAAAATAACTTCCTTTCATAGGCGCAGGTATTCATTGCCTCTCGCACAATTCAATTCCTCGCTTGTAAATTCAACAACCGGTGCACGTAGAACAGAGTTATTATAGTTTTATTTCATACTGACTTTTTGTTTTTAATTCAGTTTAGTTTCAGTTAGTTTCCAAAGTAGATTTTCTTGTTTCGGTTTAGTTTTTATTGTATGGAAATGTTTAGTTTTAGTTTCGTTTTTATTAGTTTCAGTGTCAGTTTTAGTCATCATTATTATCATTATCAATATTATTATATGGAGGATATGTGTCAGAGGCCAAGATTTAGGAAAATTAATACAGATATTACAATAAAAAGTTGGCTCGCAGTCTTGTGGATATCCAGAGTCTCATTAAACACGTCTATCAGGTTTAGGTTAACATGTTAAGCCATAATAACTGCGTTATACTATATTTGTGCACTCTTGTCGTGACAGACTAATGGAACAGGAGTGCAGCGGCTTCAGTCTCTTTTAAAGATTTCTTCAGTATTAAAGTGATCTGGTCATAATTGTCAGTACTTCCACAGCTACACACACAAAAAAAAAAAAAAAAAAACAGCTGATAGTTAATTCCTACCAAAATGTCTGTGAATGTTCTCAGTCATCCAAGTCATCGTAGTCTAAGGAGCTTGGAAAGAAGTCCAGAAGTCCATAAAGAAGTCCAGATGCTTTTCTTTCCAAGCTCCTTAGACTTAATTCACCACATTTATTTTGTAGGTTATGAAGAAGTACAATACGAAACAGTGCCCATGTTGCTACCCAGTAAATCTCACTTTCAAACGTTAAATTGATCCCGCCAGGCACAGAGGTTGTGGTGTCACTGCTTCGAAAGTGACGAATAACATTAGTTTCCTTCTTCCTCGTTGCTCCACCCTCCCAACTTTCAAAAGTCAGATTGATCTGCGTGAGCAGAATTCAGCTTCGCGATCAGCTGCCTGCGAGAGTGTGAATCTGCTGCAGAGTTTGCCAAGCAGACACACTCATGTGAATGATGAGTTCTCTCTGCACTCAGTGCATACGAGTTGCTGAATTTATGTACAGGAAATTACAAAGTAATTTAACTGTTTGTGACAATGAATACCCACACTTGTGAAATGAAATGATTTGTTCTTGGTTTTGTTTTTCCTCGCACACCACTTTTGACAAATACAATTCCACTGATGTGGAATTAAGTTCTTGACACACACAGCTCTGAGAGGAACTGGAGGAACTCCATTTAATCAGCACTCTACTTTTAATGCATTTAAACAAGTTCTAAACTGGCATCTACAAGGAGAAAAACTCCAGAAGCATGTCAGTGTTGTACAGTGTTGGAATGACCAGCCTGTTCTCATTCCCTGGGCGCCAAACACTGCTGTAGTTAAAAATGCTGGCGTCAGAGATACGCACAAGGTGTGTTTTGGCATCAGTGACTTGATGAACCAGGTTGTGGCAAGCGTGAGATGGATTTCATCTATTTAAATGTGATCCCCTGGCATCACATTTAAAGCAGGGCATGGTTAATGAGAGGCATATTTAAACTTAAACCTAACTGTGAGTTTTTGGTGCCTAAACCTAGCCAGCAAGTAAAAATGCAAGTAAAGATGAAATAGTGTGTATTGTGCGGTCTCCTGACATGTTTAGGACTTAATCCACCAGCACCTTTCTGATCTCCAAATACAAACTTTGTTTAATATCTTTCTGCTTTCAGTGACAGTACCATGAGACACCTTGTGTGGATATCTGAAACCCAAGTAACATCTAAGAGAAGAGCAAAAACGTAATGCCCTGGGATGAAAATGCGTTTAAAACAGTCGATAATGTAACAACGTGAAGATATGAAATCCAGCATGAGGTGACATCCTTTAAACGGAGACCTGTTTAAAGATTATTTATTTGACAGCGATTTAACCAGTGTCCTGATTTACCATCACTCTCATTTAACAAATATGAATATGTCTTATCTTATTTACATAAGTTCTGTCAGTTCCTGTCACTCCCACTCAGTAGCTCAGAAGTAATGATTGTCTAAAATAAAGAAGATGTGGAAATGCATTTACTACACCTGACTCATTTCTGTTTCAATGAGCAGCAATGACGTCTGGCTTTACATTGAAGTCATTCTTATCTACATAGT